>NC_134852.1:183198919-183507946 GCF_049852395.1 Peromyscus maniculatus bairdii | reverse complement strand
ATGTGATTTCTCTGGAAATGTTGGGTGTTCAGTAGGAGCAGCTGCAGCAGTTAGAGGGAAATTTGTATTTTTCAAGAAAGCATCTTCCTGTGTAAAGATACAAGGATGGTATAACAAATAGAGCTGAATTCAAAGCCAACAGTGGAAGTCCAGTGTGTCTTTAGGCAAGTATGCATGGTTCAAGTCAGCTACGTTATCCCATAGTTGATTTCAATGAGAAATTATGATGAGTAGGTTTTGTATAAAAATCAAACTCAGCAAATTGACAATTTATTAATACTAGTTAATATTATTTGGATGCCACTGAGTAGTTTGTGTATTCCCCCCCCCCAAGTACAATCTCTGATTGTCAATATGCCATGAAGGCACTGTTTGTAAGGTGCTCATGAATGTATGGCAACTTTAAGTCCCAGATTCAACTGACCATGGGTTACAGTGAGTGACCTTCCTCCCAAAGTACCAAGACAACAGCATTTGCATTTGCTCATTCAGAATGGGTCCTTCTTAGCACCTCATTCTTAATCTTAGAGAGGAGATCCTTCAACTGGTAAGTATTGCCATGCTTTTCTTTCAAGCTAACACATAAGAGATGTGTTAATGTTAACTCCCTAATAAAGAGCAGCTAGAGTGCCATTAAGCAAAACAGATTTTACTATTATGTGTTGTTTTTGTAAGGAACATATTTTTAAGGTAAACAAAGGGCCAGAAGAGCACATTTTTGTTAATATATGTTTTTTTAAAATTGTGAATAATTCTTGCTGTTTTAAATTTTTTGAACATTTCAGCCTTGTATAATATTGCTCATTGAATCTAACTGGAACTACAAATTTCCAAAGGTTAACATATGGTAATCACACTATACTTAATCATATAAAATATTGAATTAGAATATTGGAAGAAATATTTCAAAGGATTAGTTTGTTTAAATGGATTTTACAGCTAATTATTTTTATGAGATGATTACTTTGCTTCATAAAGATCAGTGGTCATATCCAGTGCTCATCTTCACTAACTGTTTTATACTCATGTATGACAAATTTAGATAGGCACTATGCATCTGAATTAGTAAGAACAATCTGAATGCTGGATGCAAAGTATAATCCTAACTGTTTCCAAGTCAAGATATTCCATGCCAAGGGGAATGAGTGATGGTGTCATTTTTCTTGAACATAAACTGAACCTCACAAGGGTGTGCCTATATGCATGTGTGTGTATTTCACCTCATGGTGCCTACTTAAGGCATGGAAGTTGCATAGAGACATGAGGCTTGAGCTTATGGGATGATACAGTATCTCTGTATTTGTAGTTATAAAGGCTATAAGTATGGAATATTGCTTATGAAGAACTAGTTCTTTTAACTGTTGCATAAGAGCCATAGGGTACAAATAATGGTTGTTTATTGCTCAGAACTATTTGTCATATCTCATTTCCTATCCAAGAAGATTGTTCACATGACTGTGGGCCTTAAGTGCCATTTTTCTTTATGATGAAACTATATGCACAAACTGAACACTTTATAATTCTTAGTAGCATCCACTATGGATATTATTTGTAAACAGTGACTACAGTTTATATCACCAAGACTATTACTCTTTACATGTGAGATTTCAAAATATCTTTAAACATATTTACCTTCATAGGTCTAATACTGTCTCAGGATTTAGTATTGTTTGATAGCCCACTTCTTAACCATCATCTTGCCAGTGAAGACTATTGAGTGTAGTTACATTTGAGTTCAAGACTAAAATACTGTTCTGTTCATTTCAAAATCAGTGCATCCACTTGTGTATAACAGTATGCATCTGAGGAGAAAATCCTTCCTATATAATTAGCATATCCATTCATGCCTTTTCCTTTCTTAGTTTTCAGGCCTTGGTCTGTCTTCTATAATTAAAAATGTTGGTGGTTTCTCTTTCTTCCTCCTTAGGCTGACTGAAAATTGTCTATGCTTTTAATGCATTTATAATCTCAGAGTAGTGACTCAATTCTAGGAGGCTTGCAAAGGACCTTCAATGAACATGAGTTAATCTTTCAGGAGGGCACTTTTTAAAATTTTATCAGAACATGAGTAAATTCTGTCAACCTCCCCTCTTAGTGAAGGTGATCATAGACCTTTTCATGTCTGAAATATTTTTAACTTCTTAGTAAAGCTCTAGATTGACATGGAATGATATAAAAGATCTTTGTTTGTGATGATTTAACTGAAAGAAACATTGTGGTAACTTGAAGCAATCTCTTTTTTATTATTGATTCTTTGTGAATTTCACATCATGCATTCTGATCCCACTTATCTCTGTGTCCCCTCGCATACCCACTCTGCTTTTGCAACACAAAACCAAATTTAAAAGAAAAAGCAAACCAAACAAACAGAGAAAGAGACAGAGACAAAATGACAGAGAGACAGATAGAAAAAGAATAATCTTGATGGATGCTATAGTGTGGCTAGTTGAGACACACAGTTTACCTTTTAGTCAATTTGTCTTTGTTTGCAAGAGTCATTGGTCTCCTTCAAGGTCTCTGGCTTCTGCTGTACCACTACCACTGATAATGAGCTCTCACTGGGTTCCTCTTGGATATCCTGTTGTTGTCCTGTGTCATGGAGATCCTGCTGTTTTGAAAATGTAAATTCCTCCCCTTTACCTGCTCCAACAGCTGATAGATTCAGTGGATGTTGAAGTGGCCAACTCATAGCCCTGGTTCTGGGCCTAGGTGATAGCTGGGATAATCAGGCCACTAGCTTTCACTCATTGTCACTGCCCAGGCTAGCTCATTCAATGCAGCCTGCAGCAAGAAGCAGGGCCAGTTCTCTTGCTCTCGGGTCCTCAGATCAATGTCATCCACATTCACACCACCATGACCAGCTCTACTGTTTTGCCCATGCAAAGTGCAGGGTTCTCTCCCCCAATCGCTGTAGGAGGCCTACAAGGTGGGGAGGTCAGCTCTCCTGCTCTCCTGCTCTCCTGCTCTCCTGCCCTCAGAGCTGGCTCACCTGCACACCTGACAACAGGGTCAGCTCTAGTATACTGCCCAGATGTGGTGCAGGGCCTGCTCTCCTGTGTGCTGCAGCTGGTAAGGGGCAGGGCTACTTTTCTCACTCTCAGAATGCCAGGGCCAGCTCTCTCACCTCTTTTTGTGTTTTGTTTTAATCTTGGAAAAATAATCAACTGCCATTCTTCTAAAAGTACATAAATGTATAGCACTAGTTGTTATGACGACCCTGGGAGGTCTGATATTACTAGGAAGAAATAGTTTTAGTACTCAAAACCATACTGATGTAGGAAAAACATCCTGGCATGTTACAGAAGGTCTTTATTCATGGTCTACTCCTGTCTTACAAGGCAGCTCCATTGATTTACCCTCAAGGGATGAAGACATAAAAATGCATAAAATTATCATTATGTTGGAAACAAAAATCTAACAACTTTAAGAGTCTGGAGGTATCTTTGTTAGCTATGATATGAAATTGGCCACTTGGAGGCTATACCTATCCAGTTATAAGCACTACAGATGCCAAGGGATAAGAAAAGAATCAGCTGTTACAGTTGGTTTCTGCAACATATCGAATAATCAGTGTCTCTCCTATTGTCTGTGCTTTTCAGATTTGTTGCAGTGTTTGGTCTTGTCTAGAGAAAGGTGTTTTACTATGCAGTTTTCACAGTCCACCACAGGCAGGGGCCTCACCTTGGCTCAATACCCCTTGCCTTGTCATTTCCCACAACTGCGTATCATCATATCCTCCTAAAGTGTTTCTCCTGGCTTTACATTTACTGCCATCACCCTGGAGTGTTAGCAATTTACACATATGTTGCCCGGTCTCTTCCCTGGTTTGTATGCTCAAGGTTCGTCAACATACCAAAATGAAAAAGGTACAGTTTCTGGGCTTCTGAAAACAGAGAGGAAGACATGTTTGATTCACACGAAGAGCAGAGTCCTGTGATGGGTACCTGTGGGTGCCTTTTTGCGACATCTATGCTGTTCTTCTATTTTTCTTTCATATCTTATGACCAGTTCACAGTTTCATAAGGATGTTCATGTGGCTGAAGGGATATGGCTCTTTGCTCCACCTCTCCTTCACAGGAACTGGGGTATTTTTTGCTTTAAAATACCAATTTAAAGCAATGTTCCTCTTACACTGAGTTGGCTAATACATTATTCAAATAGTCTTCCTCAAATTCTACTCAATAAAAATCAAAGCCAAAAGGAATTCTTTGTCAGAGTCTCAATACCAGGTTAGGAGATTCACCACAGAAAGTTATCTAAGGCATGTGCTGGGTACCCTGTGTGGGCTGGGTAGATTTTATGAGGCTATTTGGGCAAAGTATCTGAGTGATTATTTCTCTCTAGATTATTTATAACAAATATTTAAAAATTCCTTTGTAGTAAAACAGTTCTGTGCTAACACAACACAGCCTAAGCAGACTTTTAAAAAAACAGACAAATTAATGACTTTGATAACATCTAATAGAAATATTTTTCAGCCTTGGTTAGAATGCTTTCAAGTTTTACCCTTAAGCTTTTTTAAGACATCAGTAAAAGAGAAGTTGACTAATTAAGGTATTTTAGTGTCATGACATTTTATAAATAAACTTAAAAGGCTTGGATTTTTCTGTTGTTTTATTTTTAATGTTTAAAGTAACTTTGAATCTTTGTAAGGAAATGGCTTGTGCACTCCCTCGATTCTCTGTTTCAAACATTACATTATTCAGCCTAAGTCAGAAAAATCTGCCAAGTGTCAGAAAACAAATAAACAAAAGAAGATGAATTAAGAGAAAAAAAAAGAACAGACTGAATTTTTTTCTCTGATAACTCTATGTGCTTTGTATAAAATGCCTGTGCCTAATATATATGCCATGGGCCATCCATACATAAAATGCCTTTTATTGGCAGCTTTTTTCCATTGCTACTGAGAAGGATTCATAGATGAGGTCCTTTTGTAGTTACAGACCTTGAAAATATCTCAATACTATTGAAACAAGAAGTAAACAATCAGGTTCTCCAAGAGAATACCATTATACGCCATTGTAAAACATCCTATTTATGATAAGGATACATAGATGCAAATGAAGAAACATTGTCAGCAACCGAAATCACTGTATACACTTATTACCTGGGGTTTTAATGAGTGCCAGCAGCCATGTACTTTCATGGTCCCCATCCACAACATGACTAGGAGAGGTGACTGTGTTAATGAGCCTCTGGCCTCTGAGAGTGAACCTCTTATAATGCATGTTTTACTTTCTCTCAGTCTAATGAATGCTTTCTGCCAAGAATCCTGAAAAGCTGGGGAGAACACACAAATAGATTGATGGGGACTAAAAAGCTGACCCTGCCGGAAAGGGATTATCCTGTGTGTTCCCAGAAATTTTATCATACAGAATAATGAAGCAAACTGTGCATTCTGAAGTAGATAAACCTGCCTAGTGAGCTCAGAGATAATGTTCTTACTAAGTTATCATTACCTTATGAATTAAACAATACTATAATATTAACATACAGTATTCATGAGAAATAAGTTTCTTTGATAAGCAGCAATTCACTAGGTACCAACAATGCCATGTAATAGAGTAACTCCTCAAAACAGATGCCCCAAAGCTAGACTAACTCTCATTCTGTGATCTATATAGAGTCCAGGTGAATTTTAAGGGTGGTAATTTTTCTCCTTAAGTTTTAAAATAACTGTTACAATCAGAGTCTATCATTTATATTTAACTACTTCCAATAAGGCCATCATCTCCTTTCCATGTTGATGAGGTATGGCTGACAATCATATGTAACAGTACATGTAGAGAGAAAGTAACTAATTCCTTCTTACAGTTAGATAAATTACTGCCCCCTCCTTCCTTTAATTGCTCAATCTCTAACATGTTGAACATTCCTTCTCTTTAGGAAGAAGTCAGGCTTTGCCTGACAGGCTATTACTTTCAAAGGATTACAGATAATTTAATAGCAAGTGTAAACAACAGGCAAGAAAGGCTGTGTTTTTACTTTTTTTCCCCTAGAAATTTCTTTAATCCTAAAAGGTAATAGCTTTTCCATGTAGACCATGACATAAGAAGCCCCACAAAATGTGAAGCTTGGCTCAGTTTTTGGTATAGTAATTCCTCAGTTTACTTATTTACTAGGAGACAATTTGTGTAGTCACTCCGTGGAGGGGGTGCAAACAAATAAACAAACAAAAAAACCAACAACAAAAATCAGTAGTTCAAAGGTCTTGGCTATATTGTCTGTGGTTATTTTTAATGAAAAGTCTCTCTCTCTCTGGGTTGGGCTTTCCTAATAAGTACTTGTTGTGGTAGTGATGAATGATGAACAGATAACATTTGAGGCCTCAGTGTTGCAGGAGGCTTAAAGTCTTGGAAAGGGCGGCATTGCTATCCTGCTGTGATGGGGAAGCAACTGATATAAACCCCAGTTTAACAACTGTCCCATACCACATAGCTGGAGAGCTGCTGTAAGACAAGGACTAGTTTGCTGTGCTGCTGCTGTCAGTTTTGGCATTTTGTCTCCACTAGTTTGAGTTTTAAGTATAAGTGTGTCTGTTGAATCACTTCTGTTGCTCTCAGGACTCTACTTTCACACACACACACACACACACACACACACACACACACACACACACACATACATTACACAAAATACAATTTTTAAGATTTTAAACATCTTGTCACACGACCTCTGTTGAAAGCATCAGTTACCAAAGGATGAATGAAGTATCTCAAGGGGAGGATCAAAGTGGAACGCCTTGAAGCAGTGTGATGAGCACCTAGAACCAGTTGCATAGCTGACTTTGAAATGCACCGAATCGTTCCAAATGTTTAATGAGATAAACCTTCATGGCTCAGGGTTTGAGACATTGCTAAGTGGCTACATCGTTCATTTATGAAATCTATTAGTTGGATTTTTTTAAAGTAGGAATTTCGAAAATTTGAGCAGCACTTCAAAAACAAGAATAGCGGCTTATAATAAGTTCTGGTTTTACCCAATCACTGGACAAGCTTTAGTGAAACATTTCACTATTAGGATAAGAATTTGTACTGTATCAAGCTGATGAAAGAAAATGCTGGCTGTACTTTCATGAGGGGAGGCTAAAATCTTTTTAGACTATGGATTAGCCTATAGAAAAATGTCTGCTGTAAATCAAAAAGTGAAGGGGAAGATGAACAGGAATCTCACTTATGCAACTTAAGTAAAACATAGCTCTCTGAACAGATTAAGATAGGCCTCTTCTGTATCCTAGAATCTAATCAATATTTATATGTATAATTCAGCTATCATTTGGCTTAAAAGGGCTTATTGGGAAATGTTATCATTTATACTATTTTCTACAGAGAAAATACTTTACTGTTTAAAATAACCCTGCACTTTTAAATTATAACCTGTTTTTATGTTCAAAAAATATAATTTTTAGTTACTCTAAAAAAATAAACAAGAATAATAAAGGAAATTATTCCTTGTTGTGTAAGAAAGTATAAGGAAATTCTGAGTTGTGACCAAGTGTCTGTGCTATTTTCCTTAAATTTCCTCTGGTGACTGGAAGAATGTAACCTCAGCACTTTACCAGTGTATCTGAGGAACACATTCTTTATTAACTGGGTGTGTTTCTATGTACAGTTATACCTTGGTATCCAAGGGAATCATTTGCCTTATATGAACGGTGCAACATTTGCATACAACTTATTACAGATTCTTCAGTGTGTTTTTAAGTATTTTTAGATTACATGTACCTAATGAAATGTAAATTCTATGTAAATAATTGTTAAACGGTATTGCTTATGGAATAATAAGAAAAGAAAGCTGTGTGTGTGTTCAATACAAATGCTATTTCTTCAAGTCTTTTCTATCTGTAGTTGGTTAGACCTGCAGATACAGAGAACTGACTGTGATCATAATAGTGTCTGTAATTTACAGCCTCTCATCCCATGCATTATGTAGCACAGTCCCCAAAATAGCCTGATGCTGATAGGAGAGATTGTCTCTGATTATCCAGGGGAGGAGAAATACAAACCACATCATGGCCTCCATGAATGCATCTCTCTGGTAGACTCTGATGTAAATTTTGATAATATTTGATATAATATTTTTACATATTTACCAATATATAATATTCACATATAATATAGTAGCACTTATTATAAACATCATGCTTAGTAAGCTTAATAGACCTACCATCTATACCTAAAGTAATAACTCTTACTTTGATGTCTGTCAAAGTGTGGTCCATGAAGTAACAGGATCAGCATCCCCTGGGCACCTCTGGAAACCCTAATCCATTGAATTGGAACTTTGAGGGAGGGCCAGAACAGTCTTTGTATAAGAACCCTTCCAGGTCATGCTCCTTAAGGGCCAGCAACAAGTATCCCCAGAGGTACCTAAAGCACTAACCTATACATATGCATAGCCTCATATACATCAAATTGACCATGTTGGAATTATATTTAAAATAGAACATTAAGGACTATAAGAAGTATGTGATTTTGGCAGTCTGAGGCAATGTTTTCTTGTTTGTTGTTGAACAGGAACAATCAAGAGAAGTTGCACTTTTCTCCTTAGAACTGAGCTGTCTTTGTAGAGTAACCCAGCAGTGTGAGGATGTTACTTTGAATACTATTAAGAAGTTAAATTAAAAGAACAGGTTGAGGAGGAAGGAAGAAATTAAAAAATCATGTGTGGTGGGGCCATGTTCTCAACAAGGATAACTGTTCAATTTATTGGATTTGATGGCTAGACTGTTAGAAGGAAAACAACAAAGAGAAAGTTTAATTTGATTTCATCCTTATTCTTTTTCACAGTCATTGCAGTTTGATTAAACACAAACAAACGTGGATAGACATATCTAAAAACAATAGTTGATAACTGGTTGATATGTGGGTTTCTGGGCTAGGTTTCATAAACTGTGAAGCCTCTTCTTCTAAATATTTGTTGGGTTTTACCAACATAGTTCCTAGTGATGTCTAGGTGGCCATAGATGCACTGCTTGTGTCTTTGGTTCTGACCATTACAGTATAGAAAGACATGCATGGTTCACAGTCATTGAAGAAGCAGAATATCCCTTGGGATTGAGACTCCCTAAGTCTCTGAGACCTGAAATGTTTATGTATACAAGCAAGAAAGAGAGCCCGCTGGTTTATGTAGCCATCGGTAGCCGAATTGGATTTCATTATTATTCAGAATGATATGTGAGTCTATATAGTCTAAACTCATGTGACCTGGCCCTTGAGACTGTACAGCTTGAACTCAAGTGAACTTTGCTCACATGACCTTACTTCAACCTCAGAATGCCCTCATGATATAAATTGTCTGGTGCCCTGAATAAAATTGGCTATTGCATGAGAATAAATAAATAAAATAAAATAAAACCTACACAGGTGATTGATTTTGAATGTGATTATTTTTATTAATTATTTGAGAATTTCATGCATGTATACATTTATCCCTCTCCATCCTCCAGATCCGCTCCCACTTCCTCTTGAGTTTTTATATGAATGTGACAACAGAGCCTGGAAAGTGAGTGGTGAATTATCAGAAGGCAGTGAGAAAGGAGAAAAATAAATAATAACGGTCTGGGTTTGCTGAACACGTCCTCTGAGGCTGACCCTTCTTTATTGGTTGTTTTCTTAGAAAAGACCATTGGCCCCGCTAGTAAATACACACTTTCTGTACCACTTCTAATAGAACAATAGTTTAAAGGCTCATTGTCTCCAGCCCTTCAGTGGGATCAGGTAGCATTGCTGATGTCTTCCCCACTGCTTTCTGTTTATTTTATTTCCAGAGTAAAGTGCTGTGGAGTGCTTCTGTGTAGGAAACTAACAAGAAGAGTCTCTGGGGCAGGCAAGATGGCTCAGCAGGTTAAGATACATGCTACTAAGTTTCATGGCCTGAGTTCAGTTCCCTGGACTAACATAGTAGAAGAAAAGAATCAATTCCTAAAAGTTTTCCTCTGACCTTCACATATGAACACACACACACACACACACACACACACACACACACACACACACACACACACACACAGAGAGAGAGAGAGAGAGAGAGAGAGAGAGAGACAGACAGACAGACAGACAGACAGAGACAGAGACAAAGAGAGACAGAGACAGAGAGCTTCAGGATCCCCCCCACCCCAAATGGTCCTATTAAGCTCTCAGCCTTCTCTCTCACTCTTGCTTCAGGATTAAGTACTTCTCTGGAACTTTGTTTTGGTAGGTAAGATTATTAAAACCACTGTTCTACTTGAATCCAAAGTGACTGAGTATGTGAGTAACAGCAATTTCTTATGGCCTTCCTGCTGTCTAGGCTCTTACTTTTGAAACAGTAAGCACCTGCTTTATGGCTGTGTTGAGTGTTAAAAGAAAGACTGTAGTGGACTGGGTGCCAAGGCTCAGGTATGATGCACCCCAGAGATGCTGGTTGTGGCTATTGCTATCATTACCACTGGGGCTGTACGTGCAGGAAGGAGATCTGAAGCCATCATTTGCAGAATCTGAAAGGTACTATTGAAGAACGTAGGGTACAGTTGAAAACCCTGAGGTAGACAAGTACATGAAAGGACAAGAGCTGAGTTGCAGGGTGGGTTCTCTGAAAAGATCCCAGACCCAGAGCTAACCCTCCTTTTGTAACAATTTTTGTCTGTAAAGACTGTTCTGAAGTATACAATGAGTGAACTAGCAAAGGAAACACTAAGATCAGAGCTGCATTATACGTAAAGACATAGGATGGGAAGTAGCCAGTAGATTACATAGTCTGGAAAGTCTATTCCAGACCCTCTGCTTGAAGATAGGACACCGGTCTGTGAAGAGGTGAAGGCCACTCATCTCCATCTGGCCATGCTACTGTCGTCCCTTTTTGTCCCCTGTGCGGACAATTTGTTTTACATCCAAAACAGCTTCAACTACAGACATTTTCATGTATTGACTTTTCTTTGATACTTTCTGGTATTCACTGAACATGACTTTAAAGTGCATCACATAGTTTTCTGGTCACAAAAGTAATGTTTTTTAAAATTATGTACATATTAAACTGTAAAAATCACTTATTCTCTATTACTGAGAAAAATACTAATGTTTTGACTTTATGTATTTTCTCTGGAACATATCAGAAGGCAAGGTCACCCTTTTCTGCTGGTTAATGGCCTTTCTAATCTGATCTTTGGTCTCTTGCTTATATGGTGGTATGTGGTTGTTTTTTTGTTGTTGTTGTTTTTTCTACTCTTCTTAAGGAATTACTTTCAATCTAGGTGGCTAGATTTTGTTTTGAATTTCTTCTTAAGCTTTCTAATTATATGGTAATATTAATTCCTTGTCTTCTAACTTACTTTTCTGTTCATTTTCATTATGAATGAACGATTCCTGCATTGCTCTGAGTGTACATACTCTCCTCAGTCCATACAACTTGATGGCTTGAAGTGGAAGATTAATACTTGGTATTCAGGTTTCATGAGGAGCGTGAATTAGATGCTGTTATGAATGCCCTTTCTGAACAGAGCTGAAGAGAGTAGAATAGCAAGTAGTGGTGAGAGAAGCAATGCTAGCTGAAGATGTGTTTGCCAGTATCTTTCTCATGGTTCACAGGACAGATCTTCAGAGCCATTTCCACATTCTCCACATTTTGTTGTGTTAGCATTTGACTGCTCTGTTTTAGGACTTACATGTTTGACTCGGTTGCATCATCAGTGGCTTCAATTTATGGAATAATTATATTGAATGATTTTTAATTGCTTTTTTTAAAAAAAAAGAAAAGCTAAATGTTGGCAAGCTTGAGTCATTTACAACTGTGTCCCTATGTCCTTAAAATCTCAGCATACTAGCTAAGCAGACATTAGCTTTATCTTCAGAGCTTTCACAGCATCTTCAAAGGGCAAATGTGCTCTATTTCCCCTATAAAAAGATCCTTGATTTTTTAATATTTGTGTTAATCCATGTGCTATTCTTATTTTCCCTATAAAAAGACCCTTGATTGTTTTAGTATTTGTGTTAATCCATGTGCTATGCTATACACGAAGATGAATAATACCCACAGTGTAAGAACCCAGTTTTCCGGTGAAAATTATCTTGTCCAGTGTTGTTCTTGCTAAATTAAGAATTCTATCGCCATTCCAAGACTCCCTGTGCTCTGTTTACCACAAAGAATTGTGGTTCCCCTTGAGCTCTTTAAATGAATCTACATGCTTGACTTATAGCTTGGATTTGCAATCACACATTGATTCTTAGTATGTTCTACAAAGTCTTTCAGAGATAGTCAAGCACTTTGTATGGAAATAAGTTGATATTGTATCTGAGATCAATTTTGTAGGAATTAAAAGAAAAGTAAGATAAGTTACTATGAGACCAGTGGGCTAGTGTCTTTGGAATCTAAGAATGGCTACGAATGTAACCCATCAACTACATTTTATTTTTTCAAAACATGTCATTTAGAGCAGTGATACTACTGAAAGAAAGGTATTGATAGGAATTATTGATAACATAGGAGATTTTGTAACATTTTTAGGTTTAAATCTTCTCCATTAACTGTGGCTGTGGCCATGGAGTTTATAGTCTGGGCAACAGTCTAGAAGAATAAGTTAGACAAGTATCAGAAGGCATGTTATGAACATGAACAAAATATTAGTCTTATTGAGGGAAATTATTTTTAAATCTTAATAATTTGATTTGATAATCTTAAAGGCTTCAACTGAATGTCTCAATATTTGGAAAAACATACCAAAGCATATGAATGACTTGAAAAAAAGGGGAAAGCCACAGAGTGCCATCATAAGTGGATGTCTATGCATAGAAACTCAGTCAAGATAAGAAAGAGACATATAATGTTTGATATATAGGGCACATGAGTGAAGCTCAAACTCAGTAGGAATACTCTACCTATGAAGAAAGTCAATTTCAGTAAAAGGGATGTAACAGAGAAAAATAAAAACAAGGAAACCTGTAATGTTTATAGATTTTTAAGTCTATTTTATTATTCAGAGTATCAACAGAATACATTATTTTAGGTATGGGTTGATCTGAAAATTTCTTGTTAACTATGGATTTATTTGAAATATTAAATCTCAGGTAACTAATTGCTGTCATTCTATCCATAAGTATTTTTACTCCTTATGAGGAATCACAGAAGCTTCAGAACTCACTTAGGGTATTGATAGGCACTGTTGGTAATATGGGAAAATCTGTAACACACTGAAGGCATGGCTTCTTAACATTTAGGTCAATGACAGACCACATATAGAATACTGTACTAGTTACTTTTCTGTTTCTGTGATAAAAATACTATGAGCCAAAGTAAGTTAAGGAAGTAATGGGCTTACTTTGGTTCGTGCTTCCAGAGAAATAGAGTCCATCCTTGCAGGAAAGGCATGTCATGGAGGCAGGGGCAAGAAGCTGGCTGATGGTTCTCATTCACATACAGGAAGCAGACAGAGAAACCAGGAAGTAGGACAAAGCAATAAACTCAAAACCCAGTGACTACTTCTTCCAGAAAGCCTCCACCTCCTAAAGGTTTCATTACCTTCCCAAGCAGTGCCACCAACTGGGGACCAAGTGCTCAAATACATGAGCTTATGGGGGCAATTTCCCATTCAAGTCACAAATAACGCCCTATACCACAACCCAAGTCTGTGACCCTCTGTACCATTTAGATGCATGTGAGAACATTCGGCAGTGTTTTAGAACAATGCAATCACCTGACCCAGTTTTCAAATGTGTCCCATCTTCAAATAATTCATGGCATAATATTTTAAAAGCTCAATTATCCATTTTTTATTTTATTTTTTACATTTTAATTAAAATATAATTACATCACTATCTGCCCTCCCTTCACTCCCTCCAGCCCCCCCCCCAACTCCCCTTCCTCCAACTACTTCTATGGCCCTACTCCAAATTGATAGCCTCTTCCTCCCCAATTACTATTGTTTCAAATATATGTGCACAAATATATAAACACAAGCTGCTTAAAGCTCACATATTCTTAATATTTTCACTTTAAAAATTTGATGTACTTCACTAGATTATTTCACCTTGAAATAGTTTTAAAGTACATTAGCAAACTGTGAATAGCTCAGTTGAATCACAGAAGGTGTAAAGAACCGCAACATTTAAAGAAAATTTTTCTTTTGAAAATAGCTGATAAATTATAAAAAAAATCTGAGTCCCTCTATAATAATAATAATAATAATAATAATAATAATAATAATCCTGTTGTAAAACTTGAAGAAGAAATTAGCTTTCTATTATGATTGTACTTCAAATGCACCAGAATTTCTGGAAAGAACTAGAATGACTCTGCACCTTCCCTTTCAATCTCCTTCTACTTCCAGCCTCTTCCCCACAAAGTCTCCCTCCTCCCCTGACAGATAGTAGCATTGGGACAGGAGGTGTGGACTCCAAGGCACTGAAATAAATAATGCTTGATATTCATTGGCTGCAGCTTGTCCAGGCTGTCAATGGCCTGGTTCACTTGATCGTTAACCTTCTCTTTTGTTGTGTGATAGGTGCCCTAGCCTATTTTCCTTACCATCTTGTTCATGCATACCAAATTAATTTCATTCCTTTCTAATGTCAAGGTCACATCTGTCAATGTTGTTCTTTTTGACTCCCCCAGGCAAGGTGGCATGAGAGTGGGGTATAGACTGGAAGTTAGCTCTTCTGGGTTGACTAGTGTTTCCACACTTAGCGAGTTGTTTGACCTTCCTTTAACTCCACTGACCCCATTAATGAAGGAAAGACAACAAGGTGCATCCCATGGGCTATGGTGAGGCTTAAATAAGGTAGCATGCCAAGACGAAGTGTTGTGTCTTCCAAATGAGAGTATGATGTGGTGATGATTCTGTTGACATCCGGGTCTACAATAACTATTTTAATTATCATCTGACTTCAGAAACAGAGATTTCTAAGGTTCTCTGAACTTTCCACCTTGGTGTCTTTATGTGAGGTATTTTTTTTCCATTTAATTTGCTTGCTATGTATAACTATCTTTCTCCACAATCCCTGCCTGCTAAAAAAATGCCTATTTTGAAATGCACTTCAAAATTTTCTTCATTTCTAATCCTTTTATGGTTTAAATCTGTTTCAGTCCAATTTATATCGGACATCTACTATCTACCAGTCCTCATGTGAGAACTGTTTATACACAGTGTCCTTGTGGGTTGATCACAAAGAGTTAGGAATATGCTCTACAATTTTGTAACCCTTCAGTTCTGAGCAGCAGAGGGTTTTCCCACATGACTGGGAGGTCTGTGCAGTTACCTTGTGCAGAATATCATAGTCAGCTTTTTCCTAACTTGCAGCGTGATTGTTGTTTTTCCATTATTTAGTTCCCAAGCTTCTATCAGATACTGCTTGGTGTTTTAAAGATACAGATGATTAGCACTGATTAGAAAAGAGACACTGGATACTAATAATCTTAAGTAAGTTGGGTGCAAAATCTAACTAAGTGGGTGCAAAATTGAAAGTGTTGGGTCTTAGGGCAATAGAACCTAATGATACTCAATGCTATTTAAGAATAAGAAGCCAGATATGGTGGCTCTCCCTTCTGATGTCAGTACTCAGGAAATTGAAGCAGGAAGATTCCTGCCTGTTTGAGGCCAGCTTGGGCTACATTGTGAAACTCTATCTCAATTAAAAAACAACAACAGCATGCCAGCAACAAAATGGGGACAGTATTTCTTAGACAAACAGAAAACCTTACTTTCCAATCAAAGTGTAGACTAAAATGACTTCCTTGATACTAAGGCTCCTTTTAAGCCATACTACTAAATGTCAGTTGCCATTTATTTTTATTTTTTTAATAAAGAGGATATAATATCCTGATTATCCTCTTAAATTATTGATTGGCATAGCTGTATTTAAACATGTCCTTTGGAGTTTGAAATAGTGCAAAGGTTGAAATTCTTCACAGAGTCGGTGGCCATCAGGACCCCTGCCTTGGAAGAGTCTTGTTTGGAATAACAAATCTCTGCCTGAAGATGGTTAAACAGGGTTCATTGGCAGTAAGCGGCTGTGTACCAGCTCTTGGAAGTAATTAGATTGCTTCATAGCTAGTTTCACAAGCCTTGCTCAGTGTATGGATTCTTAAATAAACAGCAAGAAAATTATATTACAGTGAATGACAGCCCACATACAAATCCTCTAGTATAATAAAAACTGATTAAAGATGTTCAAGTGGGGCAAGATTCCTTAGCGGCTACCTACAAAGCTCTCCTTCATTTTTTTAATGTTGCTAAACAAACATCAGAACATTTTCAATTACACTGTTTGCTTTGGTATTATGTTTTATACATCAATCAAGCTCTCGAAGAGTATCTTGGAAACAAAGAGACATTGGGATATGTTTTATTTTCCTCTTGGGATTTACTTGAACTATTGTGAGTTCACACTTTCTTATGCCTAAAAGAGTAGACCAGATGCTATTAGTGTCAGGTTACACCCCAAGTAGCTATAATGCAGCTACTTGCTGACAGCCACAACTCATGCCCTTAGCAGCTATTCCCACTTGTTATTAATACTCGGCAGGACGCAGGCTTTGCCCAGCAAGGCTCCTGTTGGCAACAGTTCTCATTAGTACAGGGAGTGTTTATTCATCTCTCCATTTTGTGAATACGTTTGTCACCCTGGTTTGTTTGCCTAACCCTCCGGTTTCTTGAACTACCTCCTCAGATGCCTGCCTCCCTTGTTTTTTGTTTCTTTAATTCACTGGTGCACCATTTAAAAGCACATGACTTGTGGAAAGACTGTTGAAGTCCACCCTCTTACTGAATTGTCCATGTATGATTCAGTTTTGTCAATGATGCTTTCATCTTCTATCAAGGGGGTTTTGCACCCTTGGATGAATCCTGTGTCCCTAAACCTGGAAACCACCATTATATTTTTCATTTCTGTGAGTTTGAGTCACTTAGAGTCACCCTGTCAGTAGTCTGTCAGTGAGCAAGATGGATCCTTTGGGGGTTATCAGTGGGTTTGCAGCTTACATGGTGGTGATAGGGTCACACTGTGGAAACACACAGGCTCAGTATGCACAGGATTTGTATTAAATTGCCATCATTAAAGTGGCTTGGAAGTCCATGCTGTGCTCTGCTAGAGGCTTGCTTTATACACATTTCCATTCTTTATGGCTTTTGATGATGACATGTGGAAATGTCTTCGTGTTTTTTAGTAATTTCAAAATCGAAATGCTGTCTGGGGGAAAAGAAAGATCTACTCTCTAACACTAGAATCTTTTCTTTGAGACTACTTAAACTTTAGTATTTTGGATTAATGCTGATTAAGGAAATATTGAGCTTAGTATAGTCTGATATCATTAATAACTTGCAGCACATTAGTTTAAATTACCTTCTAAACCATTTACTCAGTTATTCCGCAGTCATCAGACACCAGATTGGCATCCTGTAGTTACTTTTCTCTGTGCGGTATTGTTTTTCAGGGGACACTCTCTCTTTAAATTCTGATTAATATTCAGATCACTGCCAAGCCTTTTGCTCTTTCCACATTTGTTCAAGGACATCATTAGATCCTGAGAGGGTGTTAGAGAGCATTTGCTGGATGCAAAAACACATGCATCAGTAACTTGATTTAGAAGGTTGAAAGGGCAGAAGCAAAATTTAGAATTGAAGGTTGACAAACTTTAGGGGCAGGAAATGTAACTCAGTGGTAGAAAGCTTGCCTGTATGGCATGCACAGTGCTCTACATTTGGTCCCCTGCACTGAAAAACAAAGGGTGATGAATTTTAAAAGTACTCTCAAATCACTAATACAAGCCCAAGACATTTTTTAATATTTTATAGTATTAAATATTTGAATTTCTAAACTTAAAAGTTTTACATCCCAAAACTTGAAAAATAAGAATATTTTTTAAAATACATACTTTAATATGAAGTCATTCTTTCACAAGAAAGTATAGATTTTGAGTTCATATTGTTTGGAATGAAGATACTTTGGGTATTTTCTATTTGTTAACTTATGCACATATTTGAAAATTGGACCATAATATGCAGGTATGAACTCCAGAGTTAATAAAATAAATATCCATTTCAAGTAATGATTGGCTGGAGTCAGAGAGACAAGATCTATAGAGAAGCTAGTGATCTGCTTTTGTGTTTGTGTAGTTGGTGTTTTTGTGGCTCTCATGATTGTCCCACTCCGGTTGTCCACATCTTTGTACCATCCCTCTGACTCGGGCCTGGGCCTAGTATCCTGCTTCTCATAAACAGAATATGGGGGAAATGAAGAAAGGACCAGATTACTGAAAATACTTCAAATAATTAAGAGAATGTTAAAGAGGATGTCTCAACAATGGGAAAATACTAGGCTAAAACAGACTGGACAGTAGATTCTGGAATTTGTGAGTATGTATAAGTACTACAATGGCAAGTGAATTAGAAATCACCATGCACTCATTTATATTTAATCAGAAAGTAATTTAAGTTATTTTTAGATGCATGCTCCTAATATTTGATAATAAACCTGAAACATCTCAGTATTTCTAATAAAAATATAGCTGTAAAAATTGACAGCTTTCTTTGTAATTCAACTGCATTTATTCAGGGTTTGATATGAGCTGGGTTTTGACACCACTTTGCTATAAGATTAAAGCAAGACTATTTGAATCAATGGAGTGAGTGAGAAAACATCTTAAGTGAACTCTCCAAACATGTATAATAGATACAAAATAACCATAGCTATGGTTAACTTACTGCTCTGTGGCACAGCCTAGCCTAAATGTAGAAAATGCGGACAGTAATATGGATTTCTAAGAACTGCTTCCTATAGCTATGATCCTTTTTCAATATTGAGAGGTTAAGATTTTCATGTAACATTTGAACATAGCAATCCCTTAGATGTAATTTGGTCATCACAGAATTCAAAGTGGACTAAAAAGCTTAATTTTTAACAATTGCCCTTTAAGAGCTTTTTGGTACATGCAAAATCAATGTAACAGTGGAAAGACATTTTAATAAAAAGTTCTTAGCATTGGAAGTGTGAAAAACTCATTACATTCCAGGAATTAGATTTTCTTTCTGAATATAATTGGAATGGAAGTATTTTATTTGGCTGGTGACAGCGCTATAAACCAGATATGTAGTAGACTTTGACATCTGTATTTACAGCTAGGTTGCTGTTTCTCAGACATTCACTTTGGGATGAAATATAATCAGGTCTTGGTGTGTTTAACAAGGATCCTAATCTTTGGATCTTCTCTCCAGTGCCATTCAGAATATGATTAGATGAAAGCTATGTGGCATTAAAAATTTAAGTGCACATACATATTATCTCAGTAAACTAGAAAAGAAAATGTTTTGCTTGGGAGCCAAACAAAGGCTCTTCTATAGCTTAGAATGACTCCGTGTGTTGATATTTTCTCTGGTCATTCCAGGGCTTCTGCCTTATTCTTCCATATCTCCCATATGACCCTTGACTAGGCCATGAGTGGAATGTATTCTCTTCAGTTTCTTATTTCTATGTGGATCCTTTCTTTCAGACTATTCTCATTAACTACTAAAAGAAAGTGGGGTTAAAATATACCTGTCATAAGCAAGATGTCAAGGTACTAGATAGGGACTTACAAAATTCATTGCAAAAAAAAATTGAACACCTTCTTAGCATGTCTTGGGCATTTTGGTAGGCACCAAGTATACAAAGATAATAAATGACCTAACAGACCTTACCATAAAGGATACATAACACATCAATGCCTGCAGGATGTGATGAGGGAACACTGGGGAAGAAGGCAACATGCAATCACAGGCTGAGGTGACAGGCATCCCCAGGAGAAAGATTGCCCTGAGTACAAAATGTAGAAGCAAGAAAGGACTTGATGAATTTTGAGCTTTGAAGGACACCATGTTGAACAATGACACACTGGTTTTCATAGTATGTCCCCTAGCTAACAGCATCACTTTTCCTTGAAATTTATTAGACATGCAAATTCTAGAACACACACACACACACACACACACACACACACACTGGTTTAGAAATTGTGATGAAAGTAGACTTCCAGGTACCTCCCGACTCACTTAACTTAGAAATCACTGTGTTCTGTTATGTTCAGCCTATGGACTTAAACTTCTTTTTTTTTAAACCGGTCTTTAGCAGGAATAGGACATTTGTTTTATTAGTATCTCTATCTGCAGCTGTTTGAGACCAAATTATCATGTATATAATAAAGGTTCAAGAATGGGGTGGGAGTCAGAAGTGCAACTGGATGGTGTTCACTAGGATGCTGCAATTCAAGTCAAAAGGACCAAGATGGACTGAAAAACACACTGAATGGAGAATAGTGTTGTTGGTCAGCATGATGCCTCTTACCCACTCTGGCTCTGCTCTTAGTGGTAATTGCTGGAGTCTTTTCTTCCAAGCATAACCAGAATGGAAGTTTTCCCCTTAACTAGTTATCAGTTTCATTTCTGGGCAAGAAAAAGTCATCCACTAGATTTCTGTCTCCAGTATCCAGACAGATTGTATCAGCATATTTTTCCCTGGCCTTAAGCCAGCATTCCCATTAGAATTTCAGACTCATTTCAACAGAATTACAATTACAGCAGGGAGGATTGTCCTCATGGTGAAAATAATAATTTTATTATTTCTCTGACTCTAAAATAAAAACAAACAGGAAATTGTTCAGCAACCCTTCCAACGGCTTTACAATTTGTGTCCCTGCACAAAAGCTGTCTGGTTCACTGCCTTTACTGAAATGCCTTTGGCTTGTCTTACAACAGCACACTCTGAGCGTGAGTGATCTGGTGCCCAGCTTACATGTACACCACAGAATCGAGATGGTGATGGTGAATCACTGTGTCCCAGTATTTGTCCAGCCCTTCATGGCAGGCACTGTGCCCAGTATTTTAACATGCGTTATCATGTTACCTAGAAAGCCAGTGTATGAGACATACTCATTTTCATTTTTGTATTCCAATAATGATTTGAAGACTCCTTAGGCTAACTAGAATAATAGGCAGCTGAGACTGGTCCAGTTTCAGAAGAGTCTGACAAAAGGCAGAGACAAACAATGTCCGTTCTTCCTAGAACATGCTGAAAAAGAATTTCTAAGTTGTGCTGTACACATCTGGAGAGATACAAATGCTAATCCAGTTGTGGTTGAAAGACTAAACACACTATGTGCATAGTCAGAGACAAATTTTTCTCATATCATCTGAGTCAGAAAACTTACTTCTAAGGTTTCTAGGAAATTAGTTTATGGGCATAATCTAATGCAACAAATGAATATGTGTGTAGATGATTTTCATAAATATTGTAGTAAAAAAAACTGTGAGATACAGATGTTGAAGAGATGACTCAGTTGGTAAAACACTTGCCACATGAGGAGGAGTGAGTGTTCAGCCCCAACACTCACTTTAAGAAAAAGCCTAGCACATCAGTGTGTGTCTATAATCCCAGAACTAGGGAGCAAAAGTGAGGTGGATTTCTTAATAGCCAGTCCGTCTGAGTAGATGACCTCCAGGTTTGGTGAGAGACCCTGTCTCAAAATACAAGATGGAGAATGATTAAGGAAGTATCTCATATCAACATGTGACCTCTACGTGCATGCACAGATATCCACACAAAAAAATTATATGAAACACATTTGTGTTTGTCTGTATGATTTTCCTTTTTAAATTTTAATTTATTTACTGTATATGTGCATGAGTGCATGCATGCTTTTGTATGTGTGTAAGCACACTTGTAGAGGCCAGAGAACAACTTTTGAGAGCTAGTTCTCTCCTCTACTGTGATAGGATCTGAGGCTCAAACTCAGGTCATCAGCGTGGCAGGGCAATTGCTTTACTTACTGAGCTGACTCAACAGCCTGTTCTCTCTTATATTTCCAAAAAATTACTTTTTGATAAGAATTAATATATTTGCAATCTCAAAAAGTTTCTGAGTTGGTCTTCATAAAAATAACCAAATAAAAATTAATTTTTTATTTAACAAGTTTGATTTGTGGTTAAGAATTATATGTCTTTATGAGATACAGTGTGTTATGTCAGCACATTTATTTATGAATGATAAAGGATAGATTGATAGACAAATAGGTAGGTAGGTTAAGTAGATAGATAGATAGATAGATAGATAGATAGATAGATAGATAGATAGATAGATAGATAGATAGATAGATGATAGATAAATGGATTGATAGATGATAGATGAAGGATTGAGTCAAATACATAGATTATCTGTCATCTCAAACATTGGTTATTTCTTTGTAATAATATTCAAAACCTTCTAATTTGAGTTAGATGATACAGCATTTTAAACTACAACTCCACAACAGCAGTCATTGTATTCAGATCTGACTGTGAATTTTTATCTTGTAAATGATTTCTCCCCAATCCCTTGCCCCCCGCTCTTTGCTGACCTCTTAGCAACTGTTTCTCTATTATTTAGGTGAGGTCAGCTTTTACAAAATCAAGAAGTAACTGAAATCATGTGTTATTTGTCATCCTGTGTCTGTTGTGATTTTTCTCAACCCTAGTTTGCTTTAATATATCTTTTGAAATGTGCTTTTCCCTCACACTTTTCATTGATCCATTGTACTGTTAATTAAGAATTTACTACTTGTACTATTTATCTCAAGTAGCTTGTTTTGCTTAACTTCAAAAAATGTACCAGTGTGCAGGTCACTGTTTGGATGGGCAGTGGAGAGGCAATCTCAAAACAAAACAGACCTGCAGGAGCACCTTCTTTGCCTAACTTTGGACTTCTTAAAAGAACTGTGGGGAACTAAGGAGTGCTGAGAGTGGAGGATGAGCACATGGAGTGGTTTTCCAGTTCCAACGCTCAGCCCTGAGAATATGCACACACACGCAAACAACAGTGTACAGACTACAGACTGAGAAGGTTATATTTTAGAACATGTGTGTGTATTCCTGTGTGCATGTAACACAATTTTTAAAAGATACAGGTTTGAACTAGAGCAGGGATAGGTATATAAGGGTTTCGAAAGGAGGAAATTAAAATGGGAAATAGTATGGTTACAAAAGCAAAAGGTAATAGCTTTTATGCCTCAGAGGAGGCATACTTTGTATCTTAACTCATATACTGTACTATAACTTAAAAAGTATAAACTGCTATTACTTCCATTTTGAAGAAAAGGGAAATGTAGAGGGATCTTGAGATTCACCCAAGATAGTGTATTCAGCATAAGTGTTTAGAGTTAGTATCTGAGTCCACAAATTGTCTCTGAAGCATATATTCTTGCCCATTGTCATACACTACCTTTCAACCAGTCAACTCTGGGAGAAGGTGACTAAATGATCCTCAGACAATGTACCCTGTTGATATGGCATCAGTGGAATCACTCTAGGTGATTAACTAAGTAAAGTCCCTTGCTATTCATGTGGGGGTTGCTCTTCCCTACCAACTCATAGGATCTAGGAAAACTCAGCTTTAAAGATAAGTCAAAGAGGGAGTGAAGAGGTGGCACCATGGTTAAGAGCACAGAGGACCCAGTTCCAGTTCCCAGTACCCATATGACCACTTACAACCTAACACCCTCTGCTTGCCTCTGAAGGCATCAAGCACACACACAGCCCACAGACATATATGCCAGCAAAACACCCATACTAAATAAAACAATGAAATATTTTTGAAGGATAAGTCAAAGGTATAATCAGTGACTCTTCCTGATTATTAGGTGAGGTTGTTTTTATATTACACGTAGATCTCAGATTAGGAGAATAGTATATAAATATATAGTATATAAAGTAAATAAATTCTGTGATAAGAGGTTGAATTTGGAATACCTTCATAAGCATTGCTATTGACTGCCAGATGTTTCAGAGGTGTTTTCCTCTCCTTTGCTGCTTTTTTCATGGCAAGTAGCTCAGTTAGAAAATATGTAAATCTGGATTTCAGTGGATGAATTCTAGCAAAATGATCACATTTCCAAGTACTAAAGAACTTATAAAAATCGTGTCAAGGGGAGGGAGAGCAATGAAAGAGATATCTTGACAGAGTGTACCATTAAGGGAATGGGGAGAAATCTGCAGCTAAGGAAAACCCCAGGTATTCACAAGATTGTCCCCAGCTAAGACTCATGGCGGTGCTGGAGAGGGTTCTTGGACTAGCCTTCCCCTGCACTCAGATTGGTGTTTACCCTAATTGTCATCATAGAACCTACATCCAGTGACTGATGGGAGCAGATGCAGAGACCCACAGCCAAGCACTGGGCAAGATAATGGAGTTCAGTTGAAGAGAGGGAGGAAGGATCATAAGAGCAAGGGGGTTCAGAATCATGATGAGAAAAAACACAGAAACAGCTGACCCAAACTAATGGGAGCTAATGGACTCTGGACTGACAGCTGGGGAACCTGCATGGGACTGAACTAGGCCCTCTGAATGTGGGTGACAGTTTCATGACTTGATGTGTTTGTGGGTCCCCTGGCAATGGGACCAGGACTTACCCCAGATACACAAACTGGCTTTTTAGATCCCGTTCCCTATGGTGCAATGCCTTACTCAGCCTTGATGCAGGAGAGAAGGGCTAGGTCTAACCCCAACATGATATGACAGCCTGTGTTGACTACCTAAGGGGGGCCTTACTCTCTATGAGGAGGAGATGAGGGTGGGATGGAGGTAAGTGGGGGGAACGGGAGAAGAGGAGGGAAGGGGAATGGGTTGGTATGTAAAAGGAAATAAAAAAATTAAATAAAAAATTATATATATATAGCATTTAAAGACTTAATCCAAAGAAAAAATCAGTGGAGATGAGCAATTAACTTGCCAGTCTACCCAATGACAATATTCTTTTTTTTTTCAGTAAATGATTTTTTTTCCTTTTATTGAAAAAAAAATTGTGTCAAAAGAGACCACATCGAGCCTATTGACCATTGCTGAGTCATGCAGAATATGAGTTTGAGGCTAGCCTGGGCTATATTCTGTCTCACAGAAAAGTAAGGAAAGAAAGAAAAAAGAAGGAAAGAAAGAAAGAAGGAGGGAGGAAGAAAAGATGGAGGGAAGAAAGGAAGAAAGAAAAGTGACATACATAATGACTTTCAGGATAATTGTTATTTTGCCTTTCTGTGACAATTTCATGTGGTCGATTTGATCAAATCCAAAGATAAATTAACTGAACACACCAATTTAGTGTTGATTTTTATAAATTGGGGTTTGTATTAATACATTTTCAAGTTATATATGAAGTACTTTGGACTTCTGAAGTGCTTTTATGGGGGTTGTTTTGATTTTTTGTTTTGTTTGGGACTTTTTATGCTTTTGTTTTCCTGTCTCTGTCTCTCCCTCTGTCTCTCTGTGTGTGTATGTGTGTGTGTTTATTTTGTTTTGGACCTCTTTGTTTCTGTCTCTCTATATCACTGTGTGTGTGTGTGTGTGTGTGTGTGTGTGTGTGTGTGTGTGTGTGTGTGTGTGTGTGTGTTGAGTCATTCTCTTTACCAAGGCCAGCCTCAAACTTACCATCCTCCTGTTTCAGCCTCTTGAGTGCTGTGACTTTAGGCATGTGTTACCATACTTGAGTTAGATTTATTATTTTTATGAATATGTTAAGTGTGTACTATTGGAGCAGTTAGTAATCCCTCACAAAATATTTTGTTTATTTGTTCACTATATTAAGCACACTGGTATAATATTCTTGAGATCAGTAATGCCATCTTAGATAAATATACTCTGCCTTGCTACAGTTTGGTATAAGCATACATAAAAGTATCTATTCCACCATAGAATAGAGTTTCATTTTATTTTCTAGGTATTTTCTTTGCATGACTAGAGTCGAATGCCTAATCTACTTAGAAACTATATCAGAGACCATTAGAACTGATGTATAGTAGTTTGCAGATAAAATAGTTTTGAGTTAGAGTCCCGCACATGTCAACATGAGTTAATGTACAGAAGGTAGGATCAGTTCTACAGATAACAGAAGGTCTTTAATCATATAAAACATCTGCCCATCTCCCATGGGTTCTATTAATGGAGATGTACTTACAGCTGGCCGTGTCTTGGTAAGATTGAGGAGGAGAAAGCACTTGATGCCTTTGGCTCTGAAGTGTGTGACTTCTTTTCCCATGTTTTTCACTGAGTCCCATCAACTAACCAGAGACACCTCAGTGTTCAGCCCATAACTGAAGGTCATCTTCATCAAGGTGGTCTATTTTCTTAACCTCACTTTCCTATAGGTGTCATGGCTGGTAATGATCATAATTATATAATATTTTTGAGAGTTTTGTGTGTTCTAGGTTAAATTTTTCTTATTTTTCTCTACTTTGTAATTCACTTTAGACAGAATACACTCTAAATGAACCTATTTTACCAAAATAAACCATTTTATGGAATGAGCAGTTGGATGCAGTGTCTATGTTTTGAAGCTACAACTAGCTGGTTATGATAAATCAACTTATGATTAAGTCACCTCATTCCTCTGAAGTTTAGTTTCACCTTTGGTGATGAAAAAGAGACAGAGGCATTTACTCTGATCATCTGAATTTTCTTAAATTTTCAACTAATTCTTACATCTTTACTTACTTCAAAAGATAGTTTTCTCTTTATATTTTTTTCTTCCTTGAAAATCCTTCTGCACTTATTACCAGGCCAATGAGTTGTCCATTGAATCACTTAATAAATACTAATTAAGCAATTACTATGTTTCTGTCACTGCATGGAGTGTTGAGGTCACAACAGAGAAATAAATGGCCCTTCTCCAGCACTTCAATGACTGGGTGAAATAAATAATGATGGAAACATCAGAATAATATGAAATCACAGCTTCAGTGTGAGACACAATTAGAGAACAGCAAGATCTCTGATATGAATACTGAGAGACTTCCTAAAGAAATGAGTGTGGCAAAGTTGAGTGTCCAGCAGGGGGTGTGTCTGGTAGGGCGTAATGCTTATGGTAGAGAGGAGCAAATGGGAGCAAGATGTTCAATTAGATGAGACATCAGATAGGAGCCTTGTGAAATCTCTGTTCTCTAATCCTATCCATTCTGTGCATAAATACTCATGTGGTATTTGGAATGAAACCAACATGCAATGGGACCTGCAGTTTAGGGGAATAATTGAATCATCTCTGATTTAGCTGCTTGGAGCTTCCTGTGAGCTTTCAGTAGCATTTAGAAAAACATTGTAGGACAAAATTCCAATTAATCTAGGCATCTTTACAGCTGGCTGCCTTTGGTATAGGAGTCCTTGGTAAGTCTCCTGTGGAACTATGAAAGAGGAGACTCTTTCTGTGGGAGAGCTACCTGGTCTTCCCATCTCTGGAGTCTAGTTCTGAGAGGAATAGATAAACCATTTTCAGAAACTCCAGACATACATTTCTCTGTAAGGATGGAAGTTTCTGGTCCTTGAGACTGGTCTACCTTGCTCAATAAGTTTTGAAGGGACCTCTTAGGTGCAAACATCAGGCTGAGAAGGAAAGATACGTAAACAATCTAGAGAAGGTTTCTGTAAGTCACTAAACATGTGCTCAATTCCAGTAGTTTTGCAACTTTAATCATGTCATAGTTTGTAGAGTTTGTATAACTTTACTTTTAGAACTAGCTATGAGAAAACAATGAAAGATGAAATTGAATTCCAAGTGGAATAATCTAGCTATACTTATGTTTATTGACAGAAATAATTTTTTCTTCTGGGACTTTCATAGACTGGCACAATTTTTTCCATGGCTGAGTCTTCTACTTTGAACATAATAACTCAAATTAGTAAATAATACTAAAATCAGTATGTGGAGGCTAACATATCTCCTAGTTTGCTAAGTTTAGTCATCCCATGATGTAGATATACTTCAAAATATCACATTGGACATAGCAAGTATATACACAAAAGTAAATAAGTGTGGGAATGGTGTGTTTGTAGATCCTGATTAAATAATATACATGATGGGTGGGTGAAGTAAAAGCTACTAGTTTCCTTGTCCCTGAAAGTCTTTTGTTGAATTGTTAACTCTACTCACCGACTAACGACACCCACCAAGCACAAATGCACTGCTGTTGAATCAGGCCCTGGTCCATGCTATCTCCCCTGTGTCACAGAGGGAAGTTTTTCTTACATAATACTCTTTCTCCAAATTTATTTGCGATCTTCATTCACTGCTGCTCTTTAAGTCTGTTTTCCACACACACACACACAAAATCCACATATATACAAGTAGAAGAGGTCGTCTACCCCAAAGTGCTAGACCTGACTTGTCTGAGAAAATTGAATGCAACTCAGTTCTATCCAGCTCTTACTACATGACCAGAAAGATGAATTCATCAAAATAAGTTTACCTGATTTTTCAGACCAGGAAACTTTGTTATATGAAACACAAATAGACACAATTTAAGAGACCTCTCTGAGGCTCTTTTGGGAGTAACTGTGAGTTCATGGTAAAGGGGTCAGAGCTGTGGTCTGGGATGTTTGACCTCTTTCACATAGAGGGCTCCCAGTAGCCCTGTCTTTGGCTTTTGAATTAGACTGTTAGTGTAGCGGGTACTTGGCTTCCCTTAGGATCTGTCAGAATCAACTAGAATGCACACTCAAAAACTGCTATTATCATACCTGAAACTTAAGAGAAATTAGGCAGAGAAAAGATATTGATGAGTGGTATTTAGAAAAGGGAAGCTACTTTGTGCATTATAATTGAGTTTCAAATTATCTCACAGAATTACCCTTTAAAAGGATATTACACAGCATACAGTTTCACCTAATTATCTCACTTAAACACAGGGGCCAAATTCATTTGTCCCTAGTCTCTACCGTTCATTTTATATATGAAAATAGGTATCAGGAAACTAAACTCATTAGTACAGACTGAAGAACGTCTCCTAATTCTTTGCAGGACACATCATTTTAGGCACATTGAAGAGCTTGCTTTCCTCCTAATTACATTGCTTCTTAGCACTGCGCTGTTTCTTTAGTAGCTTCTGTCAGATTTTGCAGTTATTGTTTTAATTTTTCATTCCAGCTTTTCCCACTGCTGTGTTCTACTCACAGTTTTTGTATATCCGATGTTTGTTTTTCTTTAGGAGTCACAGTTTTCCCTCTCTTAAATAACATTTATTTATGTTTATGTGTATGAATGTGGGCCTGAGTATATGTATGAGGAGCACATACATGCCTGGTGCACAGAGAGGTCAAAAAAGGGGGTGTCAGAGCCCCTAGAGCTGAAGTTACAGATGGTTTTGAGCCCTCTCATGGGTCCTAGGACACAAACCAGTGTCTTCAGGAAGAAGAAATGCTCTTAACCACTGATCCATCTCTCCAGCCCCAATAGTCATAGATATTTTGCTTAATTAGAGATTACATTCACTAGACTTCCTAGTGACAAATAGGATTTGGGTGAAGGTCAATGTAACCACTTGTTTCTTCCAGTAATGTTTCTGTGTGTCGATGACCAGTCATATGATTTCCTATAAATAATGCCAAAACCCACATCTATTGTTTATGCTGCTGATCCATCAAGAAACTTGATGGGTAAACATGTTTGCCAACATGGCTGACAAAACCAAGTTTGATCCCTGGGATCCACATGGAAGAATGAGAGAATGCACTCCTGCAAATTGTTCTCTGACCACGTACACCAATGCACTCCTGCAAATTGTTCTCTGACCACGTACACCATAGAGGGCATATGTGTACACACACATACACACACACACACACACACACACACACACACACATGCATACTCACACACACAAAAAAAATAAATAATGGAATACAAAAATCTAAGAAATTCCCACAGCGTCCTCCCTCGTGTATGGGTTTTGTACTTGTGAATCACATTAGAAGAAGGTGTGTAGAAAACCTTAAGCTATGCAATAACTACTCTTTAGAGATCAAAACCTGTTGCACGAATCCTAAATGATCTTGTAATAAAAACCCGGAGCCAGATATTGGGGTAAATGCTGAAAGAGCAAAGAAACAAAGGAACAAGCCACAGCCACTCCTCACCTCACCAACTCCACGAATACTCAGACTGACTGCCTCTGAGTCCTCAGCCGAAAGACTCTCTAGTTCCTGTCTCTTCATGCCTTATATGCCTTTCTCTGCCCAGCCATTTCACTCCCTGTCTCAACCTTCCTAGTACTGGGACTAATGGCATGTGTGCTTCCCAAATACTGAGGTTAAAGGTGTGTGCCACCACTGCCAGGCTCTGTTTTACTCCTAGACTGGATCAATCTCATGTAGCCCAGTGTGGCTTTGAACTCACAGAGATCCAGATGGATCTCTGCCTCCTGAGTGCTAGGATTAAAGGTATGTGCCACTACTGCCTGACATCAATGTTTAACAACTCTGTGGCTGGCTCTGTCCTCTGATCTTCAGGCAACCTTTATTTCTTAGATTACAAATACGGCCACAAAAAATGTTAGGTTCAGATATAAGGAAATGGAATCTCCTAATAGCCATACTTGCTTAGAAGTTTCAGAGATTACATAATCCTCTTAGCAGAGCTGACAATGTTACAGCAGGTGTGGCTACACTTAGAGGGATGCTCACTTCATGCCTGGGAACCTCTGCATTTACTTTGTTGTTTTTGCCTTCTAAAGATTCCTGCAGGGCAGTGGTGGTGCATGCCTTTAATCCCAGCACTCAGGAGGCAGAGCCAGGTGGATCTCTGTGAGTTTGAGGCCAGCCTGGTCTACAAAGTGAGTTCCAGAAAAAGCACAAAACTACACAGAGAAACCCTGTCTCGAAAAACCAAAAAAAAAAAAAAAAAAAAAAAGATTCCCACCATGTGTTGATGAAGCATTTCCTCAACAGTCTTTCATTCCTTGTGGTTCTGATGAAACTGCAGTTGAAGGTTTTCCCATTCTTGGGCAATGGCCAGGATAGTGCCCACAGTAGGCTTTTTCGGGCCTTAAGCATGAGACGTGGAGATAAGAAGCCAAGAAAACTGCATTTTCTCTAAGATGATCACCATTAGTTTATGTGTTTAGTGCTCAGACCTGCCCTGATTCCTGTCCCGTCATGGCCGTACTTTAGTGTTCCCATACCGTGCAATACCCTTCCATCACATCCATTTTATCTCTACTTACAGTAACATATTGGTCATTTTCTTTAATTCCTGCTGCTGGTAATCACAAGATTATGACAGTGTCAGGAAACCCCAGCGAGTGGAATTATTTGCCCATCTTTCAAATAGCCTGCTTGTTTTATTGAGAGAAGGAAGCCATCAGGTACACATTCTTGGTATCTCTAAACCTGACCAGCTCAGCAAGTACTGGAATGGGTACAGATCACTCGGAAATTCAGGGGGCGCTGAGGCATCTTTGGATGTCTTTGGAAACATCTGGCTATGAAGCACTGCCCACTGGATGGATTCCTATGGAAGCCCTGCTGCCATCTCAGGCATGGACCTTGGCTGATGAGAGCCCAGAGCTGATACCTGAGCTCTCTCCACCCGTGCGTCCCTGTGAATCTCTGACTTACGTGTTTCCATCATTACCAGCCATGTTTGTGGCTCTTTGCCCATTTCCCATGTTAGTAGAATGCTCAAGACAGCTTACATAGTATTATTTTCTTAGCAATGGGGTTTGATTTCCCCTCAGAACTAACCTGATACCTTTTTGACAAAACTCCCTTTCTTTGCCCTGGATGGCAAAAGCAAGTTCTCTACATAGATGCAAATTTATACTGTTTTAGTTTCATTTTCTTTGTAAGTGTTTGCTCTTGTTCAACATGTGTACAAAGTTGTTTTTTATAACCAAGTATGAGCAGATTTTCTTTGGACCGCTAAAGAAAGTGCTCAATAGGAAGGTGCCTGTGGGTAGGTTACATGCCTCATTGGCTTCTATTGGGTTTCATGTAGTGTTTGATGTGACACACACTTTCATAGGAAAAGTCATAGACTTTAGTGTTTTCTTGATGTTTTGTGATCCTTAAAACACCAAAAACATAAATAAACAAAATATGGCTTACAAGCTTGATTTCTGTCCTAGGCTGTGCATCATTCATTACCCAAGTCCATACTGGGACAGAATCAGTTTCAGCTCAGCTCTGAGGGCACTTCATAGTCACTAGAATAGGATTAAGAAAAGATTCTCTGTAGTTGGTTTTTTGACTCTTTGGGGGCTGCCACCCAGCTTCCAAATAAATACACAGATACTTAATCTTACTTCAGAATGCCCAGCCTTAGCTTGGCTTATTTCTAGTCAGTTTTTCTAACTTAAATTATCCAGTTTCTCTTTAATTACATTTTACCTTTGGGCTTTTTACCCTTCTCTATCCTGTATTCCTTTCTTTCCTTCTTAATCTGTGACTGGCTGTGTGGATGGGTGGCTGGCCCCTGCCATCCCCTTCCTTCTCTTCCCTAGATTTCTCCTTCTATTTATTCTCTCTGCCTGCCAGCCCCACCCATTTCTCTCTCCTGACCTGCTATTGGCCATTTAGCTCTTTATTAGACCAATCAGGTGTTTCAGGCAGGCAAAGTAACACAACTTTATGGATTTAAGCAAATGCAACATAAAAGAATGCAACACATCTTTGCATCATTAAGCAAATATAACACAGCATCAACAAATGTAACACATCTCAAATTAATATTCCACAATTCTCCAAGATAGCTCATGCCACGTCTGTTATGCTGACAACTCAAATCTGTAGGCATTCACAGTAACCTGGTCCTATCTGACCAGTCCTAATTGTGATACTACTTGAGCATCTTATGGGGTGTGCATGGGATCTTGTGTTTCATTGTGCCATGAGCCTTCTCTGAGTACCACAGAATTCATGTTTGCATTTAAGAAGGCAGTCGAAACAAGATATCTCTGCTATTGTAGGGCATGGATCTTGGGCTGTTTGGTGATGGAAGGGTGGCTCTGTTTCACATACCTTCATCCTTTGGCAACAGTTTCCTAGCATTTAGAAAATGCACGGCATTTGTAGTTGGAAGAACTGAAATTTATTTCAGCATTACCAACTATGCCGTGATTTTGAATGAATTATGTACATTCTGAGAAATAATTCCTTAGTCTGTAAAATGGGAGCAATGATACTATCCAAATCCCTTAGCTACACTGATTATCAAATGGAATCAGATGCCAGCAGATATTAGACCCTGCATTTTGAAGTGACTGGTCAAAATGAGATATTAGTGTTGAATTCTAAACTCACATCCTTTCCATTAAGACTAAGCTTCGGTGCTAGGTTTGCTGATTATCAGCCCCTAATACTTGGCTCACAAATCAACAATAAGGTTATTTAAATGGGTCTGCTTTTCAAAGATGAGTGCATTTGAAATCTAATAGATAAGAGGACATTCACCTTTGAGAGAGCAATAGATTTTAATATTAAGGGAAAGCTACATTTCAGATGCACTTAACATGTTTTTCGGGCGTGATTTCTACAGTCCTTACATTCTAACAAATCACTAAGTGGGTCTTCCTGTGTCTTCCCCAAAGATGAAAGAGTAGTGAGATCCTTGGATACCTAAGTGTATTTTGTGCTCAGTCCTTTTCCTGTGTGTTCTGTGTAGCCTCAATCTACCATCACTTTCTCCAATGTTTGTCTCAAAGAGCTCTCTTCTTCCTCCTTCTCCTCCTCTTTCTTTTCCCTTTAGACATTACACAAAAATAAAGAGGAAAAAACATAAAGAAAGCAAAAGTCCTAACCCTTGCCCTGCAATCCACAGAATATTTTGTGAAAGTTCAGTGAGACAATTTATATTATAATATTGAAAACATCGTTCACTATTGGAAACTTTTTGTAGGCATGGAGTATGGTCAGAGAACATGCTCGAGTGGCCTTCACTTAGTACTATTCTGTTTCTTTGTAGCTGTGGGGTCCTTTGGGAATTCCCATAGTCTCCTCAAGTTGGAAGAACTTAACCTGTAATAAAACAATGACTAGGGCCACCCCTGAATTTGGGGCTAGCCTTTAGCACAACAGATTTTGGACTTCTGCCTGTTGGTAACTGTCCTGAAAACAAAGCCCATGGATTTGGTTTATCTTCTTCTGAGAACTCAGTGTCCTCTGAGACATGAACCTCTTTTCTTTCACATCTGGGTAAATATGAAAGTTGGGATGTTTGCAGAGTGTTTGAATGGGAGTTTTATATTTCTGAGTGTTGAAAGTAAATTATGCTTAAACAGTAGAAAAATGGTCATTTAAAATGCTTGGGGTTTAAACAATTCTCAATCTTGAATTGATGGTCTGTACTCCATGTTTAGTGAAAATATTACCAGATGCATCTGTGGTTTGATTACTGAATTAAATAAAAAGACATTTTTTAAATGAGCATAAATTCTTTAGCAAAGCTAAATTCCTTGGGTGATGACTGTTTGCTTATGAAGTGGAACCCCACAAAGATAAGAAAAGGCTACATCTAAGTATGCCAATGTTTGCACCACGTTTTACAAGGTCTAGAAATGTCCTTGGATACTCTAGTCTTTTGTGCCATGCATTTTAAAGATGCAAAGTATTTGATTAGCTGGAATGGACTTCTTGATGTACCAAATACAAGGAAAGAATTCAAATAAGGAAAATGTCTCAGGTCTTTTTCCCATCCACAAAGCAGATGCATTTGATTAAATGAGTTATCTTAAGAAAACACATGTTTAGGAATTCTTGCTTATAAACTTGCTGTACCTGTACTTCAAAAATGCTCTAGCTTACTGAGAATTTTTTTCCATCTTGAGTTCGCTTGCATTGTGTCATAACCATGGTATTTCAGAGGAAAATCCTCAGCTACAGTTAAAGGCATAACCAGTACTACTATCAGGAACACTGAACTTTTTTGGGTGGTGGTAGTTTTCGTTTGCTTTTATAAGACAGGGTCTCATGTAGCCCTGGCTTGCTTCCAACTCATCGGGTATCTGAGGATGACCTACTCTTGACCCACTCCTTGCATTAGAAATAACCTAGTTGAAAGAAAAGAACCAATTGGTTTAAATTTTCTTTGTGTCCTCCTATTCTCACACTGCAAAGAGAACTGGAAAGAAGGAGAGAGCTTCTTCTGTTGCCCCACACAGCATCTTCTTTCTTGCCACCCATACTCCATAGCCTGTCATCCTTTGCTGATGATGACCTCTTGTTTTTTGTTTTAAGAAACAAAAGGTTAACTATTGAAAACGTGTTATCTCCATAAATACTGTTATGCTGAAGCAAGGGATGAGCAGTACACTATTGGGAAGTCATGGCCTTGTGATTAAATGTATGGGTTGTGAAGAATGATGAACTAGATTCAAATTCTACCTTATAATTTGCTGTGTGACCTTGTGTTTCTCCATCTGCATGGTGGAGATGGTGGCAGGAGATACATCATAGAGCTGCACTGAAGATTAGTCAAGGCAATCCATGTGGCATGTTTAAACAGGATCTGGCAATAGTTAATGCACAAGAATGTAAGTATTTAATATTGTTGGTATAAATTCTACCACATAGGATACTTTTATGTTTAGGTTTTACTTTTCTATGTACAAAAAGTTAAGCATGGTCTACCTTCATTAATGGGTTTTTTACTGGGAATTTTAAAAAATGCAGTTACTTCATATAGACAGAACCTAGGCAAGGGTGTGGCTCTACCATGTGTCAATGATAAGCTGTCAACAGATATGATCACCATTCCAGTCATTGAACCTAAACATATGACAGCATAATACTTTGAGAATTTTCTAAAGGAGTCTCCCCAACACCTCTTTTTTTTATCGAGGTGGGTAAAAAATGCTTAACTTTGTCACATTTGTGTGATATGATCACTGTGGGACCTGTATAAAAATCCTCATGATGTATCTTCTTGAATGGCAGGAAACTATTTCAGGACTTCACATACTGTTATTCGGCTCTTACAACTTTCATTCAGTTCTGTTCTTCTCATTTGGTGTGATAGAAAAGCATTAAAAAGTATTCTTGCTGATGTCTTTACCTAACAAGAGACATTCAATCCACCCTATAAAAGAATGGAAGCAGTAGACAGTGGAAGTGAGCTGTTTTAAAATCCGATTTTATTTCAGCATTATTCCAGTGGAATGGATGTTAGCTGTACTGATCACAGCTGATTCTGTAGCTGTGTCTAACCACTGAATATAATCTAAAGGGCATTTCACATTAAAATGGCTTTCCAGAATTCCCAACCTAACATTGTTTATGCTACATGACAACTGCTATTATTTCAGTGCCAACCAAATATAAAAAGGCATTAATATTCATTAGTAATGTTACAGCTGATGACTCCTTAACAACATTGTAATGGTTTGAATAGTTATTTCAGGCAATATGTTGAAAGAGTCACACAATAGCCCTGATTGACACAGTGCATTTAAGAAGCCAAGTAACTCCAAGGGAAAAATTCTGCACACATACATACAAGGCTAACTAAATAAATATTTTAGAAATATGCTTCAGTTGGTAGGATCCTGCACTGAGCCTGGAGTGACTAATTTTTGAATGAATTGCATAGGGTCAGTCAGTAGGGCAGAAATTTGGCACACAGATGCAAGCCTCAATTTTACCACCTAAATTCAATGCTGCTATTTTGATTCTACCAATTAGGCACTGTGTCATAGATGCACCTATCACCTATAGAGGCAGTTCTAAAGATAAGCATGCCGGGGGGGGGGGGCGGGGAAGAGCAATGAAAGTAGGGACTCTGAAATGGACCACAGTATGAACCATACATACATAATTTTGAGATTTTGTATGCGTTATCCCATCTCACTGTTTTAGGGAGGTTTTATCCTCATTTTTTATCTGTGGAAACTAAGGACAAGAAGGGTTCTAAGTTATGTATACACAGCTGGACAACAAGAAATCCTGCTCTTAGTATATGTACAAACATTTGTCTTCTTTAAATTAACTGAGAGGTCCCTAAAGTTTATTCAGTGGTGAATATAGTGGTTGATGTTAATAAGGTTGAGGCAAAGTAAAAGGCAAGGAATCTGCCTTTGAGGAGTTATCCTACTTCATGATAATAACAATACTAATTCACAACATCCATGGGGTATTCGTTTGCTCCATACTAAACAACAGAGGTTCTGACACAAGCTACTTAGGAAGTAGTGGCAGGTTTATGTGAACTTATGATTTTGGAGGTTCAGGTTCAAGATTGGGCAGCCCAGTTGTTTTGAGCCTCTGATGAGGACAGAGCTTCATGATGGAAGAACTTATTGGAGTGCATGCTCACATCATCCACAGCCAGGAAGTAGGGTATGAATGATGAACTGTGGACCTCCCTCTATGCTCCTCCACCCACAGTGTCTCCTAAGACTGCTTCTCTAGTGATCAACCCATTAACACTTGGGTCTCCGGGGAGTACTGTCAGTAATGAAACTGGAGCAAGTGTCTATAGAGTAGGAACATTTATACTTTGTGTTCTTAAATGCTTAAGATATACCAATCCCCTTTTCCAGATGTTGGTGTTTAAAATATGATGTGTAGGAGATAAAAATATTTTTTCCTTTTGTTTTATTAAGAATTGACCAAAATTATTTCATTTGCATTTCAAGTTGAAGTAAACTTGGTTCCAATTGACAAAATGGGTTACAATACCTCTGAATATTAATTCCTAGAGAATCAAAAACTGATGGATTGTTGTAATTTCATCTCATGCAGGGACTCTGAGTGCTTTGTGGCTGTAATGATGTGTACATTTCATTCATACGCATGGTTTCTGGAAATGTTTATATAAGCCTGTTTTACATTTGATGATTATATTTTGAGCTGTGCATAAATAGCTATGTGCCTAGATATAACTCAATTATAAAATAAGCTCTGGGTATCTTCTGGGAGCAAAGAGGAGAGGGAAAGTTCTATAAATATTTAAGTTAGTAGAATCTGAATTTTGCCTTTTATAACTCTTAGGGATTTGAACCACACTTAGAGGCATGCTCCTGATTCCTCATCCGCTTATCTTACACTCTGCACTTTTCTTTTTAGATCAAGTCCATAATCTTGAGTGACAAGAATTACATACACAAATGCCAAAGTGGATGATCTAATCAGGTCACTCTGGTCAAGTCAGGCCCTACCTTATTATCCAGAAAGGAAAAACCAGCATTTGAATTTCTAAATGTAGCATACATTTTCAAATAGAATTCTCACAGCCTATTGAGAGGGGGATATTATAGTCATATGAGTAGAGTTAAGGTCAATCAGAATAAATAAATTATTTCTCATTTGGGGTACATTTGCTAATATGTGCTCCTAGTTTGATTATTGCAAAAGCCATTTCTTACCATTGTCTGTATTAGAGAGTGTGTGTGTGTGTGTGTGTGTGTGTGTTGTCTGTCTGTCTCTGTTGTCTGTCTGTCTCATCCCTATACCTCTCTACTGTGGGACACTTCTGGTTGGAACATGTGTGAGATGTGTGTGTGTGTGTGTGTGTGTGTGTGTGTGTGTGTGTGTGTGTGTGTGTATGTGTATGTGTATGTATATATATAATTCTGGGTCATGATCATGATGGAACAGTGATGAAGTCAGGATCTGTGCTATCACTGATCCACCTGACTCTTCTCACTTCCTTATTTAGGGAAGTCAGTAACAGTTCTGTGCTGTTCTGCTTCTGAACTGTGGAATGGACAGTGCCTTGACCTGAGATAATAATGAGATGGAGTTAGTTAACTCATGATGTGCTGAGACACCAGCTACTGTGGATGGTGTTATCTCTAGAGCTCTCTGTTTTTGGTTTTGGTTTTATTTTAATGGTGTTCACCAGTTATTGCCAAAATATCTATTACCTTGAGAATATCACTGACTGAAAAGGACAGATGTATATGTCAGAACAGGATTGTAATGATATTTCAATGTGCTACAAATGAAATGCCTCAGGATAGCTTACTATACTTTGATTCTACCTCTAGTTAAAGGTAGGACTCATCAACATTCTGAATGGTTCAGGACTTGAGGACAAATGTGGATCACTAACATCAAGGGAACTTGTACCAGGAGGAGTGCCCACCACAACTTCTAATTGAGCATCTAAATATGTGCATGAGTATATAGACATCAGGACAGTGATTGAAGATAACCTTTGACATTACTTTCAAACCAGACATGGGTACCTGTGTCCATAATCATTGCCATTTTGTAACAATTTGTTTGAAGGCAAATGCACATGTTATTTCTCATGCCTTTCTAGATAACCATCTCAAATGAAGGCAAGTACAAATCTTAAACAAGGGGGCTTTGTAAATGCTGTATTTTCCTTGATTCTTCCAGATGTGCAGCCCCGACTGTAGATGACTTGTGTGCGTTTTGTTTAAAAAAAAAATAAGACACTAGTGATAGTCTGATAACCCCAAGTCCATTTTATAGGAAGAAAATTTTTACCCAGTCATTTTTAGAGTTTTCATGTCCCATATAAGCTGCTAGGGCTCTTAGCATACACCCATCCTAAGGTCCAGTGCATTTTCAATTTAATTTAATAAGCCTATAATGCACGTTGATACAGAATGACCTGACTCTATGTCTTCTGAAACTGTTTGATTGGAGAGCAAGAAAGGACTTCTTCCTACCCTTTAGTATAATTGAATAGAACCCTTGGGTTTTGTGATTTCATTATGCTTGGCAAATTCTGATTTGTTTATATGTTTATGATACTTGTAATATATAATGTGTAATAAATAATAATTAAAATCTAGCTTGATAATAGGGAAACATGCAGTTACCAGTTAATAGAATTATCAAAGGAACTTTGTTAAGCACTCCATTCCCCAAATTTAATTAAAGCCAAACTTAAGTTAATAAGACTTGAAAAGTTGTAGTTGACTACATATGTAGCAAAGGTATCTATGTTTGTGTGTATGAACCTACACAAATTATACTGAGATGAAAGATAAAGGGAAGAATCTGAAATGACCATATTGGGATAAGATAACATAAAATTCTTATCACACATAATCGGGTTGTTACAGCAAATGTCATTAACAGAAAGTGGAGGAAATCATGTGTTTGTAGGTCTCAACAAATGTTTGTATTTCATTTATACCCCATGTTATACAGTGAACGGATGCCTCGTTGGGAGAAGGGCTTCACCTAACATCATTATCTAATTCATTATAAATCAACAGATTATTTTCTTCAGGAAATTATCAAAATTTGAAATGGTTCACTTTAAATAATCAGATTTTAGGTGTCTTATGCAATGATTAAGATATCTTTGCTAGGTGGCTAGAGAGATTGTTAGTAAAGAAATATTCACATCCCTACATACATACTGAAATGCCAATCAAAATGAATTGAAATAATATGTAAGTTCCCCAGTATTGTACTGTTACAGGCATGAAAATTTTCAAGCTCATCCTTTATATGTAATTTAATAATGCATTGAAATGTTTCATTTAAAACAATGCAGTGTTCTACACAAGAAGTTGGTGACACCTACAAAAAGTGGTGACGCCTTGAGAGATGAAATAAAGACAATTATGGGACCAATCCTGTTAACACGGTATGATGGACATTGAGATTAAGGAGAGTTTTGTAGCAATGAGCTGATTTTTACTGTTGTTGTTGTTTTCATTAAAATCACAAGTATAAGAAAACACTGATAAATTGGACTACATTAAAGTTAAGCACATCTGGTCATCAAGAGTCACAACTCAGCCAGGCGGTGGTGGCACACGCCTTTAATCCCAGCACTCCGGATGCAGAGCCAGGCGGATCTCTGTGAGTTCGATGCCAGCCTGGGCTACCAAGTGAGTTCCAGGAAAGGCGCAAAGCTACACAGAGAAACCCCATATCGGAAAAAAAAAAAAAAAAAAAAAAAGAATCACAACTCAGAGAGTAAAAAGACTACCCACCAAGTGGGAAAGGCTATTTGAGCTAATTACTTCTTCTAATAGGAATTGTATATAGGAGATAAGATTAAGATAGCATATCAATAGATGATACAACATAAAGCAAATGAACAGATTTTAATAAATATTCCATAAGAGAGACATTCAAATTGTTGACAGACATAGGAAATATTGATTAGCCTTATCATCCATTCTTAATAGAAAACCACATTAAACTAAAATTGGGATCTGAGTAATAGCACAGTGACTACTGAGAAAGGCTGATGATACTAATGTGTATGAGGGAATGGAGCCACTGGAATGACCATGCATTTCTGGTAGAAGTAAAAATTGTATCCCTGCTCCTTATAAGTTATTTTGTAAGTAGCTATCAGAAATGTATATGCAGTGATAAAGTGCACATGCATATATATGTAGATGGGACACAGAAGATCATAACCATATTCAACATTGTTTATAGCAGTGAAAAACTGAAAACAGTGACATTAATTATCTATTAATGGTAGATGGATAAATAAGTTGTGATTTAATAATGCAATTAGATACTCAGGGTTAATGAAAAAAAATTCTGCCACATACAGAAACAGAAATCTTCTAAATATATATTGAGCAGAACTGTCAATCATACAAAATAGGGTAGTAAGGACAGCGGATTCCATTTACACAATACACTAACAGATACACGGGGAAACCACTGGACTAGTAGAGTGTGGGTCACAGGTGGATCTTCGCTCATCCTAACTTCCTAATCCTTGTCAAGGGTTGTGATTATGTGAGTGTGTTTAATGTTTAAAAATCCCTTGTGTTTATAACTTAAATATACACCCTTGTTAAAGGCAAGGTTTTAAAGAGCACCTATAAATGCTGTATTTAATCCCAAAGAATAAATGAACATGAATATGGCCAGAGAGATTGCTCATTTGTTAAGAGGACTTGCTGTTTTTCTCGTTCAGTTTCTAGCATCCATGTCAGGTGGTTCACAACCACATGTAACTTCAGCTCCGGAAGTTCTCACCCACACCTTCCTCTGGCTTCTGCAGGCACCTACATACACATGCCAGACCCAAATACACATAAAAATAAACATGAGTATGGCCCTAGGCTTTCCATCAAAGTAAAATCTTTATTAGCTTCTCAATAGTTCAAAGAGAAGCAGGAATTAATTACAAAACTCAGAGGCAAAGCAAGGTAAGTGTGTTTTTTTATGAACTCATTGTGTAACTTCCAAAGACTCGAGATCAGTCCAGATGTACAGAATGTCCAAGTAGGCAGCAAGATGGCAGGCCTGCTGCCTCTGCTGCCACAGCTGCCACAGCTGCCAGGCATTCACTGAAGTCAGCATGAGAAATGTGGATGAGGCTGATCTGTCTCCTCTGGAGAGTGTCAATAACCATACATCAAAATGGAGAAGAGTGTTCCCTAGTTTTCAAGCTTCCAGAGAGGACTTAAAACTTCTGCTTGTGGAAACTTACTGAGATTTAAATCTAGACACATCAGACATATTGGTCAATCTGCATTTCTCAACCCTTGCATGGGTTTGGATAGATAGTCTAGGAGGATGCCCTGTACATGTATGTGTCAGGTAATGTCTACAAGGTATGATTACCAAAATTGTCTCCAGACATTGGCAAGCTTTTCTGGGGGAGAGAATAAAACTATTTCCCCAGTTCCCTAATGGGAAAAAATAGAACAAACAGCTTTACATACTAGTAAAGAAAATAATGAATAACTTTGTTATATGCTTGATTATATTTTTACATAAGCATGTACAAAGTATATTGCATTAACCACTGAGGGGTATAAGACAGGAAGTAGTATTTTTATTCTATTTATAATCCATTTGGAGATAACACTGTTTAGAGTTAATATTCTTACTCATTTTATTGGGTCTAAATTCTCCTTACATTTTAGCTGGATTTTTTGTCAGTTGTCAGTATAAATTAGACAATTCCAAAATCAGACATCAGAATAGCTAACTTGTGATGTATCCACAGAATATGATTCTTTCAAGGAGGTAAATTCTAATGAGGACACGATGAGATCTTAATTCCATCTGCTTGACATATTTTTTGGCCTTTTGTATGAAATCAACAACTACAGTGAAATATTTATTTTTCTCACAATGACTTCATATGCCACTTGGATCATGCTGGCCAGACATGCTCCTCTCTTCTCTCCTTGTTGAATTTTGAAATTTCTCCAACTAAATTCTCAGCTCAAAGCCCCCTTGTCTGAGTACATTTTATGCCATTTATGTGACAGTATGATGATTAACCCAATTCTTCACACATGATAGATACTATATAAATATGTATTATAGATCACAAATAAGTTTCAACAGCATTGAATTCTGAGATTTGCAAATAAGAAAGCCCTGAAGAAATAACTATACTAGTATATGAATGATTATATTGGATGTAAACAGGGTCCTAGATCTGAAATGCATTCTAACAGAAACTTTTAAGGTAATTAGGACTTGTGTTGACTTTGTTGATGTACTGACTTATATAACAAGAAATTCTTGACCCCATCACAAGGGCAATCCTATTCTAAGCACAGGAAATAGAGAAGTGAATACAATTCATTGAGCTTACATTTCAATGTGGGAGGTAGCCAGCAAACAAATAAACATAAACAAGTCACCATTGAAAGAAAGAACCATAGGAGGAACGATCAAAGGAAAGAGGAATCTATTTTAGGGCTAGTGACAGAGGCTTTGTATGAGGAGAAACTGTATGAATTGCATGGAAGGAAAAGATATTTTTTTCTCTCTCTATCCAACTAGAACTCCAGCTGAGGCCTTGTAAACCACACTAAAAAAGACAGATTAGGAATAGAAAAAGTTATGTATTATTTACTAAGTTGTATATGACATGAAAACCTCCATAAAGAAAGATAGACCCCAGAAGCCATTAAATCTGAGTGTTTTGAAGTACAGACATAGAAAAATGTACTCAGGAGGGGATATGAGCCAAGAGTTAAACTGGAGCAAAGCCTGCTTAGCTGGATTCCTCTCCAGTGCCTGTCCTCAGAGATGAGGATGCTTCTTTCTTCTTAGTATATAGAGGGTACCACTCAGGCAGCAACAGTGGAGAGAGCCAAAAGACATCAAGAAATGTATGTGTATTGGTAGACCAACTTGGTTTGCTGGTGGGATGAATCTCTGGACCCAGAAAAAGATTGGAGTCAAAGCTGAGCGCTATTACTTTGCCATTCACTGATTGACAAGACAGACAATATCGGAATGGCTGTAGAATTTGCAAACTTATTGAAACATGCAAATCAGAGTTATTTAAATCTGTACCTTAGAACTCTATTATCTGGTCTGTCCATATATGTGTTTTTAATTTAAATTTTTATTTAATTTGCTTCCTAGAATGCATGGTTATATTTTATTGGATTTTGACATTTATGTCTACAAGAGTTCTGATTCATATTTTTTGCTCCAGAATCCTTTCTCATTTTCATCTGTCAGGCTGTTAGTGAAAGGGCAGGTCACAAGACTGAGCTAGCTCAGAATTAGGTTTGTATTTCTAAAATTCTGATCAATTTTTGTCTCCCCTTTGCTCCTAAGACAAAGCCTTTGAGCATCTTAGGGTCAACTCTAGTGTAATCCCCATGATAGTGCTTAGTTAATAGGTCCTGAACTCTAATCTCAAGCTCTGGTAAGACTCCCTCATATTCTGTAATTTCTTAGCCTTCAGTAAGCCTTTTTGTTGGGTGCTTGATTGAGAAATTCTCAAATTATTAAATCAATGTGTCCAGGCTTCCTTGTGTCTTTCTGCCTTCTCTGCCAGCTCTTAGCTCCCCAAGTTTTGCAACATGTATAGAACTGGAATTTATTCTGAAGCTACTGAGGAATTTTGTATTGTTAAATAATATCTGATATGATCTTATTTATCTCAAAGTTTTCTCTAACATCAATGTAAAAGAAGGATTACATAAGTCAAATATAGCTGCTAAGAAGCCAGGAGAGAGATTCCATAAATTGGCACATGCAGACAAGAGACAGTGATGACCTGAGTTATTGCACTAAGTATAAAATGTAGAAGAGAAAACAGAAGCAAGAACCATACACAGGAGATAGATTTTTAAATGAAAATAGAAAATTAAAGTTGTCAGAATCTCTTAATTATTTGTGTGTGTGTGTCAGAATAAAGATGACATGTTGCCTCATTAATTCTGTGTCCCTAATAATTTTAAAGGCTGGTCAAGGATGACTGGTTTCTGAACAAAATAATCTACTGTTTGATATTTCTCATGGTTCAGATATTATTCTTGGCTGTACAGATTTAAAGAGGGAATGTATTTTAATTTTCCATCATTGTTCAAAGTAAGAGCTTGCTTAAGTTAGAGAGTTTATATGCATGATGTCTTTGAAGAGAGGCATATGGTCTATAATTCAGGAGGCATGGAAAATATTTAAAACTAAACCTCCATTATTCTGATGGCAATGTTTTATGGAAGAAGTTGAACCTTTAAACTTGAAGAAATATCAAGCTGATCTGGTAATATGCATCATTTAACAACACATTTGAAGTGAGACACTTGTTCTAAATAAGTTATTTAGTATTAAAATGGGTAGACAAATGATAACTTTTAAGGATCTGCTATAAACCATGAACCTAGTGTATTTTAGATATGTTTTGATTCAACTTTTTAAAAAATTCTCAAGTAAAATACACATATAATATGTTTTATACAGCCAACTCTAAATATTTGGATGCATTTTTTTTGGAATTACATAATTTGTAAACAGCAGAAATGAGACAGAAAATTGAATTGTTTTACTGTTCTCTTTTCACTTCTCAAGGAACCACAAATGTGCATAAGCAGGAAGGGAAAATGTGGATCATATAATTTATATTTTAGTAAAGCTTTGCATTATTCTCCAAAATGAATAATTTCAACTAAACTCTCCCAAAGTGAAGTAATATGCTTATTCATAAAAATATAGTGCAGCTCATGTACTTATTAACATGAGTCCTGAGACATCTCATTGTGTACCTCCTGAACTCTAAATATGAACTCATCCCCCCAAATTTTAATATACCTGTTCTCATCATTGATTCAGGAACAGCACAACGAGGTATTTTGAAATAACCCAGTCACCTTTCTTTTAGCCTGTCCTTGTTCACGGAAAGTTTTCCTGCATGCATCAACAAAAGCGGTGGAAACATGACCCGGATGAGAAAATGAACAGATGCCCTCACAGCTGGCAGTAATTTGGTACCTAAAGGGAAATACAAAAGGGGCTTCCCAATCACTGTGTGACTGCTGTGTTGTAGGCATCTAATATTTAACAACCTTGTTTAATCCTTGCCACATTAAACTTATAAGGTATATACACTACTTTCACATATAATTTACTTAAAGTCCAGGAAAATAAAATAATGAGGCTAATTATTATACCTATAATATATTATACCTAAGTCCTGTAATAGGCAATGTGATAGTAAAAACTATTATAAATATTTTTATTAATTATTTGAGAACTTCATAAAATGTGTTTTGATCATAGCCACCTCCAGCTCCTCCCCCTAACTACTCTTAGGTCCATTTCTACTTCCCTACACAAAAACACTTTATGTCTTTTCTCTAAAAATCTAACCCATCAAGTCCATTGAGTGCTGTCCACACACTCATGGATTTGGGGGCATCCACTGGAAGGTGTTTCATCTACTGGAGCCACACCCATAAAAACATGAGTTCCCTCCCCATAAGACATCAACTGTTCATAGCTCTCCAATTGGGGGTGAAGGCTCATAAACCCCTTTCTATTCCAGGATAGAAATGTTGACTGGCTTGATCATGAGCAAGTCTTGTGCAGGAAATGACAGCTGATATAAGTTCATGAGTACATTGGTCCTGTCATTTCCACAGGACATTGTTTTGTTCCAGTTTTCCCCAACCTCTGGCTCTTAAAAGCTCTCCCTTCCTCTTCCCCCATGGCCCAGAAGCCTTCAGTGGGGGAAAGGTGATGTCAATAGCCCAATTGTGGCAGAGTACGCCCCTGACACCTGCTCTTTACATTTTGGCTGTAAGCGTCTGTGTTAACCGTAGTCCACTGCAGAAAGAAACATGTCTGATTGGGAGCTGCAGTAATCTATGGGCATAAAGATACAAATGGAGAGGGTAGTTTAATGCTATGTCCATTTAGCAGAATAATATTATAATCACTCATGGAGTCTGAGTTCACAGACCATGGGTTCTTGGCCAGATTGACAGTGCCAAGCATGTGTTTGCCCTTGTGGAATGAGCCTTAAACTAAAGCAGAAAATGATTGGTTGCCCCATTACATTTGTGCCGCTCTTGTGCCTTCCAGGGACAATATGGCACCCAGGGATGTTGAAAACTTATATTTTATTTTATTTTTGGTTTTTCAAGACAGTGTTTCTCTGTGTAGCCCTGGGTGTCCTGGAACTCACTCTGTGGACCAGGCTGGCCTCAAACTCACCGAGATCCACCTGCTTCTGCCTCTCAAGTTCTGAGATTAAAGGCATGTGCCACAGCTGCCCAGCAAAAACTTTTATCCTTAAAGAGTTCTAATATCTTGATTAAAATAAGCTCAGCCAAATATCATTTCCTGGTAAAATACTCTGTTAAATTTAGAATAAAATATTATTAAATTATTATTAAAATATATTAAGTTAAAATTTATACAGAAAACCAAATACTAAACTAAATATATATTCTAAACTCCAAAATATCCCTTAAAGGAACTGGCCAAGGAAATAAAACAACTGAACTAATCTCTATCCTTAAGGTAATATAAGTTCAGTTCTCTCTGCTGTTAATTTTTTTCATGATACTTCTAATTTTACAAATAACCTTATCTGTAAAATGGCAAAGATCATTTAGCAATATCTGTAAAATACTTGGAGCTTCTTGAAGAGAATTATATATAAATAGAACTTATCAAGTAATTAGTAATTTCAGTACTATAAATGAAAGTGACATGAACAATTTTTCCAAGTTGCTCTTTTTACACTGTGCACTTACCATAAAGCTGTGAAATCCTTCAGGACACTTTGGTATGCAAAACATTATAATTTTCTTTTGTTTCAATCATTTAATTAATACACTTCTATTAGAATGTCTCATAGGGAGCAGAAAACCAGCTTATGACCAACAAATTGGGTCTTAAGAGAGAAAGGAATTTCCAATATCTTTTTGAATCATAATTTATAGTTATTCCTTATCAAATCCACTGCTTTTTAACTATCGGAAGAATTAATGGTAGTTTGTTAATCCTGTAGGTTTGAGACATCAAATTTCCCCCAGATTTTCCTAACTTCCTGTTACTGACAATTAAGTTTTGGACATATCAGTATGGTACTGAATATCATGTCCAGTGTCATTATTCATGTTTCACTTATTTTCCAAATGAGTATTTTTTTCATTTTGCCAAGGAAAACTTTATAGACATTATAAACATTAAAGATCAATCATGAAATACTTGGGAAATGTCAGCTCTAATGCTGAACAGTGAGAACTGTGATTGAAAGTGTTGCTTGGTAATGAAATTGATTTTCCGCCTTCATTGTTGAAGTCAGGGTGATGAGAAAGTAGTCTGGTGAGATAAGAATAATTCGGTCTGATTTTTCCAAGTAGATAATTTTGTGCAGTCTTTGCTACCCATCCTTAACATTTTCCCCATGTTCAAATACTTTCCTATTAAGTGAAATTTGGTAGATGGTTTATGGAGATGGCAGATGGATTGTAAATAGGCATGTGTGAAAATTAGGTAAATTTTAAATGTGTCATTCAAGTGTGAGATTTCACTTTTATTGATTGACTTTTCAGAAATCATTTCTCTCTGTTCTATTTTCAGCTAAAGTATTTGAGAATTGAAAAATTCTAGCTGGTGTTATTAGAATATAATGCCAATGTCAATCACAGGCAATTCAGAAATGTATTGTTGCTAAGTTGGTAAATTCTCATCTAAATTACTTACTTAGAAAGTAACTTTAGCACTTTTATGGACTTTTATTTGGTATATTACCTCATTTGTTAAAATCCAGGGGGGGGAACAAATAAATTTATTGAATCTTAACAGATTCATGTTAAATATTTCAGTTTATTACTGAATTTGTATTGCTTACATAAACATGGATGAGAGCAATTCATCATGGCATGGGCAATTTACCAATGGATTAACCATTGAAGAAAATGCCTCTCCCTCCCCCTGCAACCATCAGTTGCTAGTAGATTTCACTGGGGACATGAAGGGTCTTATGAGACCTGACCCAGCACAGAATTTTGGCAGACCCAATCCTGTGCAGGTCCTGTGCCAGAAATCACGGGTGCTGGGAGTTCATGCATGCCACAGCTCTACCAAGGCAGAAGACAGCATTCCAAGGCATGCTTGCTCACCCTCAGCACTTACATTCTTCCTACCTCTCTTCTGAAATGTTTCCTGAACCTTGGAGGGGCTAATATTGATGTCTCGTCTAGGGCTGAGCACTCAACAATAACTGTTTCTCAGCATTTTGAGAATAATAAAGGGGAGGGAGAGGCGTTTTTTTCAATGGTTAATTCATAGGTAAATTGCCCATGCCTTGCTGAATTGCTCTCATCCGTGTTTATGTAAGTAATAGAAATTCAGTAACAAACTGAAATATTTAATATGAATCTGTCAGGATTCAATAAATGTATTTGCCCCGCCCCCTGAATTTTATGAGTCTCTACAGTAACTGCAGTCCAGTGTAAAATGAGGTTTCTGTGGCCAAGACTGAGAGTAGCACTAATGGGGATTCCATTGAATCTATAAATTGTTTTGGGTAAAATCGCCATTTCCACAGTATTGAGTCTTCGGATCCATGATCATGGGAAATCTTTCCAAACTGCCTTCAATTTCTGTACTGTTTTAAAATTTTCATTGTAGAGATCCTTTACTTCCTTAGTATATTAAATAAGTGTCATTTTTACCTTTAAAATTTCATTACTAACCAGTAACAAATGTAGTATGAAATCATTTCTCATAAAACTTTTGTGTTGGATGCAACACTAGTAGTTTGGGATACCTGTATCCAATCTCACACTCTGAAATAATCCTTTTTTTTTTTCTTTCTTTCTTTTTTTTGGGGGGAGGGGGGTGGTTTTCGAGACAGAGTTTCTCTGTGTAGCTTTGCGCCTTTCCTGGAACTCGCTTTGGAGACCAGGCTGGCCTCGAACTCACAGAGATCCGCCTGCCTCTGCCTCCCGAGTGCTGAGGTTAAAGGCGTGTGCCACCACTGCCCGGCCTTTTTTTTTTTTTTTTCTTAATCTTTCATTAAAATTTCATTTTCTTTTAGTTTTGCTATGTACATGTAGGCCACTAGATCATGTTTAATGTTTTTATGTTGTTGTTTTGGTTTGGTGTTGGTTTTTCAAGACAGGGTTTCTCTTTAGCTTTGGAGCCTGTCCTGGATTTCACTCTGTAGACCAGACTGGCCCCAAACTCACAGAGATCTGCCTGGCTCTGCCTCCCCCGTGCTGGGATTCAAGGCATGTGCCACCACTGCCTGGCATGTCATATGTTTTCAAAATTTTGTTTTTTAGACATTCTATTGTATTTAGAGTGGATGAAGGACACCAGGAGAACAAGGCCTTCTAAATCAACTGAGCAAGGCTTACATGAACTCACAGAGACTGAAGCAGCAAGCACAGGGCCTGCATGGGTCTGCACCAGGTCGTCTAGGCATATATTGTAGCTTTCAGCTTAGCATTTTTATGGGACTCATGAGTGTATTAACAAGTGGGTCTCTGATTCTTGTGCCTGCTCTTGGGACTCTTTTCCTTCTGTTGGGTTGCCTTGTTCATCCTTGATGTGATGGTTTTTGTTTTATCTTATTATATTTTATTTTGTCATTTTGGTTGTTATCTCTTAGAAGCCTGTTATTTTCTAATGAGAGAGGAGGGGAGTGGGTTCAGGGGGGAGGAGAGGTGGGGAGGAACTGGGAGGAGTAAATGGAGAAGAAATTATAATCAGGATGTATTTTATGAGAAAAAATCAATAAAAAGGAAAAAATTTACATTGTATTTCACTATACCTTCAGTAACAACATGAGGTCCCCTATTTCCTGTACCTGTGCCCCATTTCTGACTTTCGAATTATTTTCTCTCATAACTAGCTCTTCCATACTTTCTTGAAAAAGTATTTTAAATGAAGACCACAAGAGAATAGGAAGAAGCAAAGTGCTAGAGAAGCCCACAGAAATCCACAAAGATACCCCCACAAATAGACTGCTGGCAATGGTTGAGAGACAGGCCGAACTGACCTACTCTGGTGATGGGATGGCCAAACACCCTAATTGTCGTGCTAGAAACCTGGTCCAATGACTGAGGGAACTGGATGCAGAGATCCACGGCTAGGCCCCGGGTGGAGTTCTGGGAGTCTAATTAGCAAGAAAGAGGAGGGTTTATATGAGGGAGAATTGTTGAGACCAAGGTTGGATAAAGCACGGGGACAAATAGCCAAACGAATGGAAACACATGAACTATGAACCAATGGCTGAGGGACCCCCAACTGGATCAGGCCCTCTGAGTGGGTGAGACAGTTGATTGGCTTGATCTGTTTGGGAGGCATCCAGGCAGTGGGACCGGGTCCTGTGCTCATTGCATGAGTTGGCTGTTTGAAACCTGGGCCTTATGCAGGGTCGCTTGGCTCAGCCTGGGAGGAGGGGACTGGACCTTCCTGGACTGAGTCTACCAGGTTGATCTCAGTCCTTGGGGGAGGCTTTGCCCTGGAGGAGGTGGGAATGGGGGATAGGCTGGGGGAAGGGGAGGGGGCAAAAGGGGGGAGAACAAGGGAATCCATGGCTGATATGTAGAACTGAATTGTATTGTAAAATGAAATAAAATAAAATTTTAAAAAAAGAAAAGTATTTTAAGAGCTTTTTTGATGTTTTATATTATGAATACTTTCTTTGTACACTTGCTCCACTATTACTATCCTATTATTCATGCTGTGCAGTATAATTATGTTCTACCTTCTCTGTGACATAGCTGTGTATATATATAAAATACATATAAAAACAATACAAAATCATAGCTGTGTAATGGTTGTCTGAAATAACCTACATAAGCTTGTAATTTTATGATGAGGAAGTACAATAAATATTTTGTCTTAATTTTGGCTTTGAAATGATAAATTGTGAAGATGTAAGAATTGCTCAGCTAGTTAATTAAATTACCATATTATCTGCCCAAGCATTTTATGTTAAAGGAGTACTAAGAACTCAAGAGTCTGTGTGATGGACATGAACCATGAAAGACACTGACATGCCAGTAAGAAGTAGAGTGTTAGCAAGGGATACATTATTTTTCAAATAAGTATAAGTGTGTGAGCTAGATTCACTAAACAGGAATTTCTTAAGACACATAAACTACTCTTTACATATTAGCACATCATCATCAATGGGAAGACATTGTTGTTGGGGTTGCAGAATTCAAGTTCTTGTTTTGGTTTGGCAGGTCTTCAAGCCTGTACTCCAAGCCATTCTACACAGATACCTCTCCAGTGAAGTAATGCAAAGAAAGTCAGCATGAAAGTCTATGTTAAAAGCAATGACACTGTGAGTCTAACTTCTTCCCACTAAACCACACTGGCTTCTCTACTGACTTGAAGAGTATTGAGTGTGATTTCCAATGGTGATATGTTTGCCATTAACAATTTGCAAATCGACATTAGGAAGCCCATACTATCATGTTTCCCTTCACAAAATTTCTCCTTATCTAATGTCAAATGATACTTCTAAGGTGATGGGAGCAAATGGCCAAAGAGGAAGCTCTGACAGCCACCCAGAGACCTAACAGAAACATTTAAACTCACTCTGCTTAAACAAAGACCACCACAACAGGAAGCCAGAGTCACAGAATAACACTCACTAACTAACATTATGACTTCTTCTTCAAACAAGTAACTTTCTGCTTGTAATATTTTTTTAATATAAACAAAGTGAATTAATTATAAGAAGACATTAAATAGGAAAATGTGGCCAATGCTTTGTGGACTACAGCAAAATGTATACGTAATGTGATGATGATTGTGCCTTGGGAAGATTGTTCATAGGATGTATATTTTAAGACATATCTGTTATCATCTTCTGAAGAGATAACCCTCTTGATTTAAATGGGTTGTTAGATTTCCTTGCACAGAACTCATATTCAATAGAAAGAGAAAACAAAAAGAAAGGAAAGAAGGAAGGAAGGAAGGAAGGAAGGAAGGAAGGAAGGAAGGAAGGAAGGAAGGAAGGAAGGAAAGAAAGAAGGAAGGAAGGAAGGGTCCACTTCTGATGTGAATTCTGAGTTGCTCTGTGCACAAAAATGGCTTAAAGTTTAAGGAAGGACTGCTGTTTTTATTTCTTGTGAGTGCATCACTCTGGAAGAGGGCTAATTAAGTTCATGCCAATTATTGCATTACAAATGCTTTGGCCACTACTGGCGGAGCATTTTGCATCCTTAGGAAGTAAGTTAAAAGCCAATACACCAGTTAAGAAAACTAGGACAATGAGAAATCTTATAAGAATAATTCCATCTATCCAGTTACTGGAGAAAGGAATGTCTGTAAGTTTCTAAACACATCCTATCTAGTATTAGACTCCTTAGACGTTCCAGTTAAAGTCCTTCCTACTGTACTAGAGCTAATAGGCACAATGGAGAATAGTAGTTATTCTGAGTATTAAGATAAATAGGCGTCATAGTGTATCCCCAACTTCTATCTCGTCTATCTCAGTGGATGACACCAACATTTCTTCTGTTGCTTAGGCTTGGGGCTTCAGCTTGTGTTTTCAACTCCCACATCCAGTATTTCAGAAAGCCTTGTTGATATGACCTTCAAAATGTATCCCAAACTCATCACTACCACAGCTGTCCTTATTCGAGGCATCATTATCTTCACTCCACAGTAGTAAAGTCCTTATCCCTGGTGGATATCCTGTCGTCTTTTACCGATAGTGTAGCTCCAATCTCATAACACTAATGCAGACTTTTGTCCATCTTCAGTGACTTATTATTATATTCAGATTATAATCTAGATTCCTTGTAACATGAATCTTAAACTGTTTTATTAATAAAAACAAACCCAGAGCCAGGTATTGAGGTGAATGCTGAAATATCAGAGAAGAACAAGCCACGGCTAACCTCACCTTGATAACTTCTCAGCTGATCCTGTTTCCTCAAACTGAAAGCCTATGAGTCCTCATCCAAATGGATTTCAGCTGAACTGCTTCTCAAAAGCCTAAAAGCTTAAAAAGCCTCTAGTTCCTATTCCTCACTCCTTATATATCTTTCTGCTTCCTGCTGTCACTTCCTGGGATTAAAGCATGTGTCTTTCCCAAGCAAGACGTGAGATCTCAAGTGCTGGGATTAAAGGTGTGTGTGTCACCATTTTCTGGCCTCTATGTCTATCTAGTGGCTGTTCTGTTCTCTGATCCCAGATAAGTTTATTAGGGTGCACAATATGTCAGGGAACACAATACCACCACAATTCCTAGATTTGACTTCCATGCCGTGCTCTTTCTGGAGGCATGCTGATGTGTCATCCATGACTGCCCTGTTTACTTCTCAGTAGCCAGATTAACATTCACTGGAGTCTCTGACCCTGTGCCTGATGTTTCCTTTCTACTGAGTCTTTGTATCACACATCATGTTTTACACTCTGGTCACTGTACAAATGTCACTTCCTTTTTTCCCCCAGATAAAATACTAAAGCAGCAACAAATCCCAAGTCCTCTATTACTTTTCTACATAGTGTACATTACAGCTGTAATTATATTAGGTATTTAGCTAATATACAGTTATTGTATATGTTTCATCAAATGATGAATATTTACATATAAATGGACTTTGTAAAGCTCTATTTATGTGTGAAGGATGGTTAATGGAGCAGAATTTAGTACTTTATAACTCCAGTATAATGACAATATGAATCTAAAGCCTTTATTGATTTAACTAAAATTATTTTTGTTTCCTTTTGCTTCTTTCTTTAATTATCCTGAAGATAATTATTTACTGGCCATTTTGATGACACTACTTAATTTTTAGTACATCTCTATTCTTATATGGTTGTTATCAATTTCTCATATATCCTTGGCTTCATAATAATTACTATATATGCCCCAAGCACATATTTTCATGTAGTTTATCAAATTTATTGAGATTTCAAATAATATATGTCTCATCAAAATATCAGGCTTCCCAGATATTCACAACATCTTTAGTATCTCAAAATTTTATAAGCATGTCACTAATACATCCTAAAATTACTAAAGAAAATAAATATCTTCAGTTTTCCATCAAATTATGGTGCAGACTCAAATCATATCTCACAATTTTGAGTAGATAATAAATAATATGTCCTAATTTTCTGCAAATTGACACTTTACTACAAGTAGTTACCCTGGCAACTCCTCCACATCCCAGTCTGCAATCCTTTGTCATCCTGCCCTTTTACAGCAGAGCCCTTTGTCCGCAGAGGCTATAGGTGTGTTTGCTACCTCTCGTAGGAACACGAAATCTATTGCTGATACATCGCTTGGGTCCTTTGTGCATAGATACAACCATTTTCTACCCCTAGAAGGATGCCAGGAGCCCTTCAAGCACCCCCACTCCCTTCAGCCAATCTCCCACCACCCCAGGGAAATGCTCTTGACCTCATTGGAAGTCCTTTCCCTGTGCGTGTTTGTCCAGGATGTTTATCCCAACCCTGGTGCTCTCAGCCATTCTATAAATGGTCTCAATTTCCTTGAGGACCTGGGGTTTGGAAACACAAAGCCAGAGTGAATTGTGATGAATTTCTGTGTCTGCCCTTGCAGATCCATCAGTTGGGTCAGTGAATGCTGGACCAATTCTCTGATAAAATTGGGGTGAGGTGAAGTCATAAATACTGAGGAAGAGGAAAAACCGGGTTAATAGCACAAAACATGATTTCTCTGTAATGGTTTTCAATTTTGCTCCCCAATGTAATATTCACAACTGGTGAGTACCTGCTTTCTAGACAGTTCTTATGTATCACATATTGACTCCCGCCCCTTAGTTTCCCCTTCAAATTCAAATGTGCGGTAAGCCTTCAAAATCACAAATTTAAAGAATCCGTGGTGATTCTTTGAAAATAATACCCAGCATATTCGTGTGATAGAGGGAAACATTGAAGGTAACGCAGAGAACTGAAGCTGTGGGTGTGGACTCGCCTATTTCATTGATTCCCATCCATTATTTTATTCTTTAGAAATAATACCTGGAATTAATAATAGTGTCTATCATCCATTCCAGATTGACCTATCATTTATACTCTATCTAGACATCTCTGGATATATTTTTATACCAGAGCAAATGTGTCGTTTGTCAGAATTCTTCCTATTTAACCTCTGTGAATTGTGACATAGTTTTGAACTATAGCAAGAATTTCTTTTTTAAAAAATGACAGCCGTGACATGCAATTTCTGCTCACTACAGCCTGCTGGAAAGAATGATTTTGCAGAAATCAGTTAATCTCCAATTGGCTCAGTAAGCTGTCAGAATACAGCGATATCTTTCTATCTATCTATCTATCTATCTATCTATCTATCTATCTATCTATCATCTCTCTATCTATCTATTTCTATATCTATTTATCTCTCTCCCTCCTTCTCTCAGTCCCTCTATCCTTCCTTTCCTCCATCCCTTCCTCTTTCCCTGAACCATGGGAAGTCTCTCTCAGTGAGCACTGCTAAGATTTTAGCCTTACTGGTGCCTGTTGAAAGGCTTTACCTGACAGTTCTGTTCATCACACTGTAGCTCAGGTTCTTTCACAGCCGGCTGTTGTTTCAGCTGGTTGGGTTCAACTGCAAACTAATAAGCCTCTGGATATAAAGACCCTGCTATTTCAGGTGGCATTGTTCCTTGTCATGAGTTTTTAGCTTCCCTGACTGACAAAAAGGTTCCATAGATAAATGTTCCAGTCTCTTGAAATCACATCAATGGACTTCACTAAAGCATGGAACTTACAAGCAGGATCCTTGCCAGCCCCTGCTTCTGATGCGATTCCTAAGTAAGCTACATTATTTTATTAGTAGTAGGATTTTAAATCAATATTCATGTCTCAGCTAAATATCATGGACCATAATATGGCCACCAAGCAAAGCTGGTGCTAATTAATTAGGGTCTTCTTTGAATCACTTACTACTGACAAGCAATTTCTTGACCTCAACAAAATGCTGGTAGCTTCACCACAGGAGCATACTGTAAGTGATGTTTATTATTCACATTTTGAATTAAGTGATCTAGCATGTCATTGCTGTACTTTGGCATAAGGCATTGCTTTGACTCATGGGAATCTTGTCCTTAACCAACCTGTCTGCAACAAGTGCATGCACCTTCTCCAGTTGACCGAATGGATTGACTAGGCAAATACCTGTCACTCTCCCGTCCCCTATGCCTTCATTCTTATTTTTCCTCCTTTTTGAACTAAATGTTGTATCTGTTTTTTACTCTTTTATCCTTTTGGGGGGCCCGCCACCCAGCTCCCAAATAAATCACACACAGAGGCTTATTCTTACTCATGAATGCCCGGCCTTAGCTTGGCTTCTTTCTTGCCAGCTTTCCCTAACTTAAATTATCCCATCTACCTTTTGCCTCTGGGCTTTTCCTTTCCTATTCCTGTAAACCTTTCTTTGTTTCTTTTTCTGTGGCTTGCCGTGTAGTTGGGTGGCTGGCCCCTGGAGTCCTTCTCCTTCTCTCTCCCTCCTAGCTTGCTTGCTCTCCTTCCAGATTTCTCCTTCTATTTATCCTTTCTTCCTGCCAGCCCCGCCTATCCTTTCTTCTGCCTTGCTATTGGCAAGTTCTTTATTAGACCATCAGGTGTTTTACACAGGCACAGTATCACAGCTTCACAGAGTTAAACAAATGCAACATAAACAAAAGTAACACACCTTAAAATAATATTCTACTGCAGCTAAAAGACATAATTAGTTATGAGCATACATATTTGAAGATGCTGAGCTAATGTATCAGCCTAGTAAGAGATGACTAAGAGGACAGAGGGGGAAAGATTCCCTCCTCATCATCATCAAATAAACTTTCCTAAAACTGTAGACAAAGTTAATTATGGTCTATGATAGAACTCAATTGGGAGAGTGACCTCTTACACATGCACAGAGCTTGGGATTAGCCCCCAGCATCAGAAGGAAACAAAGTTAGAGCTAGTGCAAGAACTGTGCCCCTGACCCTCAAGTGGTAACTATCTGAAGTACCTCATGTCCTAGAGCTGGTTCCCACCAATTCAGCAATTCTGCTTATCATCTCCACTCAAGCCCATAATCAGTTCTTCCAATGTTGCCAGCTTGAAATCAGCCAACTGATGGGGAAGCAATTACACTATAGAAATTAGCAAGCATGACAACTTGACTTGTTTTCTAATAATTTATTTTATTCGTGTGGATGCATGTGGGGGAGGGTCATGTGTATGGGTGTCTGTAGAGGCCAGAAGAGAGCACTAGATTCTGCCACAGCTGGTGAGTGTGAACCTCTCAACATGGGTGCTGAGAAATGAACTTGGGTCCTCTGAAAGAGCAGCAAGCACTCTTAGCTGAGCCATATTGATGTAACCAACCGTCTTATTAAATAAACACAGAAACAATGTAAAAGAGAAAGCCGAGAGGTCAGAGCTCAAAGCTAAAATCTCACCCTTCCGCCTGCGGTGTCCCAACTTCCTGAAAGAGAGCTACTTCCTGTCTGTACATCTTTTTTATAGTATTATTATTCTGCCTTCTCATTGGTTGTAAACCCAAACACATGACTGCCTCGTCACTGTCTGAATGTACAGCCCCCTAGGTCTTAAAGGCATATGTCTCCAATGCTGGCTGTATCTCTGAACACACAGAGATCTATGGGATTAAAGGCGTGTGCCACCACTGCCACACTCTGTCTATGGCTCTAATAGCTCTGACCCCCGGGCAACTTTATTTATTAACATACAATCAAAATCACATTTCAGTACAATTAGAATATCACCACAGAGCCATCTCTCTAGCTCATTGATGATTATGCTTTTTAAGTGTTAGTGGGTTCAGCATTTGCCTGCATACCACTGCCTCCAATAAACTGAATATTTTGTTAAGTTGTTGAATATATATTCTATATCCCTGTGTATTCATGTATCCATAAAGAATAATGGAAAATTCTTAATTTATGTTAGTTGGAATTTACAATTCTTTTTACCCAAGATAACTTCAAACTGGGGTGTAAATACCTTTGCTATGTTGCTGGGGAAATAATAGACTTAGAAAAATTTGGTCTGCTTGGAATTGGAAGCTTAAAAGAGCTTGCAGTATTATCTAGCTCAGCCCCATTCTTTCACAGATGAGAGAATTGATGGCAAGAAATGGACCATGATTTGTTCAAGATCATCGACCCAGGAAAGGAAATTCAAGAAGGAGAATTCAATTCTGGAGAAAATCTGGGCTTAGGACATCAAGGAAGACAGACTCAAAGTTAGGAAATGAGACAGAGGCAGAGAGTGGGCTAGGATCCTAACAAGCTTAATGAATGAATCTAATATGTATATATATGGAAGAATTACCAATGCTGCATTAATATTATAATGGTGCTAAAGTATTGGTTCATTAATGTATGTGAGAAAATGGATGCATCTAACAATTAAATATAAAACTGAGTAGCTTAGAATTCAGTTGCATGACTAATTATTTATTAAATGCAAATGATGTTTTGTGTGATGAAACTGTCAACAGTAAAGGAAGATAAAATAAAGACAAAAGGCAATTCTTCACTTCCCAATAAGAACTTGGTCTTTATTAGATCATAAAAAAATAGCCAAAGTTGAGGAAAAGAGTTTTTATTTTTAGTAAGTAGTAAAGGAATGGATGGCTGATTTTGTGTAAGGAACATTTGGGGAATATAAAACAGGTTTATGAATGATTTAAAATATAGACCACTTGAGAATAGAATTGGTTCAAATTGTCTGTGCTTGCTTTATCATACACAAATTCTCAACAAATTAGTATCATGTCAACCATCAGGCAAATATATATAGTTTTTGTCAATGCTTCACAAAATCATTGATGAGCCTTTTATTTGAGCTTGAACTATCAGAAAAGAGGTATGTTTTTCTTGGCATGAATGCAGATACTTTGGAAATACTACTTAATACTTAAAGGTTATTGCATACCTAATCTCCTTTACCTAAATAATGGGCAAACTCATTTCTGAGTAGGCAGTCAATATACTAAATGTACAATATACAGTTAGTCTTTGAGTAGGTAATATTCCATGATGATAGCCTCCCAATGAATATGAAATTGAGCATAGGGAAGTTTAATGTATCACAATCAAACATTCTTACCTTGTCTTCTCACATAAAATTCTTTGTTTCAAGTCAATGATGATACAAGTAGCTTATGTAAAGTTGTTTTAACCAAATTCAAAATAGCCAAACAAAACTATCTCTGTAGTGCTTTCTTCAAAACCTAAGTTCTTTTGTTTGTGTCCCTTCAATGGTAAATTCTCTTTATGCAAATTAGAAAAGATGGATGAGTAAAATTAGAAGAGAGCCCTGTTGGGCGTGGTGTAAGTCTAAACTTTACTTTACTTGCTTGCTCCCAAGGTAGATTTGCTTGGTTAGTGCGTAGTTTGAGTGTGGCTCTCAAAGGGTGGTCCCTGAATAGTAGCAGCACTTGGCAACCAAACTCTTGGGCTCTATCCCAAGACTAGAAAACTCTGGGTCAGGGAAAGGTATCAGTCTTAACTGTAATGTACACTAAAGTTGGGAACTTAGGGAAACAGATCATAAAGATGACTTTGCACAAAAATAGACACGTTCATAACCCTCTTCCCGCCTCCAAGAGTAGGTGGGACCACTCATTCTGACAGCACAGCACAGCTCTATGAATGGTTGTATTTCATGTGAAATCACTACATTTTATAAGCTTTTTTTTCTCTTCAGTCGGTGATTATTTTGATAATCAAGTAAGGATAAGATCTGGGGAAGAAGGAAGAATATGCGAAAGCAAGAAGTAGAAAGAGGTGAGACATTGACAAATATTCAGGAGAAGATGCAGTCACTGAGGAAACCTGGGAGGAACACAGAGAAGCTCAAAGGTCAACAATCCTGCTACAACTTCAGCTCCCAGGCCAGCTTCATTGCCAACCATTCAGCTACTGGCCCTCCTTTGGTCCTACTGCTCTCCTCATGATGAACTACTCTTGAAATTAAGCTAATTTGAGTTGTCAGCGTCTGTGTTCCAAGGTTGTAGCCATTCACTGAACCCTGCCATTTCTTCTTAGAAAGGCATAAATGCTACAAGCGTTGATTCCCACAGATACCTTTGTTTCCCTGTAATGTAAGCACTACTTAGCCTTATTTCCTAACCCTAGGAAACAGTGTCCACAATTTCCCCTGTGCATTACATTTGAAGACCATAAAAATGGTCCTCGTTGACAATTTTGTGCTCTAAAACATTTATAGGGAAAAATCAATTATGGGAATCCAGGTGAAGAGTATACAGGAAATCTTTATACTCACTTTGCCATTTTTTTCCTGTAAAGTTAAAATTACTTCAAAATAAGGTTTCAGGTTCCAGGTGCCCTACATTTCACTGAATTTCCTTTTTACCTCCTTTTTGCTGCTAGGCATGTCTTCTCTTATGAAATCCTAAGATCCTTTTCTCCATACTTACTTCACATCATTCAATAAATTCTAATTATTCATCCCATATATGTCAAATATTCCTCTGTGTTCATTTCTTATTCACATCATAATGTCAGTAGAGATCTTCCTATTAATAGTGTGCTGCTCTGACCCTATGTGTTTGTGTGCTTTCTATAGTTTCTCTTGCTTTTGTTTTCTAGTTTTATCCTATCATGATCAGACAGAAAACAAACCTTTCCAGCTTTTGGGGTTTTTTTGTTTATTTGTTTGTTTGTTTGTTTTATTTTTGTTTTGTTTTCTTCCTTCTTTCCTTTTATTTTATTTTATAATACCATTCAGTTCTACATATCAGCCACAGGTTCCCCTGTTCTCCTCCCTCCCACTCCCTCCCCTTATCCCCAGCCCACCCCCCATTCCCACCTCCTCCAGGGCAAAGCCTCCCCCAAGGACTGAGACCAACCTAGTAGACTCAGTCCAGGCAGGTCCAGTCCCCTCCTCCCAGACTGAGCCAAGTGTCCCTGCATAAGCTCTAGGTGTCAAACAGCCAACTCATGCAATGAGCACAGGCCTCAGTCCCACTGCCTAGTTGCCTCCCAAACAGATCAAGCCAATCAACTGTCTCGCCTATTCAGAGGGCCTGATCCAGCTGGGGGCCCCTCAGCCTTTGGTTCATAGTTCATGTGTTTCCATTCGTTTGGCTATATTTTTTTTCAATAATTGAGTAAAACCGAAATTTATTATAAGCCACAGTCATCCTAGGGACCTTCATGTTATATATATAGCCTCCATGGTTCTATGGGTTGTGGTCTGATTGTTCTTTATTTTATATCTAGAATCCACTTATGAGTGAGTACATACCATGACTGTCTTTCTGGGTTTGGGTTACCTCACTCAGGATGATTTTTTCCAAGTGGATCAAAGACCTGAACATAAATCCAGTTACACTAAACTTAATAGAAAAGAAAGTAGGAAGCACTCTTGAATGCATTGGCACCGGAGACCATTTCCTAAATAAAACACCAACAGCACAGACCCTGAGCACAACAATTAATAAATGGGACCTCTTGAAATTGAGAAGCTTTTGCAGGGCAAAAGACACGGTCGATAAGACAAAAAGACAGCCAACAGAATGGGAAAAGATCTTCACCAACCCCACATCTGACAGAGGATTGACCTCCACAGTATATAAAGAACTCAAGAAACTAGACATCAAAATACTGAACAGTCCAATTAAAAAATGGGATAAAGAGCTGAACAGAGAATTCACAAAACAAGAATCACAAATGGCTGAAAGACATTTAAAGAAATGCTCAACATCCTTAATCTCAGAGAAATGCAAATCAAAACGACTCTGAGATACCACCTTACACCTGTCAGATGGCTATGATCAAAAACACCAATGACAGTCAATGTTGGAGAGGATGTGGAGGAAAGGGGACACTCCTCCACTGTTGGTGGGAATGTAAACTTGTATAACCACTGTGGAAATCAGCATGGCGGTTTCTCAGAGAAGTAGGAATCGAACTACCTCAAGACCCAGCCATCCCACTCTTGGGCATATACCCAAGGAATGCTGATTCACAACATAAAGATACATGCTCATCTATGTTCATAGCAGCACTATTTGTAATAGCCAGAACCTGGAAACAACCTAGATGCCCATCAACGGAAGAATGGATGAAAAAAATGTGGTACATATACACAATGGAGTACTACTCAGCAGAGAAAAACAATAAAAGCATGAAATTTGCAGGCAAATGTTTGTTTGTTTTTTGCTTTGAGCCCTAAAATATGGACTATCTTAGAAAAAGTTCTATGTGCCACTGAAAAGAATGTGTCATCTCCAGACTTTTAGTAGAGTAGATCATAGTTGTCTATTAATCTCATGTAAAGTATAATGGCACCTAATGCGGCTATTTTACTTTTTGAATGACATGTTGGTGAAATAGCATATTGTATCATCCACTATTCCTGAAGTGGATCTGCTCCTTTCCATCAAGTAGTATTTGTTTCAGGAACTTGGGTTTGTGTTATTGATGCATCTATGTTTATCATTGCTGTATCCTGTTGATGGGTTGTCCCCTTCATCAATATGAAACAACCTTCTGAAGAAAAAATGTCTTGTTCACATTTATTGACCTTGGCTTCAAGACCTGATATTTGTCTACTACTTTATCTACTGTATTGGTGAGGCTTAGCCTTGACTATTGAATCTGATTTATTAAACTTTTATCTCTAAACTTTCAGTTTGATATTTTCAGTATTTCTATGACCTTATTGAATTCCTCTATCATACTTGTATAAACTTTCATGTTCTATTCAACTATTTATTTTTATTGTCTTAATTCATCTAAGAGTTTGTATCTTCATTGATTTCATGAAACATTTTTTTACAATTACCTTACAATTATTTATTTAAATACCTTGTCTGAGATTCCATCTAGTTCACTCTCATGGTAATCCATTACTGTTGAACTTAACATTTTTGGAAGCTCTGTGCTGTCTTGGTTATTCTTAATTGTTTTGCATGGGAAATTGCATGTTGAAAGTTAGATCACTGTTTGATTTTTCCTTTTCTCATCATACTCCTTCAGTTAAAGTATCTTCATATTTAAGTGGGACTATATAGTAAAGGTTTAAGTGCCATTTCTCCTAACTAGACAGAGACTATGCCTCAGTAGTTCAGTCTCTATTCATGTCATTTTTCCTAACCAGACAGAGACTACACCTCAGTAGTTAAGTCTATCCATGTGACTGAGGTTCCAGGGAAGAGCCCAGCATTATTCTGAGAGTAGAATGCTAACTATAAAAACAACCACTACTAATGGGTATAGACCTGGTATGTACATACAGGAATGGTGAATTTAAAACTATGTCTCTTCAGTTTTAATAATTTTGGAGTAAAAAAGGTGCAATCATCATGTAAGGTATTTGTGTTAATCTAGTAGTTACTAAGGGCAGGAATAAAGCAAAAATAAGCTGAGTAAGACTAGGAGTTAGTACTGAACAACACAGAAAAACAGAGGAAAAATAAATAGAAAAGTGGATTTGGTATATTATTAGCATAAACTGAATTTTTAAATTACTAAAATGGTAGATACTTATAGTTATGTTGTTAAAAAGAGAGTATTAGGGATAATATATTGAGAAAATTAGTTAAAATGAGAAAGTACATGGGTTGTAGTTAAGAAAAATAGTAGTGAACACAATAGACAAGGTGGAAAAATAGATGGAGTAATCCTAATACCTAATTTAGTAATTAAAAAAACTAACACAAGCCAAACATTTTTGCAAAAATAAAGACGTAAACAATAGAAGTATATGCCAATGTAGCATAGAAGTAAAATCAAAACATAATATAGCATCGGTCAATCTCTTATATGTAGGGTTGGATGTTGGATGCCCTGCCTGCAAGGTTTTATGAATCAAATTGTGGTAAGGAAAGACCTAATGTTGGTGTCTACACATCAAACCCTTTAGCCCAGAATGGCAGATATGCAGTGTCTCCATGGAATTCAAAGAGGTTACTTCTTGGGTTAAATTTTGGCCCCGGTACCATCAGGGAGTCTGCCCTCCCCCCATTAGGAGTGTCCCAGCAATCAGCCCACACCTACCTCACACCGTTTTCCTCATATGCTAGATGGTCAGCCTGACGCCATGTGGATTTCAACGTCTAGGTCTATGGTTGAGGCCATGCCATTGCTTTTGTCTACCTCGTGGCAGGATATAGTTGCCTTATCAATACAATGGCTACCTATTTGTCTTAGCTTGAGTGAGCTTGGGTGGTTCAGTGGTCCTCTGTGCCCAGACTCTTAGGAGGGGAAGCTTCTGAGTTTGAAGTCATGACTGAGTGGAGTTTTCTCTCTACTCCAGTCAGTCACACCACATGGGATGCTTAGCACTGGGCAGTCTCCCAAATACCTTTTTACATAGCTTGTGGATCTCCCAGGACTTTTGGTTTCTCTACCTTAGCTTCTGGGGATTTTCCTTTTCCCTTTGTTTTGCCACCCACTGTGGGATCAGGAGGAATCCCCCACCTTCCCTGCTGCTGTTTGGTACTCTGGGTTAGAGTCTACCACTTCCTAAAAATCTAGCATTCAATATTTCCATTGCTCTGGTCCTTAACTGTCTACTGATGGTTGTTGCCTTCTTGTCTTTCTGTGCCTCTTACTTCTTTAAGGAGGCAAAGGTCACGTGTTTTCTTTGACATCTCAGGGGACAGAGCAGAAAGCTGTTTGCCCCTGCTCCACCATTATTCCTTGAATGAGTCGTTGTTTATTTATTTATTTATTTATTTACTCACTCACTCACTCACTCACTTACTTATTTATTATAGCCATTTTACATACCAAATGCAGATTTCCCTCTCATCCCTCCTCCTGCTCCCTCCCTAGCCTCTCCCCCCCCAGTTCCCCCTCCTATCCCCTCCACCAAAGGGGTAAGGCCTCTCATGGGGAAGAAGCCACGTATAAGGAGCCTCACGTTTCACATGTCCCTATGGTATGTTCTAGTTCACATCAAACAAGCTGTGAAGCATCAGGGTAATCAGCTTGTGTTTTAAGAAAGTAGCATTGCCTTTATCTTTGCTATCGAAGATTAAATAATCTTTCCAGGTTAGTAACTAATGGAAAAGGCAGCAATAAAGAAAGGGGACAAAAGGGGGAAATGAAAAATAAAAATGTTTGATAAACATAAAAAAGAAAATATTTTAAATCAAACATTCTTAAAATTTATTTATTTATTTTGTGTATGGGTATCTTGCTGGCAAGTATGTCTATGCACAATATGCATGCAGTGCCTGCCAAATCCAGATGATGGCATCAGGTTTCCACAAACTAGAGTCACAGACATTTGTGAGCCTCTTTGTGGGTACTGGAAATCAAACCCAGATACTCTTGAAAGGCTATCACGATTTCTTTTATCATTTATTAAAAAATAATACTCGGGGATAAATATTAAGGATATAAACCTGAGAGAACTGAAAGCAACCTCAACACACCACCACCATCTAATTTGGCTGGAAAGAGCCACGGTAACCCCTCGGCCTGCCTCTTCTTCATCTGAGGGCCTCTCTTTCCCTTCTCCTGAGTCCTCCAGGGAACTCCATGATCCATTCTGGCCAGCTGAATGTGAACCCCACCTCTCAATCCAACACCCAATGTCATTGGACATCAGACCACAACACATACAAAATTCCTGTAATGAAAGGCAGCCAGTACTCTTAACCACTGAGCAATCTCCTCATTCCCAAATCAAAGGTTTCTAAACTATAAATTGGACAAATCAGGATTGTATTTTAAATCTCTCTCCCTTTTTTTTTCCAATGAAGATAATACTCATGTGTCCAGTTAAATGTTTGGGAAAATTAAGAATCATAAATCCAGTAGAAAATTAGAGTCTATAGGAGTCTATGGTGTTCATACCCAACTTGAATATCAGAAAAACAGAAGTTCAAGGAATAAAACTCTCATCTAAACTTCCTAAATCAAAGACTACTTTAAACCTGGCAGATTCTTTCAACCAAATAGCACCATTTCCACTGAATAACTTTATCCAAGAACTCCCATGTAACATATTTGGCTATGTATTAAAAGAGTACCCTAATTCCTCTGCAGTAAAAAGGGGCAGCAATGAACAAACTATATGAAAGAAAATATCACTGTGTCACGTAATAAACGCCCAGCATTGATTTGATTTTCTTGGAACATTATCACATTTCCTTGTGAAAATCACATAACTCCATCTCAGAATCTCAGAATATCCAGCACAAGGAAATCAATATAGTAGATATTATTTGTATTGTATTTATTATATTGATTATTTAATGAGGTTAAACAAAAATCATAAGCAAAGCTATTCATCGACATTGGCCTCCATGGTTTTTCTGTGGCACTGTATTATCCTGGGTACATTTAGAATGTCCTGTTTCTGAAGATTGCCAAGTATAAAAGTCATGTCTCCCACTTGCAGGAAGGAACCATAATACTTTAAGTTATTTAAGGATGGTGGCCCATTTTGAAATATCTTTTCTTTCATTCATAATAAGCTAAGCTAGAATGGTTTAAACAACAGTAAAAAAGATACAATTTGGCTATCAAAGTCAATAAGAAGCTCTAACAATGCTATCAAATACCAACATATAAGCCTTTAAGGAAATTTCACTTTGCTTTTCAAATTAGAAGGGGAAGTTATTGTGAAGATGTGTATATAAGATGTGTAATAAGGTTTTCACAGCATTCATTGTGACTTAACCCCAAAAATATCATTAGAACTGAAAGAATAATGGAAGTAAAAATTATAAAATCAAAAATAAATGCTGAACAATCATAATAAAATTAAACTCACTGAAAGCTTTAATGTACAAATTATACCTATGAACATACGGGTTGTTGTTCACTCTTTGAACATCATTGTTCACATTTTATAAGGCAAAATGAAAATAGACTTTTCAATTCCTTTTGTTCATTTAGTTTAGAACTTTGTTCTACCAATGTGTCTAATTTTAAAAATCAGATAGTAAGAGCATAGTTACTGAATTTAATTCTGTATCATACTCTGTTGATATGCCATATGACAATACCAGTCATTAACACAAGATCAATTTGAAGAAAAAGGAGCCTTGCATTAGGAAAACCTAAATGAAGTAAAATGGAGTAAATGGAGATTGCCACCACCACCCTAGTACTTGTTACACACCTCCATAACTTCAAGACACATTCACATCTAGATGTCTGCCTGGGGTTTGGATAGGATTGCCATATGCATGATGGTCACAAAACCTTTGTTAGCCAAATGTATACTGAAATAAATTTCTTGATGGCAAAGGTTATGACTTATTTAGTTTTTAATCGTGTGTCCTTGAAACCCAGAATTTTGCATAATAACTGATCAGTAAATAAATTGGAAAATGATGCACAGAAATGAGGAAATGAAATACTTAAAGATTATATACATATCACTCCCTAGTCATTAAATATAGGTCCTGGAGATAGAACATTCTACCCTAGCTGTGTACTGGACTTGCCCAGGGAGCCTTTATGCATATATTTCCTGGATTCTTCCAAAAGGAAACTTTCCTTTATTGTCCCAGGCACAGGTGACATTTGAGCCCCTTCGTGATGGACAAGAGCAACTAAGTTTGAGAGCCATTGATTTGTAGGTGAATTTATGTGTTTCTCACAACTGATAAACTCATTTCAGTTTTAAGCTAGAGAAGTACAAATACATATGGAAAAATACACAATTCCTGTATTTTCACTTCCCAAACAAGAACACTGAGCCTAAGACAGATTAAAGTACTTGTCTAATGATAAAGATCTAACAGATGTCAGTGCTAAGATAGAAATTCTTACCTTCTGTGGTCCAGTGTTCATTTTTGCATATAACGCTACACTGTTTTTTTCATCATCTGAGAGGTATTTTCTGGACAAAAAAAGAAGCAAAAGCAGCTTCCAACTATAATGTGCTTCTCTGCTCAGGTTCAATTCCAAATACAACTGTAGAAATCAAAGGCAAAAGAGCATTTCATTATTTTCTATGTTCAATTCGAAACATAATCCTCCCGAGTACTGTGGCTTGTATAATGTAATTAGGTGACTTGATGGAAAATAAAGAATTTAATATATGATGTGATATACAACCCTGGACATGCATGCAAAGCTGGTAGAAAACTGGTTTGATTTTAAATTCATTGGATGTTATGGATGACAAGCAAAATGATGAATGTCCTACAGCCCTGCCATGCCTGATTGTGTCATAATGTTAAGCTCTCCTACACATAATTGTCATTTGGCAACCTTAACAATGAGAAGGACAACCAGTCATGTTAGTAGTTATCTACCATAATTATGCTTCATTTAATAGCAAGAGAAAGGAGAAAATAATTAGTTGACCTGATCTTTCTTAGCCATTAAATAGCTTTCAAATTAAAAAACAGAGTTGAATTTTTATTTCCACTTAGTTTAGACTGTTGGTATTACAGGAATTTCTGAATATTTTCTTTTTGTTAACCAATGTTTTGTAATATTTTATTGTAATAATTGCAATTTCTCTCATAGAAGCTATCAAATATATATGCAAAGATAATTTTAGCTCATTAAACTGAAAAGCTAGATGTTGAAAATTGGAGAAAAGAAAATTGATTTAAAGTTACATTATGGAAGAAATTAGTTTTATCCAATTGTATTGCTTTTATTTGTGCAGCATAATTGAATCTGAAAAATTAGTTGCTCATTAAGAATATTAACCTCAAATCAATTGTTCTGTTTGTGTTCTTTTAAGTATAGTATTCACCATATGGCAAATTTATAGATTCATTACTGATATTTAATTTCATTCATTTGTTCTGATGTGAAAAAGTCTGGGTTAATAATAACACTACCCCATATAAATACAAATAGATTGGTATGTAAACCCAAAGGATGATAAAGAAATCTGCCAAAATAAATAGTTTTCCATGTCAATATGAATGTGCAGTGGGAACAAGATGAATGAGCTATATTCTATTAACTACATCAATGTGGGCATGATCAACTGTTTCTAAGTAAAGAAATTTCCCTCTGCTTACTGCAGAACATTTGTAGATCTCTGTGACATATTTGGAGATTGAATGAACTTAATGATTTTCTGAAAACTGGTACTTCTGAAAACACCCACAGGGAACCAGGCTCTGATGAAGTCTTTTGAAGAATCTGAGGTATTGCTGTATAACACTTTGTTATTATTACACTATATTGATGACCAATAGATAACAGAAAGTGTGCACTTGCATCATGTGACAAGGGACAAAAGGTCACACTTCCACAGCTATCAAACAATTGTTGTTAATTTACGTCAAGTTCAATCAGGGAATTTTTCTTTTACTTCTGCATTCGGCATTTCACCAACTGAGAGTCTCCCCAACTCAAATTGTGTGTGTGTGTGTGTGTGTGTGTGTGTGTGTGTGTGTGTTTAGATAGATAAATAGATAGATAGATGAATGGATGGGTAGATGGGTGGGTACATGAATTATAAATTTATTTAATATATTTTTGAGATTGTAATATAATTATATAATTCTCTCTTCACTTTTCCTCTCTCCAAATCATTCCATATACCCATACTCTTGATTTCTTTCAAATTCACATCCTCTTTTCTCATTAATTATTAGTACATTCATACACATATATACATGGGGTGGGAAGATATGGACGATGAGACACATACATACTTATGTACTCCTAAATACCACCTCTTCAGCTATATAATGTTACTTGTATGTGTGTTTTCAGGGCTGACCATTTGGTTGGATATCCAGTTGGTGTGCTCTTCCCTGAGGAAGGCTCTTTCTCCCATTCTCACCGCTCTTTAGTCGCCTGCAGTTCTTTGTGTGGGGTTGAGGCCTCTTGGGCTTTCTTCTGTCCACTTTGGCATGTCTGTTGGTGTTTTCCTTGTTCATTCAGCTCATGCTTAGGTAGTCATGTTGGTAAGACCTTACCATGATTTGTCGCTTCTGACATTGCTAGGAGACATGGTCTTAAAGCAAGCTCCTTGATCCTCTGGCTCTTACAAAACCCCTCTTCTGCAATGTTCCCTGAGTCTTAGGTATAGGAGTTGTTTTGTAGATTTATCCTTGAGAATGGAATCAACAACTCTGTGTGTTGATTGGTTGTTGTTTTCTGTAATGGTCTCTGTATGTTGTAAAGAAAACTTTCCTTGATGAGGAGGGAGGAATACACTTATGTTGGTATAAGGACAAATATTCAGAATGTAGTTGGGGATTATGCTGTTTTGGTAAAGTGGTGGCTGTAGGTTCTCCTCCAAGATCCATGACTTCACTGGCCCTGGGGAATTGGCTAGGTTTCTAGTACCGACTATGGTTTTCCTCTTACCAAGTGGTTCTTAAGTCTAGTTGGAAAGCTTTTGGTTAAACCTGCCAAAGTACGCTTGCCACTACTGCACCCTTGTGGTTATTGTGCCATGCTGGTCATTTTTGTGGTCCATAGGCCTTAGCTGCTTAGACTATTAGCTGCTTCCCTCCTTTAGAAGTTTGCATGGTAGTTTTGGTACTATGAAAGCTAGTCCTCAGGGAGGAGTCATTAAGGCATTAAGGTCAGTTCCAGCTCAGGGGCCTCTGAGCTATGTGTCTGGAGTACATGAGGTTCTCAACAATAGCAACTTCCACCTCTGGGGGTGGCAACCAAGGGCAATAACAATACTGCGTGATGTTTTAGGAGCCTCTCATACAACCTTGACCAACAACTCAAAAGTTGTTCCTAGTGTTGGATTTTTTATTGTTAGGTGGTCTTTGGCTTTTGAAGGGAGCATTACCAGCTCAGATGAGATATTTTCATTAAACTCTATTTGTTTATATATACACAGACTTACATATAGTGTATTGTTTTAGGTAGGTAGTTAATAGTTTGATTTCTTATGACCTTTTCAGACCTCCTTACTATTGTTTTACCCTCCCGTTTTTATCTCCCTCTCCTCCTCCAAATTAAAGTCCCAGCTTGTCCCAATCCCCTAATTAGATCACTTGTACCCTGCTATTCCCCTATTACTCCACAACTCCTTACCCCAGCAATGGTCACTTTCTACTTTCTTCCAACCAATACATTTTTAACTGGGTTATTCATTGTCTACACTGTTAATAGTCCCACATCTGTAATGCTTACATAATTCCAATAAAGCCAATAGGAATAATTTTGAGTGTGTGAAATCTTTTTAATTATTTTCAGTAGTTCCAACAATATTTTTGTGGAGACTCTATTCCTTATTAACCCAAGAGATAAATGTCTTTTCTCAGTTAGGGAACCCAGTGGTCTCAGGATCATTGACTAAGTGGCCATAGGCACTCACTGCAGATGTCAGGCTGCAACCCTGCTGTGTGCACAGACTGCATGTGCTGCTCAGTACTCTGCAGAGTGCCTGGATCCTTTGCACCAATTTCATCTACCTGCTAAGACTTGTCCAGAGTTTCACACTATGATCTCGTTAGTTTTGTAATAGGCAACTTCTGAATACGAATATATTATGTAACTGCTATTGTCTTTCCTGTTGTTACATAGCAATTACATTCACATCAGTGCAGACCATCAGCACTCAGACAAGTCAACTGAAAATTTTCCTTCCTCTATAATTTTACATTGGCTCAAAACACAGCGCTAAATTGCAAAGTACTTAGTGACACCGCTGTGTGATGACATGAAGTCTTTAAGTGTGATGGTCTGATCATAAAAATTGCCTAGTCATCAACAAATTTTATAGATTTATGTTTATGTATATTATAAAGTGTCTGTAATAGGTTTATATAAACATTTAGTGTGTATTATGTATGTTAGTGAAATTCACATTCAAAACGAGCTTTTATTTTATGCTCTGAAGAAATCATGATTGTTTCTGTAATCTGTCCTTACTTCCTTTTAATCTTTTTGGTGTAGCAGTGGTTTTTCATGGAGACTATTATGCTAAAGGATGAATATAAGTAGACACATGAGTGAACTCTTAAATCTTGTGCTCATGGATCAATACCTAATTATTTATTATGTTCATCTGGGATTTCTTAGCAAACAAAGCTGAGATTGCAACTCAGGAGTTTAAAATAAACTGGGATAAATGGTTAGAAAGAACAGTAAAGGAACTAGGCAATGGTAAATAAAGTGAGCAAAATTTGTCTCTTGGCTTTAAATGTGATATTGTATTATATTGCTTTATATTAGTTATATTGATTGTTCATAATTTCTATATCATTCATTTTAAGTGCTTAAAAAGAACAGGAATGAAGTTTTATTTTTAGAAAAATGCATTAAATCATCTACTTTTCAGATTAGATAAATCTTCAAGCATTTTGCCCAGAAATGTCTTAAAAATAATAACCAGGTCCTCTTCAACTCATTTCAACTAGCATTTTAGATCCTTTTTGGTTTAATAAATGTAAAATAGAAGTGCTTATTAAAAGTTTTTCATCATACCAAGTTTGCATACCCTTTTCCTGGTAATGACAACCTGCCCACATTCCTGTGGCTTTGCCCTGTTCTGCACCACCCAGTCTCTTCAGCCTCCTGACCCCTGTCGGCCCCAGCTGTTTTTCATCAGTAATCATGGGGTGGGAAGATATGGACGATGAGACAAATTACCTTTAGAAACCTTTGATTTAACAGAGCCAGCCCACAGAAGTGCACATTTCCAAATAGGCACAGAGCATTTATCCCACTGAGCTCTTTTGTGAGTTACCCCTTGACTCTTTCCATAAAATACTTGTGTGGGGGACAGAATAGGAGCTCAAACAGAAAGAGAACATTCTTAGATGGTTTGTACTAGGAAAAAAATTTAACAACTAAAATGTCTGATGTGCCCACTGTTTTCTATGGACAGTATTAGTGTTTTATGTGGACCCACTAATTTTATCCCAGCAATAATCTTATGAATAAGATTATTGTGACTCTTGATTTTTAAATAGGTCTTGAAGAAGTTAAGTGCTCAGTAGTGAGACAGGCGAACGTACTCTGTATTCTCAGTCATCACAAGGAGTGAGCAGATGCAGTCTATGTCTTGTTTACTAAAAACAAACCATTAAAAAATGAGAATTGTAAAATCTTAAATGCCCATGCTTACTCAGGCTAGAGTTCTGGTCACCATTCTGTCATTCATGTTGTATTTTTTCATGTAGCCCTTAGAAGTCATGATAGCTTGTCAACTATTATTGAAGCAATTTGGATTGAATCCATTTCCTTTTATGATTTTTCTAATTCTGTAATGAAAAATAAAAAGGAAAGAGCACATAAGACTTGGCTCCTGTGAATCACCTTCTCTTTCTGTGAATCCTTAGATCTATACAGCCTCACTGGACATATTGCCGCATCTATAAGAAAAGAATATTAGACTACATAATTGTCTCATTTCTCATAGACACCAGTGTTCTGTGGTTTTTCCTTTGATGTATGACAGGACGGCATATGGAAGAGACTGAAATTTTGGTTGTTTTCATACACACAAGAATAGCCATGGATGTTCTTCCAAACTCCTAAGTCCTTAATACTCTGTATGACAACACAATGCTACTTCTTAGAGGCCTGTGTTATCCCCAGCGTAGTTACAGAGTTGGCCCATAGTGTTAAGTAACAAGGTTTTGAACTTGGTTCTGTTCCATCTGATTTTACCAGTGATGTTAGGGAATATCTATTTGTCAAGTTGATGACATTGATTTTTATGAAGCTACTAAGTATTCAATATTTTTCAAAGGCAGGACTAATGAAGTGAGTTCAGCAAATGAAACCCTGGTTGTTGGTAACTAAAAACTTAAATAAACAGCATGGCAAGGTTCAGTTAATGACATTTTAGTTGGCACTGACTTAATAGTTAACAATGTAGGGATGCCGTTTGAAAAATAAAATCTTAAGTTCCATACAAGTATGTAACTAGAGTTTTCCTGCCTTGCCCAGTTAGGACAAATCTCTGTCACCTGCCAGTCCAACAGCTGCTCAAACCCAACCAAGTAAACACAGAGACTTTTATTGCTTACAAACTGTATTGCCATGGCAGGCTTCTTGCTAACTGTTCTCATAGCTTAAATTAATGCATTTCTATAAACCTATACCTTGCCACGTGGCTCATGGCTTACCAGTGTCTTCACATGCTGCTTGTCATGGCAGCAGCTGGCAGTGACTTCCTCTGCCTTCCTGTTCTCTCAATTCTCCTCTCTGTTAGTCCCACCTATATTTCCTGCCTGGCCACTGGCCAATCAGTGTTTTATTTATTGACCAATCAGAGTAATTTGACATACAGACCCCCCCACAGCACAAGTAGATTATCCTACAAGCGTAGTGGTAATGCCTCAATGATTTCTCCCCTACTCCCTACTTGACAAATTAAAAAAAAAAAAAAAAAGCATAGTAGATCTAAAAGTAGCTGCCATCAATGGCATGAATTTCCACATGTCTACACCACCAAATCTTTACTATCGGAGGTCTTGGTGACTGTGGCCATCCCTATTGAAAACCTGGATATGAGAAACATAGAAAAGCCATACTCATGCTGCAGAACCATTTCTTACTACCGTGAGTGAATAGGGACAGGAACAAAGCAAGGATGTCTTGAAGAGGACAGGTGACATACTGTTGGTCATTGGGAGTATCCTTTAAAGCCAAGTGTATCCTTGGGAAGAAGTTTTTGGTCTAGTTTGTGAGTCTGTGTGCCTATTCCTATCTATCCTTTGAGGGCCTATTCAACAAGTTCCTCTGTATCATGAAAGGTGACAAGCTTAACAAACTGCCCCTTGTATCACTGAAACTACTTCTAAAATATACATATAGAATCAGTAGTTCAGTGTTCTCTTACTTTGCATTTTCAATTCAATGGTGCAGTCTTAATTTCCATGTATTTTTCTTCTTTATTTTTTCTTTATTTTATTTTACATACCAACCACAGTTTCCCTCTTCCTCTCCTACTGTTTCCTCCCCGCACTTACCCTCCCCCCCCCCATCACTCCTCCTCCCTCTCCATTTAGATGGGGTAAGGTCTCCCTTGGGAATCCACAAAGCATGGCATATCAAATTGCAGCAGGACCAAGCTCCTCTCCCCTGCCTCAAGGCTAAACCAGGCATCCCACCATAGGGAATAGGTTCCAAAGAGCCAGCTCATAGATTAGGGACTGGTCCTTGTCCCACAGCTAGGGGTCCCACAAAAGACCAAGCTACACAATGGTCACCCAGATGTAGAGGACCTAGGTCAGTCTCATGCCAGCTCCCTTTCTGTCCGTCCAGAGTCCGAAAGCTCCCACAAGCTCAGGTCAACTGTCTCTGTGGATTTCCCCATCATGATCTTGACCCACCTTGCTCATATAATCCTTCTACCCTCTCTTCAACCAGACTCCCGGAGCTCAGACCAGTGCTTGGCTGTGGATCTCTGCTTCTGCTTCCATGAGGTATTGGATGAAGGCTCTATGAAGTCAATTAGGGTATTCACCAATCTGATTACAGGGGAAGGCCAGTTCAGGTACCCTCTCCACTATTGCTAGGAGTCTGTAGTTTCCTGGGAGTTTCGCTGGCATCAGGTTTCTCCCTATCCCCATAATGGCCCCCTCTATCAAGATATCTCTTTTATGCCGGGCAGTGGTGGCACATGCCTTTAATCCCAGCACTTGGGAGGCAGAGGCAGGCGGATCTTTGTGAGTTCAAGGCCAGCATGGTCTGCAGAGCGAGATCCAGGAAAGGCCTAAAGCTACACAGAGAAACCCTGTCTCAAAACAACAACAACAAAAAAGATATCTCTTTTATTACTCTCCTCCTCTGTCATGCCCCCAACTCAACCATCCTGATCCCTCATGTTTCCATTCCCCCATACCTTCCCCACATCCCCCCACCCCCATTTTACCCAGGACATCTATTGGTATAAATTTAAAGTTGCTAGGCATCCTTTCCCTAGACAAGTTTATAGTGGACCATAAGATATTTAGTTCCCTTTCAAGTAATGCCAAAACTCCATTGAAAATAATTTTGTGAACAATCTGCTTGAAACTGAAAATAATTCTATTAATATTGGGGAAAATAATGGTATCTGGTTTCTCCACTTCTTTGGCGTAGTATTTGAAGTCTTAACTATAGCAATGCAACAAGAGAAGAAAATAAAGGAGGCATGAAAGAAAATGTAGATGTTGGTTGAAGTGTTCCTGTACAAGAGACCCTTGAAATAAAAACGCCCCCCCCCCAGAATGATCTACACTGATAGATAAAGAAAAACAATCTACTTGAAACTGAACTTCACATGTATCGGAAGTGAATACCTTTTATTCTATATTACAGTTACACAGTGGATGACTGTACCTTGATCTGAATTGGTAACAAATTTGCCTTTGTATGTGACTTACTGGCAGCTGGTGAATGGCTGTTTGTTACTCTGTTAAGAGCCAGCTCTTTTCCAAGGAGGTCTTCCTTGATATGCAGCACTTCCTGGGCATACAATTAATAAGGAATTTTGTATCTTAGAGGAGTTTGGCATAAGGCGCTTAAATATTAGTCAGTGGCATGGCAACAAAAATAGTTGATTTGAGTCCTGTTACTGCATTGTTGCCAGGGTGTAACCATTTCTGCTCTCAACAATTACATTAATACCATTGTGATTACGCCTTTGACTTTCCTGTTGCATGGACTAGTGGGTCTCTTTATAGCTAGAATTTGCTTTGTTCATAAAACATCTCAAACAACTTGTATTCTCAGTGTGAGCAGTAAGAAACAAATGAATGGTTGTAAGAAAGGAGATTTTGTGATGATTTTATAATTTCCAAACCAGCATAAGATTTCAACACTGGTTTCCTTCCTTTAAAAAGAATCTGTCTCCTAGCTCTAAATTAGCACAGCAGAGAAGTTTGGCAGCATGGATCCCATTTACCTTAATAAAAGCTACTTAATGAAGCTTACAAATACTGCTTAGAAACTCAGTGGTTCAACTATTGTGTTCTGTGTCCTTGGTCTATAGATAATTCTTAAATTTTTTACTAAGACGTTTCACAGCTACAGCTTGTATATCACCAAATAATTAGGTTTTTCTTTGAAGTATAGCTATATGTATATGCTGTAACATCCAATAATTGACAGCAGTGTCATAAGTTCCATTAAAATGCAGGTGTGTGTGTGTGTGTGTGTGTGTGTGTGTGTGTGTGTGTTACAACCAAATGGTTCTTTCATTTGTTTTCTGACTAACTAAGCTGTTTTCTTATTTAATGACTGATGTAGGAGGGCCCAGCCCACTGTGGGCAGTGCTACCTTTGGGCAGGTGGTGGTGGGTTATATAACAGAGCAGGCTGAGCAAGCTATTGGGAGCAAGCCAGTACGAACTCTCTCTGCTTGAGTTCCTGCTTCCGGGTTCCTGTTTCGAGTTCCTGCCCTGACTCCCCTCAGCCATGGGCTCTAACTTTGAGGATGAAATAAACCTTTCCTCCCTCCAGTTGGTTTTGCTCATAGAGTTTATCACAGCAACAGAAAGAAAATTTAATGTGTCTCCAGGAGCACCTTTTGGTTTGCAGCAATATTTTAGCAACAAAGTTCTATTTGCTTATTAATTAATACCTATTATCTGATTCTAATAGAAATTGTTGAGGTCCAGGGGAGAAACCTTCAATGTCTTTACCCTACCAGCTGTTCTGAAACTCAAATTGTTTGCTTTGAAATACTGCATTCTTCCTTCTAGCATTTTCCTGTGACCTAATTAAACTGCCTTTGTTTGCCTGTAGGAATGTCATTTTTTTTTTTTTTTGCAGTGTTCCCTGTTTGAAAGATGAAGTGTCACATTATCTTAAGGTTAGTGCGATGAGGCTAAGGTTATATTTCCTCATGTCACAGGGCCGAACTGACATTTTCAGACAAAAGCGTAGCATTTCTGTCTTTCTGATAAGGAAGGAGTACCATGACCAAGGCCCTTCTAGAGAAGTTTTTCATAAACCATAAGTTAGGATGAAGGAAATGACCTGTGATGTTGCCTTTGTCCAGACTCATCACTCATTCATTTCCCTGTCACATTTGCCAGACTTAGCCTAATTATTTAAAATTAAGTTTGTGTTTATTGATCACAATAGAATTATGTCATCTTTGATGACACTTTATTTCTTCCCTGTGTATCTTCAAACTAACCTAAATCCCATGACTATCTGTGATGACGAGGTCTCTGTTAGCACCTAAAGAATTCAAAACTTACGAAATGCAGTTGTTTCTTATTGAGTGTGAATATGTAAAAGCATTGCCTCCATAGTCCTCCCCCATTTCAACATCCCTGCCCTGCCTAGGTGATATTTCATGTCTAGGTAAACTGGAGGGAAAAGTCATCCTTAGTCATAAAGAATCCATTTTACAAATAAGGTTTTATCTGACACAATGCTTTGTGTTTTCTCTTACTGTTGTCTATCTTAAAGTTTGTTTTCCAGTAATACTTCAGTAAATTGTGTATAATTACAAGTGGCAGGAGTTCTTTCTGAGATGTGTGTTTACTATCTGAGGTGACTCCGTTACTTTATAATCATTTCTTCTCTATTTCCACACTTAACAAAACAGATCTTACAGATGCAGAATCCTAGTAAATGTTCACAGCCCCGGTTGTACTGAGCTCCTCCTGTTTCAGTTTCACAGTGTGAATTTTGGGGGGTTAAATGGCATTTCTTACCAGATTAGCAGTCTGCTCGAAATGGCCCTACATTAGAGATGGGTTCTACGGCTTCTGAATGTTACTGTGTAGGGTCCTAAGTGGAATGTCAGAGCCAAACATTTAAAGATAATTATCGTATGGAGACAATGGAGTGGGCAACTGGAAAGGCTAAAGTTTCTGCAGTGCCCCCAAGTACGATTGCTAATGTGAAGAATGTTGAGTATCTGAAGGTATGAGGTGTTTTCCTCGAAAATGTCTGAAACTATGCTAGGAAGAGAATCTTTGTAAGTCCTCCTAGATTTTTTGCCATACATATCAAAGTTAGAGAACACCAGTTCCCAGTTCAAAACTGGACTCCCAGTTGATCTCACTGAAGAGCCAAGGATTGGTTCAGTGTCTAAATTGTGTTACTATTTTCCAGCCCTAAACAAAAATATAACCTCATATATATGTTTTCTTTTAGTAAATACATGTTGAGTAAACTAATGAGTCTCTAAGAGGATGCTTTGATTTTAATATTTATTTTTGTTTTTTCATTTGTGTGTATATCTGTGTGAGTATATACTACATGTGTCAGGTACCTGTACCAGCCAGAAGAGGGTATCAAGTGCCCTGGAGCTGGAGTTACAGAAGGTTGGGAGGGGTCCGTTATAAGTGCTGGAACTAAACACAGATTTAGAAGAAAAAGAAGCACTCAACTGTTGACTCATCTTTCCAGCCAACCTAAGCGAATTTTTAATGAGCATGTATTAATTAGCAAATGTCACAAATTCAAGAGTATGAATAAATGTCATCAAGCTTTACAAGTATGCAGCTTTACAGGTTACCCTAAAACACGAACACATTCCACCTACTATCTCTAATTTTTCCTTTTCTTTTGAGACAGAGTCTCACACTGTAGCAGGGGTAGCCTAGAACTCCACACAATGTAGCCCCAGGTTAACTTAAAACTCATAGCAATCATTCTGCATTAGTTTTGCCAGTGCTCAGGTTATAGGTTTGTGTAGCTGAAGTTCTCCTGTGTCAGTCAGGTCAAATCTCTTCCACTCTCGTCCCCCAAGTAAACACACAGAGACTTATACTTTATTACTTATAAACTGTATGGCCATGGCAGGCTTCTTGCTATCTAGTTTTTATATTTTAAATTAACCCATTTCTATTAATCTATAAGTTGCCATGTGGTTTGTGGCTTATAAGTACTTTTACATCTCGCTTCCTCTTGTCTGGCTGGGGACTCTTGACTCTGCCCTCCTGTTCCCAGAATTCTCTTCTCTGCTTGTCCTGCCTATACTTCCTTTCTGGCTACTGGCCACTCGGCATTTTATTTATAGAGAGCGATATCCACAGCAGACTTAAACCACCACATCTGACTTTCTCTTCATTTTAAAGTTTGTATTTCTCAGTGAGCATTGAAATTGCCAATCACTATTAATAATTTATTACAAACTCAGACAGCCATATTATGGAGACACTTACCTTACAGCCAAGATGTATTTCACATTCACAGTTCTGTGTGTCATGATGCAAAGATTATTTTATGAACCTCATATGTGCCTGTATCTTCCATGGGATTGATTGTAAAGATCATTTGTGAGGGAATTCAATTTCACTTTTATACCAGCTATTTATTGAAGCCATAGAAAATTCTTGTTGGGATTATAACATTGACTTGTGCTTTCTACTGAAACTTGTATGTGCTGAGTAGCTTGAGCTGGAAATGTTATGCAGGCATTGTACAGAGAATGCAATTCATTCATCAATCAGGAGGTGGAATTTTATGAATTTGTTCATAAGCAAGTTTCAAGAGAATCATTGCATGTATTTCTGTGGAGAGTGTGTTGGACAGGAGGTTTTTTTTTTAACTTTTTTTGGCAGATAAATATTTATTATATGCTGATCCTCTTGGGGATTATAAATGCCAATAGTTTAGGGACTTGAAAGGGTACCATGTTATGTGATATCTATTGACATATTTATGTAGAACCCCTTCTATCACTGAATGAATAAATGAGTAAGACTCATAAATGAGGGACACTCTTCCAAATATATCACTAATGATTCTTTCTCACATTTAATAATGAAATATTCTAAAGTGCACTTACTTTCCTCTATGAAAAAAACTAACCATAGCCATAGAGTTGGATCACTTTTCCAGACTGTGTCTTGCCATCAGCTGTCAATTAATCATTCTGTTTATTCTTCCTTGATAGTGATTAAATTACCAAATGTTTTTCTTTATTAGCAAGGGAAAAATAAATCTTTGAATATGTACATCTTTCTTGTTTTTATGCCCAATCATTTTTCCCCACTGTAGACTCATTTGAAAATACAGATTGCAATACAGCTTTACTAAGTAAGTAACTTGCAGACACAAGCATTCTAATTTCACAAAGGTGAAGGTGCTGCTACCCATATCCCAAGTTATAGTTGTCCCAAGAAACTACCACAGAAACTCTCATATAAATCCAAATCATTCAGAATGTGCCCCCTGTAGTCCAGTAAGTAATATGTAATCTTAGCTTTCTGAGAAATTTTAAGTGTATCTTTTTAAAATGTTTTTCTTCTATTTACATGTTTTAGACATTTATTGAGTAGCAAAAACATGAATAACTTTGGATTAAGTCACCAATGGGATGTTTGTTGGTTTTCCTGCACTTTGTAGTATTCATTGTAGCATGCATTCTCTCCCCATTTCCTCTCCTTAACAAAGGAGTGCTCTTCCAGGTAACTGCTTCTCGCTTTCAGTAGCGAGACTATAATTCTCAATGTTTTCCCCCACAGATAGCAATGGTTGCACATAATAAGGACACGAGAATAAATAAATTTAATATTTAAGAAAAGTGCCTGAAATTTGCTTTATCAAATCAAGCCAACCCTCCACAATTTATTGTGAGCATATTCCTCTAGCCCACGAGAAATCATACAAAATGACAATTAATTTTCACTCACTCTAGGCCATCAATTAGAAACTGGTATGAAATGTTTCATGTGGCCCACGCTCTTGAAATCAAATCTCTTTGCTTGGCCTTGAAAACCTTGGCTTGGTGATAAACCTCATTAATGATTTACCATGGAGTCTCTCCTGTGGTGCTTCTGCTATAGACGCCCATCCCCGTGTTGTGCCTCCTGTGAGCAGACAGACTTAAGACACTGGAAAACACAACTTAGCTTCATCTAAAATGACTTAAAGTTTCATTAGATTAAATATACTAAGAAGTGCCCGACTAAGGCAAACAGACTACAAGTGTAAAATAACGTAGTGGAGATGGTATAATTAACCTGATTAGTTTTTTTAAAAAAATCTCACTTCATTTTTTTTCTTGAAAGGCATATTTAATTAATATGACAGCAGACTATTTAGTGCCTAATTGCATCTGAACTTGACTTAAAGTTGGTCATTTTGTTGACTCGTTTTAAAATCTTATTGCCACCTCCTAATTTGTTCTCACTGGAATTTTCCCTTAATAATTTAGGAGCTACAAGAGAAGAGGGGTAATAGGTGATAAAAGCTACTGCTCTGTCCATTAAACTGCAGATAAAGCCTTCTGCTGTGACAGAGAGCTTTCCAACAAAGATCTCTGCGGTCAGTTACTTAATCATCCATTTGGTAGGGAAGAATGACGTAGGTGGCCTGGTTTCCCTGATTCCATGTCCCAGCTCCCTAAATTAAGGCTGGTTAGAAACAGATCTAGGAGTTGAGTATCAGATAATAGGCTGCAACATAAATGGAGTTTTCAATCACTATCATTTGTCTGCATTATTTAATTAGCCTCCTAAACAAGGATCCTTTGCTCCAGCTGTTGACTTCCCCCATCCATTCCTCAAAAGATAATAAAAGTGACCTTTAGAAAACTGAAATTCAACCATGTCACTCTCTTCTTAAGACCTTTATTTGACTTTCTCTGCTTTTCTGGGGAAATTTCAAACTCCTTGATATTAAGTACATTATTATATTCCTTGTCTGTAGTTGTAGGTACACTTTCTGCTCCAGCTCACACTGTTCCACATTGTCTCTGGCTCACACTCAGGCCCACCTCCTGCCCTGGTTCTCACAATGAGCTTTGCTGTTCCAAGTAATTTATTCTTTCCGGAAAGTATCTGCCTTTCTAGTTTGAAATCGGTCTCCAGTAGTTTCCTTTTCCAAATATATTCTCCTCTGCCCTCCTTCCCTTACTAAATCCTATTCAATCTTCAGTCAGTATTTTCTTTTCTTTTCTTTTTTTGATTAATTCAATTTTTATTAAGAAAAAATTTCCATTTATTTTACACATCAAAGATTCCCCTCTTCCCTCCTCCCACCTCCATCCTCCCCCTCCCAACCCACCCCCCATTCCTCCCCACAAGAAGACAAGGCCTCCCATGAGGAAGCACATCCAGTAGAGGCAAATCCAAGCCCCTCCCCCTGCCTCAAGGATGCAGGAGGTGTCCCATCATAGGTAGTGGGCTCCAAAAAGCCAGCTCCTGCAACAGGGATGGATTCTAATCCTACCACCAGGGGCCCCCCAAGCAGATCAGGCTACATGACTGTCTTGCTATGCAGAGGGCCCAGTCCGGTCCCACACAGGTGCCACAGCCTTTGATCCAACTTTCATGAGTTTCCACTAATTTGGTTTGGTCGTCTCTGCAGGTTTCCCCAATTACGATCTTGATGCACTTGCTCATAGAATTCCTCTTCTCTCTCCTCAACTGGACTCCTGGAGCTCTGCCTGGTGCCTGGCTGTGGATCTCTGCATCAATATTTTCAAAAGCCAATCTCCATCTCTTCTAAGGCCTCCTAAGAGGCGCCACCTTGATCTTTCTTCTGTATCCTATAAGCACTTGGTGCATTGCTCACGTAGATTTGTACCCTTGGTTTGCTACACTCCTGCCTCCAATAGACTGCAGGTATTTTAATGATGGTTTCATTCATCACTGAACTCTAGGTGCTCAGGCCTTCGCTAGGATACACATAGTGGATCATCAGAGAACAAAGACTTGTTAATTCTGTGAGTGGCAAGTCCTGTCTTTAAACCAAGACTCTGACAGCACCTTTCCCTGTCACTTTTGGTATACTGTTTTATAACTGGAAGATTGTTTTCTTAGTCTGCTTTCTATCACTGTGACAAAGCACCATCACCAAACAACTCGGGGAGTAAAAGGTTTATTTCAGCTCACAATTTATAGTTCATCATAAAGAGAAGTCAGAGAGGAGCTCAAGGCAGGAACCTGGAAGCAGGAACTGAAAGAGAGGCTGTGGAGGAACACTGCTTACTGATTTATTCTTTCTAGATTGCTCAGTTTGCTTATACATGCCAAACAACCCACAATGGGCTGGCCCTCCCATATCAGTCATTACTTTAAAAAAAAAAATCCCGCAGTCTTGCCTACAGATCCATTTTATGGAAGTACATTCTCATTGAAGGAGATCCCTTTTTCTTAGATGGCTACACCTTGTATCATATTGGCAAAAAAACAACTAACGAACCCACTGGTTCTCTTTAATTGTAACAAGAGAGATCCTAGTCTTGGGTGGACATTTTAACTGCTAAGGATGTATAAAGGTCTTTTCAACGTCCAAAGAAAAATAATTATAGAAAGACTGGATGACAGTGTTGTATTATTACGCATGTTTTTCTTCAATGGTGGTTTTTTATTCATGTCCATATTTTTGAAAGAGTGATAGGGGAAGAATAAACTAAGGTTTATATAACTTTCCTTCTTTACTTTTTTCCTTAATTTACTAAAACTTTTTTGCTATTGAAGTACAGGAGGGCTGTCACAGTTTCCAAAGCTTTATAGCTTTGTCGTATTCAGTGCAAATGGGAGAGTATATTCCCTTACCATCAGGAGAACAGCAATTTCAAATCAAAGCTCACTAATCAAATTGATTAGCTGCTCCTGAAAATAACTTTCTAAAAAAGAACACATTCCTTTTTTAAACTACTTTTGGCATTATCTATTTTTCAGTATTTGGTAGAGTGGAATTTTATTGCTTAGGGACGTTCACTTCACTTGGGAAAGCAAACTTGAGAAAAAGACAACTAGGGACTGTCTTTATTGAAGAAAAAAATGGAATGATAAAACTGTTAAGGAAAAAATGGATTTAAATGTCTCCTAAAGCGGAAAGCCAAGTTAAATATTTGGGGAGAGGCTGTAACATCCATAATCTCTCAGACCATGGTCCCTGAAGATTCTCTATTATATCAGCTTCTAATCTTATCACGTAGCAATATAATAAAGGCCTGGTTTGAGACGAAGTACCTGTAAGCAGCCAGCTCATATCCTTTTTGGCTGAGTATGGTAGCTATTGAGAAAAAGGGCTACAGACTTTAGAAAGCTCAATGGGTTGACAACTTGCTCTAGTCCTTCTCTTGATGACTTGCTAGATGAGGCAAGAAGTGACTCCCTTTGCTTCTTTGAGTCCCTGTTTATTTTATAATCACACAACCTACTTCTGCTTATCTGATCCTAAATAGTCCTAGTCTTATACATTTAGAAACCATTTTATCTGATCCCAGTCAAACGCTACTTCACAAACTAAAACAAAGAAACATAAGTGAGGAAAAAACATGAAGAAGGAGTATGGAGGGAGAAAAATTGGGAGGAAGAGATGGAAAAAGGCCAATGAGCAGAAGGAAAAATACAGTTAGGGGAGGAAGAATCTTCAGAACTATAGCTTTTGGAGAATTTTCAGATTACCAATCCTTAAATAACAATAAAGCAGTTATTTCTAATAATACCAGCATTGAGTATACATTTCTATCATGCACAAATCAGTCTGGTTCATTATAATAAACAAATTATCATTCCAAGTATATGAGAAAGAACTGTCTTCTGGTAAGAATAAAATTTGAAAGTTCTATTTTTAAAGTATACTTATTATTTATGCCATATAATATAACAAGTTTTTATATGATTTCCATAAATAATATAAAATACTCATCATATTATAATGTAGCATTTTACATGATGTACTTTGAAAGACAAAAGAAAATGGCATGAAATAAGCATCCATGTTCAGTTATAGTGACCTTTATAGAATTTTAGATATGATTCTTTGTATGTCTCTCATGTATCACATCAACAGACTTTTTTTGACTTCTCTCTTTCTCCCCCTCCAGACGATACTGCCCACCTAAAATCATTCCTGCTTACATTCTGTTTCTTCCATAAACCCCTTCTTTTGCCCCTTTCCCCTCCCTGTGCCATTTTTAGCCATTGTAACTGTTGAGGTGAAAATTCTATCATTTCTATGATATTGTAGGTGGGAGATGCTTCAAGTATGGATAACTAAATGTAACTTCATGTGGTCCATGGTAGACAAGAGTATTTTGCACAGATGAGTCTTCTTCCCTGGTACACAATCCCTTATACATTTTTTTCTGTTCAGTTGATGCTGACATACAGTTTGAGTAGTAGGAAAAAAGGCTTGGAGCTTCTCTTTGCTCCAGAGGATCTGGGAAATACTTGTGAAGTTGCTATGAGTATGTGCTTCACTGTCACATGCTTCTAGAGCTCAAGTCCTGCCCTCCAACCAGCTGTGTGATGTGCGCAAGGGATGTGTGTGTCTTGAACCTTAGAGATCTCAGAGATCAAAAAGGTAATTAGTACATGTAAGTACTCACCTGTGTTGTAAGGAGGACATTTTTGTTTTCCGGAAGAACTGTGAAGAGCATGCTGTGGTTGCATCTAAAATGACCAGTGCACAACTCTAACCTTTTGATATGCAACTGCAATCTTGGGCCATGCATAAGCCTGGCTATTGATGGAGAGTTGATGAACATAGGTTATAACAGTGATTCTATATGATGTTGAGGGTCTACAATGGTTTAGAAACTGCCTGAAAGGCTTTATGCCCAATTTTAAAATAAAAACTAATAGAAAGATTGATTTGAATATATAGTTTTCGATTTCTGACCATGTTTTCTCCTTTTCCTCTCCATGTTTCCTTATGTTCTATATATTTTCACTGAAAGAAATATATCTTGATACAGGCATACTTGGAGCATTAGAAACTCTTGCTTCTTAATTTCTTAACTTTTGAATAAAAATTATCAAGACCTGCAGATTTGTACTCTCACATTGCTAGTTATTCATAAATTATAAGGATGCCATTGCTTTAACCATTCACAACAATATGAAATATTTTGAAAGCTGTGAGCATTAATGAAATGAAGAGACTTTCATGTCCAAACTATGTAACTCTTTAAAGGAATCTTTTACCTAAAACACACTGAGTCCTGACCAACTTGTGGGTACAGAAAAGAATTAATCTTGACAAAGAAGAAAGACAAAGTCAAAATGTTCTCTTTGAATAGGAAGGCTGTGATCTAATGAGGGTCTTCCTGGGGATGTGCGTGTGGCAATATCAGGCACGAAACCAGCCTTGCCAACTGTTCAGTAAAATAAGAGCACATGTAGCCTTGGCTGAATTAGTTATAAAAATTATTAGTGGTTAATGAAAATGGTTTAATGATAGAATTGTGCTTGTTTGTTGTTGTTTGTTTTGGGTATTTTTTTAAAGCAAGCACTATTGCTATTTGAAACAATAACTAGTTGAGTCAGAAAAGAATCAATAAAGAAAGCCACAGTGATGGAGTGGTTCCCTAAGCTGCCCTCTAGACAAGCAGGTAGATAAGAATCTTAACACTCTTCAACATCAGATTTTGGACAGATCAATGAAGTGAAGGTGCAAGAGAGCAGAAGGAACACATACAATGAGAACGATAAAACACCACATACACACAAGGGATGTGCCTCCTGTATGCTCAAACATGCAGCAGCATTACCAACTAGGACAGAGAAGTGAGCTGGCTCCATTGATTTTTCCCTGGCTTCTCATATTCCTTACTAATGCACCAGAGGATGTAAATAATGCATACGGCAGATTGCATTAGAGACAATTGTCTCCTTATTGCATGCATAAGTCAAAAGGCATGATTAGTGCATTAGAGACAGAGGCTCCATTCCAGATTGCATACTCTCTTCACCTAATGACTGTCACAGATAGGAAATTCAAGTACCCAAGCAACCAAACAAGACTATCTTTGTAGTTTGCCTCATGAAATACCTTCTTTTGTGTCATAAAAATAAAAAAAGATAGTTTATGGAGCAAATAAAACATTGCAGGAGAAACTTTTACTAAATAGAGAAAACACACAAAGGCTTTACAGAGGAATATTGCATTGTCCTCTGTGATAAAATCTCAGATATGTAGCCGCTATTTCCTTTTAAATATAAGTAAGACAGTTCTGAACAAGCCCATATTACATGTCCTCTGTGATTGCCTCAATAATTTCTGTCATACTGGTAAAACCTATATATCTTAATCCATTAATGTATCTTCCATTGCATGATCAAACATTTATATATGATCTGCGGGATGTTTATTCACTTTCATCTTTTTAAGCATTTAATTAGTATATCTCGATTATACTTAATAATGGGCTTCATTATGACTTTTTATATATCCATATAATGCATATATATCATATTCATGTCCTGTTAACTTCACGTCTCCCTTCCACTTCTGCTGATCTTCTTCATCTTCTCCTCTTGTCCCTGTCTACCTTTATGTCTTCTTTATGTGACCTGATGAGTTTTCTTCGGGTGGTTTCCATAAACATGGTGAGAGGGTTTTGACAGGAGCACGGACATCTTATCGGTGGCTACACTGCTTTAAAAAAAAAGTCTCCTTCCCCCAGCGACTATTAACCATATGTAAATCTCCAGAAGAAGGCGGGGCTTCATAAGCTCCACTTCTTGCAGGGCAGTGGTGGCACATGCCTTATTTTTTTATTAAGAATTTTTTTTTTCATTCATTTTACACGTCAATCAAAGATCCCCCCTTTCCCTCTTCCCGCTGCCCCACATCAGCCTCCATCTCCCAACCCACCCCCGACTCCCACCCACAAGAAGGCAAGGCCTCCCATGGGGAGGCACATCCAGTAGAGGCAAGTCTAAGCCCTTCCCCCTGCCTCAAGGCTGCAGGAGGTGTCCCATCACTGAACTGAACTGGCTTGCCCCAGAGATCAGACCGGTGAATACCCTAAATGTCATCACAGAGCTTTTCTCCAATGACTGATGAAAGCAGATGTAAACAATGAGAACTGGTTTAAGATGTCATTTTAGTCAGCTGGGTTACTTTTTAAAACGTTTCACTAGCAGATTTATCAAAGAAATGATAAAGACCTGTTTTAGTATCAAAAACTGTTATGAAGTATAAAAATACTAATGAGCATTACACACAATGCTCCCATTTTTACAAGAGATATAAAGGACAGCTATTTGTAAAGAAGTTATGATTTTTAAAATTAGGTCAAACTGAATGTCCTATATTAGGTGCCTGAAGATGAGTTGTATATTCTTACGTTACTATACTGGTCTATATTGCTGAGGTTCTACTAACCAAAATTTCTAAGAAAGAATAGTATAGTCCCTGTTGTTTTAGAGATATGGGGCATGCTGTAGAAGGCAGACACAATATTTGGGGCACGTCCTATACTCCTGACCCTGAGTTCCTTTCTTGACTGGGGAATGACAAAATAAATACAATTGAGGGCACTGTCTGGAAATGTATAACCGCTCTTTGATGACAATCACTTTTGTCTGATTGTCATAGCTGGAGTCTCTTGAATACTGGGACTCCAGCAGGCTGCTGTTGTCTAATTTGGAAAGTCCAAGAACAATTCAGATTTATCAAGGTTACTTTGATTTTTACTTTCTTTGAGTCTTCTGGGGATTGAACCAGGACCTCTTACATGCTGGTCAGTCACCATGCCACTGAGCTACATTCCCCAGTTGTGAGGCTACCTTTAAATGTGAGTATTACACTTGGTGTAAAACCATCAGGGGATATTTTTATTAGAACTATATTAGTTTAGAAGTACGTTTCAAAACTGAAGCGCACACTAAGGTTTGTTCTGAGTGTTTCTCCACTGCTTTTGGATTCAGAGTAACTTACATCTTAATCAGGAAACATGTGACCTGGGACTTCATGTTTCATCCTAAACAATATTAGTGGCATTAAGGTTTGGTGGACTCAGCAATAGTCCCAGAAACGTGTTATTTTGTATGTTACTATTACTCTTTGCATGTCCCAAGTTGAAAAAGCACATATATACTAGCAGTAATTTATGTCTGTGGTGACAGAAAAGGAAACACAATTTTAAATATTTTCTTTCAAATAGCTGAGGTTAGCTATGGCCATTCTGGTCTTTCTTTGAATGTCCACATTGTTCTCTACTGTTACATGTGAAGATACTTAGGCTAGTGCCCAGCATGGGAGAGAGGAGCCAATTCTCAGTGCTCCCCAAAGCTGATACACGGCCCTGGACCTTTCCCCGCCAAGATTCTCTGCCCTCCCTGGAGAATTTTCTCACTAAGCGTGGACTTATTTCCAGCCAGCACTCACACTGCTGGTGCAGTTTTGCACATCAGAGCATTTGGGGAGAGCACACAGCTTAGTGGGGTTTTATTTAGCAAAATACATCTTCTTAAAGGCCAATCTAAGGACTTAACATTGCAAGATTCAGCAAGATCTGGTAACATGCTGTCATAAAGTAATTCACATTAAACTTTTTCAGGACTGGCAAACACGGGGCCCTATGTTTGATGGGGGGAAAGGCGTTTAAGGCTTTCTGCTCTGAGTTCTCGCTTTTTTGCTTATATACAGCATAGTCGCCAGAGGATTATCTACTCATCCATGGAAAAATGACAGCAGCTGCTAATGCAGAGAAGGCACCTGCCATTCAAATGGGGAGCTGAACTGTGTTTTGTCCTCATAAGAAAAAATTCTTCACTCAAGTTGGGAAATACACTTAAGCACTCTTGCTTCTTCCTATGACATATAATCTTAAAATTCCTCTTATAGATATTATCATGATTAATTGAACAAGATAACAGTTTTATTGGCAGCCTTTTCTGAATAGAAAGTTATATATTATAAAGAATATAGAGTGTGTGTGTGTGTGTGTGTGTGTGTGTGTGTGTGTGTGTGTGTGTTACTCAGATTGAACCCAAGGCTTTGCACATACTAGATAAGCCTATTACCACTGAGCTACATTCCCAGCACTCTTCAATTTTTCATTTTGATACAAGATCTCATTGATTGCCCATGCTTGTCTTGATTTCAATATGTAGCCCAGGCTGACCACAACTTCCAGTTGTCCTGCCTTGCCCTCAGCCCCCTGTCTGAGCAGCTGGGCTCATGGTTTTGCATCGCTGCCTTAGTTCTTTAATTTGATCAATGAGCGATTGTGGCTTCGTTATCCTTTCTGAGGTAGAGCACAGAAAACCATTCATTCTATTCCTTTCTCCATGTTGCTTCCACTACAAATTTAGTTTTATAACTGTTGATTTTTCTACCTAAGTAAACTTTTCCATTGAGGCAACTTCAAATAACAAATGCTTTTCAATGTCCCTGTGCCCTAGACTTTGAAACCCAAGGAAACCAACTCCCAGGCAAATGTGAAAATTCTTACAATTCTATAGCATGTTGGCTTCACACATGTCTCTCCACATGCTGGGTGGAAAGTGATAAGTACAAGATGTTAAGTGGGCTGTAAAAATAGGAGCCATTGGTGAACTAAATGTAATGACCAGGGGTGATATGGAATTGGTTTATATAAGAAAGTAAGAGATTACAGGTAGCAAGGTGATGTTGCTGGGTGTGGGGTTAAAAGATTAACACTAAATGCAGCTGAAGATCTTGATCACAAATGCATAAGAAAGATGCTATTGTGTATGGGAGAGGAAATTCATGTCAGGAAATGTGTGGTTGCTTGCCATGCTCTCTGCTCCTAAATGGGTGAGCCAGATTCCAAGCTTCAGAAATCTACCCAAGCTATGGTCACGTGACTTCAGAAAACATGACATCATTTCTCTGCCTTTATTTCTTGAGCTGTTAGGTTTTCTAAATGTGTGCTGCCTTGATTTGATTGTGTGAGTACTAAATGAAATAATGTATCTAAAGTGCTCCCAGTCCTGCTCACACAGCAAGCTAGTGCTATGAGGGAGTGCAGTTTATTGACACTCCAACTTCCTTGATTGGCAACTACTCGTCTAGAGCTCCAGAATACATGAATAATTGAATACATTTAAATATGATGATGTAAAAACTAACACTCCAATGCTGATCTACCCAAGCTAAGTACAGATACATAATATAATTATACCGCAATACAGATGCTAAAACTTGTATGTATTCTCTCATTGTTGGCACAAATTATACACTTAAGCCATCAAGAGTTTGGCCTGGTAAATTATCCTATTAAGTCTATTTTAGAGGAGTTTATGGACAAAATGATCCCTGATTTCTCTGGAAATGGACTGGTTCGGATATTCTTTCAAAATTGATGTGTGAGGTGTCAAAACAGATTGGGAGGAAAAAATAACTCCATTTATTTTATTTATTTATTTATTTTTTGTTTGTTTGTTTGTTTTGTTTTTCAAGACAGGGTTTCTCTGTGTAGCTTTGCACCTTTCCTGGAACTTGCTTTGGAGACCAGGCTGGCCTCGAACTTACAGAGATTAGCCTGCCTCTGCCTCCCGAGTGCTGGGATTAAAGGCATGCACCACCACCGCCTGGCATGCGCCACCACCGCCGCTCCATTGTACTTCACCCTCATTCAAACTACCTCCCTTATATTGCCAATGTGATTTTGAAGCTGGTAGATTACTCATAGAACTGGGACCTCCAAAGCCTAGAAACCATAGTTTTATACAACTGTATATGCATGTCCACTAGTGATATGTGTATAAGTACATTATGGTTGAGAACATGTTGCTGATCCTTCCCTAGCAGAAGTTCTGTGCTTAGAAGGCTCAGGTTTGAATTTGGCTCCATTACATCATATCATGTATGATTTAAAAGTTTATTTTAGAGTCACTGCATTTGATTTCTTCAACTACAAAATGGTGATAACAGTAATTTAAATAATTATAGCTATTATGAGTATAGAGTTTACAAACCAGGTCATAGAAATCATTTAATATTGTTAGCTGCTGTTGATAAAATTACTAAAAACATCATATTTACTTTCATTTTTAGAAAATAGTCTGTTGAAAGAATTCTGAATTGATAGACAAAAATATGCTACATTTAATCTCAAGCTCCTATGTCATGAAATTAAAATACTAATGCTTGTTCTGAATACTGCCTTATGTTTTGAGAATCTATTGAGAGGCTTTCAGTGAAGGCAGAATCAGAATGTCCAAGTGTCGTGGAGCCATAAAGTGATGCTGATGTCTGATATAAAATGGGTTTGAGGGAAAGAGAGGAGGGGTATTTCTTATGAGGGTATTGTAGTTCTCTTTAGGAGAAATGGAAAAAGACATTGGTGACAAGGGTTAGAATTTTTTTCCAAGTAAAAAAATAGCATAAAATCACTTGTGACTATCATATTTGAACACAGAGAATTAATTTTTTCAAAAAGTCAATTTGCTTTTTGGATGGGCTCCAATTTTTTTTTCACTTTTGTATGTTTTTAAATGAAGCATATTCTTCTAACCTTTTCTGACAGCCCTTCCAACTGGAAATCCTCAGCTATGTCAGAAATCGTTATTTCAGCCACAGCTCAGCTATGTGATCTTGTATATTTAGGCTGAGTCTTTCGATCAATGCAAAAAGCTAAAATATTAACATGCTTTAAGGATCATTCTTGTGGGATAGTCAAGGGGAATCACATTTGAAGTGTAAGTGACCTTCTGCACTTTACAGAATGCACTCTGGCCAGTGAGTTAGAGTCAGGGAATTATGAAGTATTTAATGCTAAAGGGTGCCTTACACCTCCTGGGGGTAACATCTCTATTTACACTTGAAAAGGAGCCACATCATGAGCTACAGTAAGGATTGTAGCCTCACAGTAGGGCTTCTGCAACATCATAATTGGCTAGGATTGTATTAGAATGCAGTTGGGGAGGTGGGGGCTGGTCTTTAAGTCTACTGTAACTCAGGTACTGGGCCAGTGACTATATTTTAATTAGCCTTCTAATTGACTCTGACAAGGACTATAGCTTAAGGAAATTTACACTGCATTTTAATTATTATGATGCCTAACTCAGAGAATTTTTTTTTACACAACACTACACTAAGCCTCTTCTCTTTCTATCAGGATCTTTCTCTTTATGATTGAAGGGAGCAGGAATCTACTGTGGATCCAACTGTGTCTCCATGCAGCAAGCCTAGTGAGGAATCATTCAGACTGCAACCCAAAAGACACCTTTGCCTGACCTGAAAATTTGAAGGTGAAGATAGTATTCTTTCAGAGTATAGGCAATTGTCTCCCTTCTTATGTACAACCATAACATGCCCAATCTCATCTGGTAGTTGTCTCACTTCTTGAATTCACAAAAGTCTGGATTCTCCCAGGACCTCTGAAAGCCATTCATACCCATGCTTCTAGCCTCATAGTATGTAGAAAACATCCTACTGGCTTGATTAAATCAAGTTACTTCTATACATCTTTACCTGTCCTACATCTTTATTGATAAACAAATTCAAAGACAGCTAAACATCCTTGAAAAGAGTCCCATACCCAGGAGATACCTAATACATCCTTAACTACTCTGTAATTTATGCATATTGCTTTGAATTCTTGATGAGTATTTTAAAATGCTAAGTATGGAAGAAATAAGTATTAATGCATATTGTATTTAATCACTAAAAGCAGATTGCTATTATTGAACTCTGAATAATATGTAAATTGTCCCTTTGATTGGCTTAAATTGGTTTACTTCAATTCATTATAATTCTCTCCTAAAATTATTGTAATTGTCCCTTTGCAAACAAAACAGGTACATGTTTCTAATCAGTGAATATCTGAAGATTCAATGAGAGTTCCTGCTAGGAACAGAAGCTGATTTACCATGAAGCTAATAAATCTTACCCATAGAGCACTTCTACAGACTGGTGCCTACTTTTGGCCTGGTAAAAATCTGTCCCAAAACTTTGGCCAGAGAGCATTCTCTACCACTGGACAGAATGCTGCACAAGTTGAATTGTGCAGAAGCCTTTCTGCTTATGCTCAGTGAACATTGAACCTAAATGAGTACCTGTGTCAGTTTTAGAGTCGATAGAAACTGTTTCTGTGTAAGCGCCTTGACAGTTGCCAGTGCTTTGGGATTAACATTAGCCTGGCCTGTCAGTCACTGCTTTAGCATTTTAGATTTCCTTTCTCTTGAATAGAGAGAGACAAGAAGCACTTAGCAGCTTACCATAATATTAGGCAGTGGAATGTGCATTCACACTCTTATGTAAATTTCTAAATGCTTCCAAAAGAAAAAAAGCACCTTTACTTTTTCTGGTCAATTCTGGCTCCAGATACTAAAAACAAACAATCACAACTGTTTCATTTAAAATCTTGAAAAGGAAATATCTTCATTCGGAGCTGAAGTCAATGCCAAACACTACTATCTCTGATTTGATTTGTTTGTGTGGCTTATGTCTCTGAGGTCGGGAATGACAGCATAATTTACATCTTCATTTTACTAGAAGGATTTTATTTTTATTTTTTTAACCACTGGAGGAGAAAGAAGAATGCAGTTGTAAATATTACCCAGTTGAAGTGGGTTTGGCTGTTATAACTAATTTCAGAACTCCTTCGGGAGATTTACATGATTAGTGTGATCTTTTTGTTAGCGTTTTAAAAGCTGGTATGCGGCAAGCAATGCTTTTAAATCAGTCCTCTCAGTGGAAAGGAAATCACAAAGGAAAAGAAGCCACATAGATCTCTAAATAAGGGAAGCAATGGGGACACTCGACAGCCAACCAAATTCTACCTGTCAACATACACATCCAGTTGGTTTATGGTTTTAGATGCATTGCTTCTTTTATGAATTTACTGTTTAGTTTTTATCTAGTAAATGATCATCTTAACCCCAATTTCCTGAATTATGGAAACTCAATTAGTTCTGGTGCAGGCTTCTGAGAATGAGGTACCTTAAGCTTCTATGATGCATAGCTCACTTTAGAATGTGAACACAGCAGAAGCACGTTTTGACCATGAGTTGCAGGGAAAGATCTGGCTTCAGAATGAAAGCATCTCTTGCCTACACCCATTTGCATTTGGCTAACAATATGATAAGCCTAGGAGCTCCAAAGTTATGGGCACCTAACTGCCTGCTGTGTAACACTTTTCTTGGAGAAATAGAAACAAAACTTCACCCCAGATAGGGGACCAATGACAGAGCAAAGTACAGTTACTGCCAAAGTCCTACTTGCTGAACCAGTGAGCTACATTAGGGTTAGTTACAGGTTATGTGTAGATGTAACCAATTGTCTTATTAAAATAAGAAACACAGAGCAAATGTAAAAGAGAAAGCCGAGAGGTCAGAGCTCAGAGATAAAATCTTACCTCCTGCAGTGCTCCTAGCTTCCCCGAGAGAGCTTCTTCCTGTTTGTCTGTCTTTAAATAGTCTTTCTGTTCTGCCTTCTCATTGGTTGTAAACCCAACCACATGACTGCCTCGTCACTGCCTGTAAGTACCGCCCTCCAGGTCTTAAAGGCGTATGTCTCCAATACTGGCTGTATCCCTGAACACACAGAAATCTACCTAGCTCTTCTAACCACCAAGCTCTTGCTATGGCTCTAATAGCTCTGACCCCAGGGCAACTTTATTTATTAACATAAAATTAAAATCACATTTCAGTACAAATAAAATATCACCATAGTTATGGGTAGGACAACATTACTTAACGGGATCAGAAATGACTCAAGCCGGGTGGTGGTGGTGGTGGTGGCGGCGGCGGCGGCGGCGGCGGCGGCGGCGGCGGCGGCGGCGGCGGCGGCACACGCCTTTAATCCCAGCACTCAGGAGGCAGAGGCAGGAGGATCTCTCTGAGTTCGAGGCCAGCTTGGACTACAGAGTGAGTTGTAGGAAAGGCGCAACGCTATAAAGAGAAACCCTGTCTCGAAAAACAAAACAAAAAGAAAGAAAGAAATGACTCAAGACAACTGCATCACCAAAGCCCACCCCAGTGTGAGTGACAGCATTCGAAAGCTGGAAATCATGAGCACAAGTCACATCCCACATCCCACAGGCAGCTCAACAGGTTGTAGTATCCTTTGCAGGTGGCTCAGTTGGTCTGAGCCTCTTCAGGTAGCCCAAAGCTCTGTTTCTTTTAGGCAGTTCTTCGCTTCACCTAGGCAGTTAGACTGGTCTCTGCTACTTTCAAGGTGTTTGGTGGTCTCTGCTTCTCTCCAGCAGCTGGGCTTATGTATGAGTCTTCTTGTCCAGCCTTGAGATGAGGGCTTTTGCCTTGTCTAACTGTATCTTGTTTTGTCCTGTTTGGCTGTCGTCTCTTGGAGGCCTGCTCTTCTCTGAAGGGAGGAGGAGGTGGTGGAGAACTGTGAGGAGTAGAGGGAGGGGAAACTGTGATCGGGGTGTATTGTTTGAAAGAATCTATTTTCAATTTAAAAAAAAAAAGTCTCTTATGAAACTTGCCTTTTCTGTGAGTGACTTTCTCGGTCTTTTCTGTTTTTTTTTACTCTTGGGGGTGAGAAGAGCCTAGAGAATCTGGTCAGTTTCAAACACTTCCAGAACCTACTCTGAGCTGTTTATTTCCTGTCTTAATGAGCTTTCATACAGGATAGACTATTTCTGTCGCAGAGAAAACTGCCACACAATATTACCACATTCTTCCGTTGGTAATGACAAGAAGTTGGCTGCACTTTGCAACTTGCTCGTTTCAGTTTGCGCCTTGTAGAACTCTGCTCTTTTTAAATTAGATTCCTGGAAGATGTGCCTTGTTGGTTTGCAGTTTATAGACTGCACAAATAGGGTGAAAGGGTTAAACCTGACACCAGGCAATTCCCCTCCTCGCCTTTGGTGCCTTAAAGCATGTGGGTTAAATAGTGAGGAGAGTCTTCCAAACACAAGCTTGTGCTGTCTGTGAAATGACCTCCAGATGTGTTTCTTTATAATGTGGAACATCTATTTTCCACTTTAGACACTACATGATGACTAATTAATAAGACAAAAATTTTAATTATTACAACTGAAGAAAATAATAGACAATGGCTTGAAAAAAAAAAATCTAACCCCTGTTATATAATACCCTTTTTCTGAAAAGGCATGTGCCCTGGGCCCTGCTTGCTTTCTTGGAGCTCGAAGGGAGATTGCCTATGATGAATGTGATGGAGACCAGCTGCATTTAAACACGAATAAACCAGTAGAGAAGCAACATAGTTGGGTGATTTGCTGAGACTTACATTGTTTTCATTTTTAACAAGAACTCAGAATGCTTTCTCATTTAGTTATGAGATCACTTTTATAAGACTGTCAGCCACAAAATTCAGAACTTAATCATGATTAAATCTATTATTTCTTTTTAACTCTTTGAAAATAATTTCAACCTGTAATGATGTAGCTGGCAAGATTTCTGTTCAATTGAAGTTAGATTTGATTCTTTCTTTACATGACAGTATAAGTAGAGTACATAATTGTCACATATAAAATTATTTTTATACATAAAATGTTGCTGTAGAGGGAAGTACATAGAAGATACCTCAACAGTAAGCTGTTTTGTCCACAGACCATTCCTAAAGTCAGACCTGCTTTACTTGAGAGAATTCAAAGAATCCAGAAGATAGAGTATGATGTGTCGAGTTTATAAAGTGGGAGAAGTCATCAAATTCTGTCTTCATGGAGATGTTTACTATGTGAGGTTGGCATCATCATGTCCTCCTCTTCCCTGCCTCTCCCAGCTGAGGTGCCCTAGCAAAACTACAGAATCCTCTTCATTTCTCCTTTTACTCTAAACATGGAGAACTCCTTATAACTTCTGTCTTCCTTTCTACCAAGAGTTTCCACAGTGTACCTACTTTTCTCCACCTGTACCTGGCTTTTCCATTTCTACCTCCATCTCTTGCATCCATAGTAGCAGTTAGTACCCTCTTAATCCAGCCTTTATTAGTCGGGTGGAGAAATTAGAAAGAAAAATCAACCAAATACCACCAAACTTTAATGGCCACTTAAAACTCTTTCAGAGTCTTTACTCTGTCTAAACCACATTCTTAGGAGGACCTGCGAGTCAGCTGTCCACACCCCCCACTACCGCCTAACATTCTCTTAGCTCATTTTTGCTCGTCAATAATAAGACTCTCGCTTTATGTTCCATGCCTTGGGAATTTGCAAGAAATATTTCTATTACCTGGAATTACTGGGACCATCTCATCCATACTGTCTAATCATTTATCATTCATTTTTGTATTTAAGTGTCTTGGCTTCAAAGAATCTTCCTTAACTATCATTTGTATAATATTCTCTCCTCAAGCTCATTACTCTATAATATATGATCTTGCATTATAAAGCTTATTAATAAATAAAACCATTTTGTCTTTCTTACTACTAATTTACCAGCTTTAACTAGGATCATTTGTCAAACAAAAATTGAAAAAATAAATTCCAAGACAGAGATTTGGTCAGTATTACATAGGCTACATTTATAGCATCTTGATGATACTCAATACCTATTTGGCACTGATTTTCTTGTGAAAGTTACTGATAGATGTTAATGCATTTCCATAAGTGAAATGTGTGATGTGTGTGTATGTATGTGTGTTTTGTTAATAGCTGTGCTAATTGTGATGGTGGGTACAAATTTGATCATTAGTGGTGGCATTGGGAATCTTACAGCAAAGAGAAGCCAAAATATGCACATGTAATAAAGAAGAGTCAGAGCAAAAGAAATGCAGATTGGATTATTAAATGAACTGGTTTGATAAATTTGGCTTTCCCAGTAATGAGAAATGCTGCAAAGAGTATATTGTGTATCCTGGGCTTTGGTGGCTTAAGTTTTCATGTGAAAATGTCAAGATAATTTTGAAATAATTACTGGAAATGTGCTAAGTGAAGCAGAAAATCATTTTAATGTAGGTAAGATGAATTATTCGCCAGGTGCCTCTTACCTGCATGGTTTACTGCAGAAGAGACAGAATTTTGCAGTGGAACCTTCCTGTTTCATGGGATTAACTCACATTATTTAATGGTGTGGCATATTCTGTAACATTTCCAGATGCTTTCTTTCACTCTTTTGTTTGAGATGAGAATCTTGTTTAGTTAAGACTTTGAAAAATTTCTTGATGGATTCTAAATTACAATCAGAATAAGAGATAGAATTCCTGAGAGTACGTCCCATCGCTAATGCTAGCACTTAATTGGACATTTGTAGTCAAATTACTTCCACTTACTTTAAAAAAAAAACAAAAACTCTAAAGTACCTTTCCAGGTATTTGGGGAGAATTAATTAGTTTCTATTAGTTAATTTGTTTCCATTTTGGCTTTAATAACTCTGTTGTACCTCTGGTAATTCACTGTAATGGTGTGGACCTCATTTGCCAAATGCAATACAATAGCCTTTTGTTTGAATGGAGTTCTTCTGTGATGCTAGTCAATTAACAAAAGAGACTTTTAAATGCCTACCTGGTAAGCTGCATCGTGCCAAGACCTGGTAGGTACTCCCAAGAGTGGTCAACTAGGTCTCTCTATTGAAAACTTTTAAATGTGTATGGGGAGAAAATATTAACTTAAAACTATCAAAAGTGCACATAATATTTAATTAGGATTCTGTAATAAGTAATCTGAATAGAAAATTATGGGGGAAGTCCTATGATAGTTCAGCAGAGGCTCATTCTCATAGTGTTTATCCCATTTGCTTAGATGACTCTCTGATGTTTATTGTCTTTCAAAATACCTACTCTTAGTTATTAGCATTTGTGGAGTATTGAGGGGGTGAGAAAAAGAGAGAGGAAGGAAGAGAAGAACAAATTGCTGGTGAGTGCATACTAAACTGCTGTTGTCTATGTCCATATGTTTCTCATTAAATCTTATTGATTATCTTGCAAAATGGCCTTACCTGCATTTCATAATTGAGAAATCTGGATTTAGAGGGGGAAAAGCTTGCACCAAATGGCTCATTTGGAAATGCTTGAGACAAACTCTTCCCTTTCCCAAGCTTTCTCTGCAGTGTCGTATGGTTTCTAGTGCCATACAGTTTTGAAGTCTATCATAGCAATTACTACAAAGAGAGATTAATGTAAAGGTTCAGAAAAGATTTGGTTAGCTCCCACTAGTTTCTTTTGTTTGCTGTTTACTCAAGTGAGCTTAAAATTCACATGATGGAATGGGTCTCATTAGAAAAAAAATTCTTTAATAACAACAACAAAAAAAAAAAGAACAAGGTACAGCAATTGCTCAGCGGTCTTTAGAGAGCTTCCTTTTGCAGAATGGGAACAAATACAGAGAACCACAGCCAGACATTAAGCAGAGAGGGAGATCTTGGTACAACAGCTCTAAATGGAATGCCTCCATCAAATCCCTCCCCTCAGGGCTCAGGGAACCTCTTAGAAGAGGAGACAAAAGGAGTATAAGAATCAGAGGGCATGGAGGACACCCAAGGAAACAAGGCCCTCTAAATCAACATGATCAGCACTCATAGGGACTCACAGAGACTGAGACTGTGGCAGCATGCACAGGGCCTGCACAAGTCTACATCAGGTCCTCTGCTAATATATTATAGCTTCCAGTTCAATGCCTTAATGGGATCCCTGAGTGTGAAAACAAGTTGGGTCTCTGATTCTTGTGCCTTTTCCTGGACTTCTTTACATTTGTTTGTTTTGCCCAACTCTACTGTGTTAGTTTTTATTTTATCTTATTATACTTTATTATTGAAAAAAAGAAAAATGCATGATAAAATGAATAGTCAAAATTCCTTTGGCTGGACTCATGGACTTCCCAAGATATCCATAAACTTACCATAGGACACATTTGAACCATATTTTGTGTCTGTATTTTGTCATTATAATTTGAAATGTCCTTTCAAAAGATAGCCCATCCAAAAATAAATAAATAAAGTTGTAAAGGTTAGAGTAAAATTATGCTTCTTTATTTTATTCATAAAATAATAAAATGAAAAGCTATTTCAACTCTTAAGATCTTTTAGTTACATTAAGCAATACTGCAACAAAAACCTCTTCCCTTTTCAATGTTGGCATATCATACTTTCACAAAGAATTTTAAGTTGGTGGTTTCCTTCATTCATTCAATTCTAAACTAATCACTTTTGCTTTAATATCACCTACAATGACTTAGAATCATTTAAGGAAGTTTTGTTAATGCCTGTGTCTTGTATAAATTTGCCTCTTTTCTGGGGACTCTTGTTTAGCCATTTACCACATATGCTAGAGAATGGGCAGATACTTCAGCTCCATGTATATTTAAAAAGGCATCTAATGTTTATTAGAGATGTGGGAAAGGTCATTTTAGTTATAAATATGTCTTCTGAACATGATGTAGTCACTGTGCTTGTGAACTTTTTGTGGCTGGAATTGCCTTTGCAAGACCTACTCAAGATTGGACCTATCAATATTTTACCATGGATAAGAAGAGGTTCATGAGGCACCATCACTGCCTGAGGGAATACTGGCAGTGAATAGTTGTGGGCCAAGGAGCCATCAATTTCTTCAGTGTAGCCATAGATAAGTTTCCCTTGCTCCATCTAGTAATTAATCTTCCACCCATGCTCAGGCAAGAACCTCTAATTAAACTCAGTGGGTCATGGACACACACACACAAAAAAATAAGGATCAAATTCAAAAGGGAACCAATCCACAGCAGAGCTGTGGTCCATAGCAACAGTAATCATTCCTTCAGGTGTGTTTGCAAAGTTGGAGAGAATTAATGACCATTTTCAGATGCTGAATTCTTGCTCTATCTAAAAATTGAAGGCCTTTACTAAAAGCCAAGTAGAAATTACTGAGAGTCGAGACAGAGTCTGTGTCTTTAAGGTAGTCCTTACCTGATGATGAATAATGAATTATGGAAACTTTGGCGTAGCCTTCCAGACAATGAATTCCAATGTGAATATTCAAATAGGACACATAATACTTTCATGTTTCCTTAGTATTGAGAAATCTACAGTTTTAGATTGCTAGGTTATTCTCATTCAGTAGATTTACATAGAGGGTTTCTGTTTGAATTCCAATCAACTGGCAGCATAGTATAGTAGTAAAGGTTTTGGTGTAAGTTTGGTCTGAGAAGTCTGGCTCTAGGAACTTCCGTTTCAACATCTACAGGTTTCAGGACATTGATGAGCCTTGGCAGTTTGTCAACTTCCAATAATGATCTTCAGAGTTTATTTGAGAGATAAAAGACTAAGGGTACCCCCTAATGGTTCAGCACCTTTCTAAAATGCTGTGGAATAATCCTTTTGTATACTGTGGAGATTTGTCACTCAAATTAGTTTAATAAAAAGCTGGCTGGCTGGTAGCCAGGAAGGAAGTATAGGCAGGACAATCAAACTAAGAATGCTGGAATAAAGAAGGGTGGAGTCAGAGGGGAAGCCAGCAGATGCAGAGGAAGTAGAATGTGTAGAAAATGAGGTAACAATGTCATGAGCCATGTGGCAGAGGGTAGATAAGAAATATGGGTTAATTTAAACTGTTAGAGTTATCTAGTAACAAGCCTGAGCTATCAGCTGAGCATTTATAATTAATATTAAGTCTCCATGTCAGTTATTTGGGAACTAGTGGGTGAGAAAGAAAAGCCTGCCTACACTAAACTGTATAAAATATATGTGGACTCAAGCACTTTCTAAATACTCACTCTGTTGATTTATATATGGTTATTTTACAGCTCTAATTTTCCCAAGGTAATCAATCATCTGGAAGTCAAACACAAAATGACCAGCAAGTTGCTCATTGGCTATATCTCTAAGGGATTGCTTCCTTTCAAACTTTTCAAAGATTAGAATACAATCATACATAGCATAGGCATTATCTCTACAATGTACATTTTTCTCCTAGATTTCAAATTTTAAATGTAAGAATCACCTACAGTTTAAAATGCGTTTTCCTGAGTCCCACCTCTAGATATAATAATTTAGTTTCTGAAGCAGTAACTAAGAATTAGCATCACAACAATAGTCTGAAATGATTGTAAGCAAGAAGGCAATGTATGGTACCATTGCTTGGTTTTACCCAGAGAATATATAGCCAAAATATTCTCCTTTAAATGGACTTTTCATGTTTATTTTTAAAGTAATACTTTGGTTATTTTCTACACTGTATTTTTATTATATTTATGCCTTTCCCCCAACTCTTCCTAGATCCATCCCACTTCCCTACCCACCCAACATTGTGTCCTGATGTCTTTTTGCTCTTCTATTAGTATGAAGAGACACCATAACCAAGGCAACTTGTAAAAGAAAACATTTCATTAGGGGCTTGCTTACAGTTTCAGAGGGTGAGTCCATGATCATCATGGTCAGGATCATGGCAGCAGACATTCAGGAAAAATGCTGAATCAGTCTCTGAGAGCTTATGTCTTATACATAATCAGGAGGCAGGGAGCATGAAACTGGGCTTGGTGTAGGATTTTGAAACCTCAAAATCTACCCCCAATGACAGACTTCTCCAACAAAGTCACACCTCCTAATCTTTCCTAAATAGTCTACCAATTTGAGAACCAACCATTCACATATATGAGCCTACAGGGGCCATTCTCATTCCAACCACCACAACTCATAATATTTTTAACTAACCAAGACCAGTTAATGCTGCCCAAATATTCTTGGATGTGTGATCTTCCAGTGAACCATGGTGAGCTTACCAGGGGCTACACTCTTAGAGAAAACTGTCTTTCCATCTCCAAACAGCTAATAATTGCCAATAACTCCATGGTTAGAGATAGGATTGCATATCCAACTTTCCTCTCCATTCTAGAATTTGGTCTGTCTTGGGTTTGCACAGGTTTTCCACATACTGCTAGAACTGTTGTGAGTTCATGTGCATAGCTGTCCTGCTGTGTCAGAAGATATTGTTGCCTTGGAGTCATCCACCACCTCTGGCTCCTACACTTTTTCTGCCCCATCTTCTGCAATGATCCCCGATGAGGGTGCAGTATGTATGTTCCCTTTAGGGTTGAAAATTATATAGTCTCTTACTGTCTGCACCTTGGCCATTTGTAGGTCTCTGTGTTAATCACCTTCCACTGCAAATAGAAATGTCTCAGGTGAGAGTTAAGAGATGTATTGATCTATGGGTATAATGATCAGACATTAGGATCATAGTAGTAGATTCTCCATTTTGGGGCTTTTCATTTTCATAAAGAATATATACATATATATACATATATATATTATTTATGTGTAATATCCTCTTTGAAAAATACTATCAAATTTCAAATGAACATCTGTTAGCTCTTTGGCTGAATTGTGAATCTATGGTTAGAAATTTAAGGCCTAAACTTTTGTAACATTTAGTCTTTAAAAAGTTTCTTTAGCATGTCATAGAAAACATGAGCTAGGCTAAATAAAGGGAGCTTAGATTTTCTGTCATGGGAATAACAAATTCATAAAAAGTTACTAACAATCACCCTTGATAGTAACCTAAGAACATACTTGCTTCATTTTGTTATCAGTGACACTAAGAACATTTGTATGTATGAGAGATTTTTTTTAGTAGATTCTAAATCAAATTAGCTGTAATTTCTTTGGAGAGGCAGGAAGGAAAGCATGTGAGACTGCATCTTAAGATAACTATATTAAGGAAACGTTCCCTGTCACTACACAGGCTATTGGGGAATGGTGTTTCGTGGATAGGATGCTAAACAGATATTCATTTCTTATGGTGTCCTATCAAATATCCAGTCAATTGCTAAGATGTTTTGCCCAGCTACTATGTACCTTCATTCTTTTAGCTACTGCTGACTAAAGCTTCAGGGGAAGAAAAAGAAATTTTGCTTTTAATGTAAGTCAGCTACCATAGAAAAGGATTCGGGTAACCTGGAGGGAAATAAACTGTGTCTTGACATCCAACAAGAAGAACAATGCAATGCTTTGTTCTGTGGGGTTTTGTAGTGCTATGGGTATTCACAAGTCTCTCCATGCTCCCTCTCCTTTTTCCTTTGCATTTACCTTTGTGTTCAAATGCCAAACATTGAAGGTCGTCATTCAGTACAGAGATTAAATAGTAAAATGGAAATAATGATGTTTTTCACCTTATGAAGAGAAAATTATAAAACTTAATGGTACCACCTTTACATTCAAGAAAGCAATTTCCTGTGAATGAGAATTTCTGGGAATCTGGTACACTCATGTGTTGACCTGGAAACTGAATGAGACCAAGATGGTGAAGGGACACGATGCAAGTGCTACTTAGTGTGGGAAAACAGGGGTTAACTTTGTTCATATGACACTTAAGAGCTATGTTGGGTTTGTTTCTTGTTTGTTTTCTTCTGCCCCATAGTAATTGAACTAACATGGTTCCCAGTAATTTTGAAAAATTATTTCATCACCAGCATTTGACACAACTATATCAAGGAGATCTAAGTTGCCGAACAAGATTGTAGTTGGAAAGCAGACAAACATGAATGAGCAGCAAGCTTTCCTTCTGTCTTCTTTTTCATTTCTTAAACAGCAGTACTAAGGCTTAGGGACAGTACTCTGCCCCCATCACGATTTTTCACTTGGAAAATGGGTAGCATATATAGAGCTAGAATCAAAGCCTATGACCCCTTTGTGTACCATCTACCATGGTGTCACAGTCATATAAAGAGGACATGAGTGTTCTTTTGACTTTCATATATTCTCCAAACATTTAGTTTGAAAAGAATATTTTACTCCAATGAAGAAAATTGTTCTGTCACCCAGAAAAGCAGTTCCTTTTTCTGCAGAGATTTCCTTGCCAAAAACTAATTGCTTAGCATAAAAATGCTGCACTTGTTTCATGCATTAGTAAAATCAATTCTCTCCACTATAATACTGCTCAACCATTGTGTCTGTCAGTACTCCGGGTGCAAAGCTAAAATCTGAAGCTGTGTCACCAGACACAAAAGTGTATAAAGCTTGGCCTCATGTATTAATTTTAGGGTTGATTTTGCACTTTGTGAGCTCTCCAGGCATTGGGCTGCTTTCTCTTCTCCATCTGCAACTCAATATTTGGGTCTGAGCAGGTGGGGTGGGCTTACCACTCCATAGACAGAGACAGAGAATGGGACAGGAAATGAGGTGCCAGTGTTCATGCATTCAAAACAGTGAACACTTCCCTTGTGCCAAATATTAGTAGAGATCAGGAATGTGGGGGATTGCAGCTATTTTTTAAATGACTGGAAGTTCATGTGTGTACTGGATAATGACTTTAAAATTCAAAATGGTAAATGGTTTAGCAGAGGTAAACACAGATGGGATGTTGTCAAAGCACACAGAAGGGAGAGTAGAAAAGGGGAGGAAAAGCCCACAATAGCTGTCTTCTAAAAAAAATAAATAAATAGAAGGTATAAGAAAAAGAGCTATGTGTGGAAAATTTTCATCATATTTAAATTTCAAGGAAAGATACTCACAGAGAAAAATCTACACTGTCATGTCCACTGTGAAAACTGTAATTACAAATTTATTTGTCCCTGCGCATGGAATTGCTTTGCTTTTACCAATGGTCACCTTATAAATGTGATTATGAAATTCAAGATCAGTTCTTTCAATCGATAAAATGAAATATTTTAAAGTAAGTAGCTATGCTGGCTAGTTTTTACCAGTTTGATACAACTAGAGTCCTCTGGAAAGAGGGGATCTTGATTGAGGAATTGCCTCCATCAGACTGGCCTGTCAGCATGTCTGAGGGACATTTTCTTGATTAATGATTGATGTGGAGAGGCCTACCCAGCCTACTGTGGGTAGTGGCACCCCTGGACTGGTGGCCTTGTGTTGTGTAAGAAAGAAGGCTTAGCCGGGCGGTGGTGGCGCACGCCTTTAATCCCAGCACTTGGGAGGCAGAGGCAGGCGGATCTCTGTGAGTTCGAGGCCAGCCTGGGCTACCAAGTGAGTTCCAGGAAAGGCACAAAGCTACACAGAGAAACCCTGTCTCGAAAAAACCAAAAAAAAAAAAAAAAAAAAAAAAAAAAAAGAAAAGAAAGAAAGAAGGCTTAAACTAAACATGGTGGTGTATACCCTTAATCCCAGCATGTTGGGGAGGCAGAGCAGTAAAACCTCTATGAGCTCAAGTCCAGCCTGGTCTGCATAATGAGTTCCAGGCTAGCCAGAGTTATGTAGTGAAACCCTGTCTCTAAACAAGTAACAAAAATCAAACAAACAATAATAAAAAACAGTAGGATGCCCAAGGCATGGAGATCAAGCCAATAAGCGTCCCTTCATGTTCTCTGCTTCAGTTCCTGCCTACAGGTTCCTTCCTTGAGTGCCTATCCTGCCTTCCCTTGGTGAAGTAGTGTAACCTATAAACAAAATACACCCTTTCCTTCCAACTTGTTTTTGGTCATGGTGTTTATCACAGCAACAGAGAAGCAAGCTAGGACAACAGCATATTAGAAAGGCTAAATCTTTGTGAATTATCTTCATACATTCCTACTCTACACAGTGACTGGTTGAACACTGTTGGAAATGGGGGGGTCTAGGAAAGGGAAAGCTGCATCCACTCTGCAGAAACTCCAGTCTAATTAGAGACATGAGGTTGCTATCATGTACATAGGAGTATGGCTCAATATACTACTCAGGAAGGCCATCAAACATGGTTATAAAAAAGCAAAAAAAAAAATCATGTGAGAAATCTTTCATTACATTTGAGTATTATTTAAATTTACAGTTGCACCAACATACTTTCAATTTAAAAAAAAATAGAAAGATGCCCTGAAATTTTTGCTCATGATAAACGTATCTGATTTCATAACCAAAAAGACTACTAATTAAATATGCCAGGGAAATCATATTAGATTAGATTGCATTGGGTCAGGTATTTGCTTTCATTTCACACCTAATGGTCTCCTTTAAGATCATAGCAAATTAAGAAACAGTAATCCAACAAGCTCTAGTCCCCCATTAGGAAGGAAAAAAGTACTTTGTAATATAGCACCTAATTTGCCTAGATCATTTTAATTAGTGCAGAGTAAGCTATTGGGCAGTTCACCAGCAGCTTCATCTGCAAGAAAACATGTCTCTGTAGCCCTGGGCTCTTGGGACAGGACACTAACTGGGAAAAATTGAATAGAGAGAGGGTTAGAAATGAAGTGAGTTGGGTCTGAAGATATTGAGAAACTACCCTGTTCTCTCTCAGGAACTGCTGACAAAACTGAATAAAATGGAACTGAAACAAAGCCTCCAGACCTTGAGACCATTGCCTTTGAAAGGTGTGATGAGTCGGTACAATTAAAGAAGCGCACGTTTGCACCTGCCACAGTACACAGGTGGCTGGACTGGTGATGTCCTTGTCACTGGATTTTAATTTCAGCTTGTGTGCTACAAAAGAGAATCTTCTTCACTTGAGATAGGAATCACTGGGTAGCATAGGGTGGTGTGGAGCTTGCTACATAGTCCAGGCCTGCCTTGAAATTTCAATCCTCCTGCCTCATACTGAGTGCTGGAAGGTGCCACTGAGCCTGGTTTAGGTGTACTTCAGCACTGTCTGTGACAGCTTCCATAGCTCAGTTATGTTAACTTTGTCATATGAGTAGTTGTCTATTGACTAACACAAAAAGCTCATCTCCTTCCTATCTGCCATGATCACTGATCTCAGTCTTATTAGAAACTTCCATGGTCATTATCTATTGCTAAGGCAGAATATATATGATATTTCTAGCCTTTAGTGTTCAGTTAAATTATTTAGACTATTTTGTGCTCTGTCTCACAAAGGAAGCACATGCCTACTGTGCATAAGGCTTTAGGTTCAATCCCCAATACCAAAAAACAAAAAAAAAAACAAAAACAAACAAAAAAAAAAAACTCCAATGATCCTGACAAATATTAAGTAATGCGATAGTCTGGGGATGATGATTTAAATGTGTCCTACAGGCTCACATTTAGAAATTTAATACCCAGTAAGAGATGTTGAGGACATGATGCAGACTGCATTGGGTGGGCTGGTCAAGGCAGTGCTGGAGAGCTCACTCAAGTGGTGAGAATGCGGGAGTGCTGATGGGCTGACCAGCCCAGCTACCATCCAGGCCCAGAAGCAGGGCTATGAGTTGGCCACCCCAACATCCACCTCATCTATGAACTGTTGGAGCATGTGAAGGGGATGAACCTACAGATCCAAAACAGCAGGACCTCCAAGACACAGGACAACAACAGGATATCCAAGAGGAGCCTCAAGGAGAGCCCATTATCTATAATGTAGCAGAAACCAGAGGCCTTGAGCCAGACCAATAGCTCATGGCAATGGACACTTGCAAGTGAAGACGAAGGACTAAAGGGTTAGGGGTGTAACTCAACAGGCCACACCACAGCTTCCACGAGGAGATTCTCCTCTTTTTTAAAAAAATTTGTATTTGAGTTTTGTTTTGTTTTTGTTTATTATTTTTGTTTTGCTTGGTTTTATTTGTTAGTTTTTGGTTTTTCTTTTAAATTTTTTGGAAGGGGAGGTTGCATGGATGGAGGGCAGATGTGGGGGACAGGGAGATGAGTGGGATCGCATGATGAGAAATCCACAAAGAATCAGTAAAAGTAAAATAGAAAAAAGAGATGTTGAGAAGATATGTTTTTTTTTTTTTTTGGTTTTTTTTTTTTGGTTTTTCGAGACAGGGTTTCTCTGTGTAGCTTTGCGCCTTTCCTGGAGCTCACTTGTTAGCCCAGGCTGGCCTCGAACTCACAGAGATCCGCCTGGCTCTGCCTCCCGAGTGCTGGGATTAAAGGCGTGCGCCACCAACGCCCGGCATGAGAAGATATGATCTGGTGTTTAGAGGTGAGGCCTTCAGGAAGAGAGCCTATCAGGTAGACCTATTAGAGGTGAGGCCTATCAAAGAGAGGGATTGAATCCTCATGGCTTAATAAGAAGAGATACACACACACACACACACACACACACACACACACACACACATTGGGGGGGGGGTTTACCACAGAAGGTAACACTCAAACATTGTGGAGATTATAACAGAGATATACCATTGGAGGCCATTATCAACCTACCACTATGGGCCTCAGATGGACTGTAATATTCCATAAGTCTAGCAATTGTCATGATAAGGCTGCTGACCTCATCGTTTTGATCAGCAAGTAGCTAGATTATAACTCTGCAGTGTTCTTCCTGATTCATCTCAATCAGGGCAGATTTGTACTTCTTATTTTCATACTGAGTCACATCAAAGCAAGGGCCATAGTCAACAGCATACAGTTCCTTGGAGACATGACCTCCAAGAGTTAGGCTTATTATTCGGGAGCCAAGCATCTCTTTGGAGTGTCAGGCTGGAACATTGCTTCTAGTGACAGGACAACAGTGTGAGTCAGGAACCCAAGCAGCTCTGCGCTATTAAACTGAGCAGACAACGGGGCGTGGGGGGATATGTAATAAACTGTTTATTAGTATTACATCACAGTGCATGTTACTTTCACTATAATATCCATATCATGCATTCATTACTCATTACAACGTGTAAAATTATGATGAACATGACAAAGAACTATATTCCCATTCATCTCTGCACATAAACTTTGCTAATCAAACCCTTGTCATTAGCCTAACACACTTGGCCAAATCAAGCAATGCTTGGAAATCCTTCATGTATTCATTCTAACACTACTGTGTGTGGCCTGGCAGGAGTGATGTACCATGGCATTAGAACCCCACAGATGACCTGAGTTAGCCCATACAATGAGTACTATTTGACCATAAAATGTGACACATATTTGACCCTGGTGACTTGAGGACTGTTCCCTCTTGTTATACTCAATCCAAAGATGATGGCTTTGGTGTTGTGAATCCTAATGCTGTCACAGCAATACATTCTTCTAGTGACCCTTTCTGACATTTATCTTTATTTGTGATTGAATAACTTCTGTCCCTTTGCTTAGTTATATGATCTTCTTAGTTATAAGATTTTTAAGAACAGGAATCATGTACCTTTTGTTGTATATTTTACTCCCAAGATAATAGCTTGATGTGATGACTTTACTTAGAAAATGGTTAGCAAGTGAATGGATGTGAGAGTGCACGAGCACAGATTTCAGTGATTCAGAAACCTTTCTCAATAGTGTTGCTCTCCTCCCAACTCATCTTTATCCTCTGCTGAAGCCCTTCTGTAGTTATTAAAGGTTCTAGGAAAGCATTTTTCCAAGAAAGTATTCTAATATGGAAGAGCAGACTGGGGGTACAATTTAAAATTCTGTGAGTGCCCTGATCTTCCAGTAGAGGGTGGAGAGAGGAAGACCCTGCGCACCTGCCTAGGTTGCCTCTCCCATTGTGAAGCAGTTACATCCTGCCCTCACCTGTAATTTTCCTGCTCTTGATATTTCAGTGTATTCTGTGGGCTGTTCTTAAGCATTTCAGACATTCTCTATTGTAGCGTTTTTTCCCCCTTATTTGGCTAATCTGAACAAAACCATCTCTCCATTTTCTAAGCTGGAGAAAATACCATGTAAGTGAGAATCAATGTGACGATTTGAAAGCTATGGAAATGATAAAAGTAAAAACCAGCACCTAGTTGCTTCGGAAATGCGCTTTTCCAGGGGAGACAGTAAAAGTTCTAACCACGCTGGAATAATGAACAGCAGTAGACAGTGCTATTCCAACAGCCTCTCCAGGCTCCAGCAAGTCCTCTCTCATTTGATGTGTGCAGCGTAGGGGAAAGAAGCGGCTGCTGATGTAGCTGGACTCATGTCTTACTTTGTCTCGTGGCAGAAGGCATGTTTGTTGTCCCTACACAAAACCTCAGGTGAATCAACCTTCGTTAATGAGACTTATCGTGGCTTAGAAAAGGGATGATTTTTCAATTTCCTTTCATATTCACTCTTATCCTAGCAGGTGTGTTTTTCTTCTTGTCGAGAAAACTAAGCCGACTTTCAAAAGTTTAAAAAAGAAACAAAAAACATGGCTTTTCTTTGTAAGGACAAAATGCAAATTGTGTAAAGTTTCTACTGTTCTTTTAAATTGTTCTTTAATTCGCTGTTGGTGGCACACTGACCCTAGGTCAGAAAGTTAGGTGGCATAGAGTCTCCTTCCAGTCCTGATCACTTGGCAATCACATGAAGTTCTAAAATGACCCTTGACAACTCTTGGTGGCTACTCCTGTTCTCAAGGACCCTTTGTTTGAGTGCCATTGAGCATTTGCCCTGTGAAGAAGCCATCTGTTTTGAATAACAAATGGGATATTTAAGAGTAATGTATTCTGGCATATCTTATCTTTATAACTCAGTTTTAAAATTCTATTGGATGAAATTTATGGTTGGTGGGTCATTCATGTGTCATTATTTTTTTCCCATTATGGGAGAAACAGAAAGTCACTTTTTTTTTTTTAACTTTTACATTTTCTTAAGCTCTCTCTTCTGATTACAGTCAAGTCTGTCAGAGTCCTGCTTAGAGTAGTACATGTGATCTTCTGAAAAGAGAGTTCTGAGAATTATATTAGAAAGCACAATGGAGAAAGTGTGTGTGTGTGTGTGTCATAAGAAACTCCAAAATACTCTGATACTACTCAGAAGAATAATTTTTATAGCCGGGCAGTGGTGGCGCACGCCTTTAATCCCAGCACTCGGGAGGCAGAGGCAGGTGGATCTCTGTGAGTTCGAGGCTAGCCTGGTCTCCAAAGCGAGTTCCAGAAAAAAAAAGGCGCAAAGCTGCACAAAGAAACCCTGTCTTGAAAAACAAAAAAAAAAAAAAAAAAAAAAAAAAAAAAAAAAAAGAATAATTTTTATAGAAAATCAGTAAGAAATATAATAGAAATGGAAATGCTCAAAATTGCTTGGTTAAATTATTTAAATACACGAGGAAGAAATAGTAAGATAAATTTGATTTTAAAAAAAGAGCTAGAAGAAAATATATTCCTGAAGTACTAATAAACACATGTAATATCAGCTAACCATAACTATGACATAACTGTGAAAAAACACATTTTTTTTTCCTGAGTAACTACATTTGCATTAAATCAGAGGGTTTATCGTTGGTCATGTATAGCCTGCTTTGGATAAGGTACCATGGTAATAGACAAAAGTAGATAAACAGTCCTTGCTCTTCAATGTTGTTTGAATCTTAGATGGTCTTACAATAATAATAATAATAATAATAATAATAATAATAATAATAATAATAATAAACAACCAGAGCCAGATATTGGGGTGAAAGCTGAAAGATCAGAGAAGCAGAGCAAGCCACAGCCAACCTTGCCTTACCAACTCCTCAGCCAATCCTGTTTCCTCAAACTGAAAGCCTCTGAGTCCTCACCTGAAAGCTGAACTACTTTAGTTCCTGTTTCCTCATGCCTTATATACCTTTCTCCACCCAGCCATCACTTCCTGGGATTAAAGGCATGTGTGCTTCCCAGTACTGGGATTAAAGGTATGTGCCACCACTGCCTGGCTCTGTTTTCAGTGTGGCTTTGAACTCACAGAGATCCAGATGGATCTCTGCCTCCAAAGTGATAGGATTAAGGGTGTGTACCACCACTGTCTGGCCTCTATGTCTAATCTAGTGGCTGGCTCTGTCCTCCGATCCCCAGGCACATTTATTAGGGTGCACAATATATCACTTAAAGAACTTAACATTTGGAGCTCCTACTTAATCAGCATTTGAAACTAGGCTGGAGTAAGTCTTTCAGGTTTAGCACACAGCACCTTTGTTTTTCTAGCCTTCTTATCACCTGTCCAAGACTTTCATTCCATTATTCACTCAATAAAAGCTGACCAATTGTGTTTTCATTTTGCTTTAACATATTGATCTTCAATAAAATATGCAATGGTCCCAAGCTCCATGTTGTTTAACATAAGTGGAGCATGACATCTCCAATAGCTCCAAAGTATTCAAATAAGTAAATAATAGTTGGGGATACTTTGGGTAGCTGACTAATAGACAAGTGGACATTTTCTGTAGTATAATTGTTTCTTACAAATGAAATCTTAGGTTGAGTAGAAACAACTGTGAAAAAATAAAAAAGAAATTCAAGGACAAGGCTTAGGCTAGCTGTAGAAGAACACAGGGGTTGATGTGAGTTTGCCCTGGAACAGGAGAACTATACGTTTTAGAACACTGAGAGCATCATATACCAGAGCTGAGAGCCGAGATTGTGTGTGTGTGTGTGTGTGTGTGTGTGTGTGTGTGATGGGTTCTCAAAAAGCTGGATAAAGCATTTGTCCTTGAAAAAAGCAATAGTAGCTAAGATGAAATGTTTCTATATGGAAAGTTTTCAGCAGTGGGTAAACAAGCTGCCTTCTTCCCTGAGAAAGATTTGTCATTGTGTGGAAGCTTTGGGGGTTTTTGTTGTTTTGTTTTGTTTTGTTTATCTTTGTTTGGGTAGTTACTCTTGGGAAGCTTGGTATTAGTAGTGGCTAGAAGTGCTGTTAAATACACTACACACATTCAAAATATTAGCCCTGCCTCATTTAAGAGTCCATTTCAGACCCATTCTTCCAGATCTTTCTGGCCCTTCTTTTACTACCCTTTACTCTGGTTTTGGTTTAATGTAGTTTGTTAACCTAGAGGTATCAAAACTGAGTACTTATGAACTAGTTTTGGCCTTCCTGGTTATTAGCAGATATCACAAAACCTGTCATTCTTTGTCACCACAGCAGCTGCATGTCATTAGGATCACCTGGGTGGGGGGTTGCTGATCTTGTTCTAATAAATCAGAGGACATGAGTTCTAATTGAAGCAAGAAAAATAAACCTTTGGGCTCCGAAGATATATTTTTGTAATAGTCTTTTACCATTATAACCTTCTGGCTACTTTCATGCAAATCTGTTTCTGTAAAGCCATATTTTGGTTGCTATAACAACTTGATGTAGCTCTTGATGAGCTCTTCTTGCTTAATGTTGCTTTTTTAAAAGTTAGGGTTGCTATGGCTACAAAATACTGTTTTATTTTCAGCAAGCTTTTTTCTCTTTGTAATTTTGCTTTCAAAATTCATATGTGTATACACATGCATCTGTGTGACTTGAGTTTGCATACCTTGCAAAGTGCACAGTGTAGTCAATCCAAGCTCTAAAACACTCCTAGAAGAAGAGGACACTTGATTGTTTTAGGTGCATAATATTATCCTTAAATTGATTCCTGTGCTGTTGGGAGAACACAGTTTAGATACCATTTTTCCTCCTTCCAATTATATAGTTGTTTGATGATAGGGTTTCTGTCTTTCTTTCATAATTTACTTATCATGTTCTCTATATGATCACCTGTTCTTGTTTCTACAGTATTTCCTCCTCTGCCCTGGATGAATCATCTGTACTGTGAGAGCAGGTGTGTCTTTGCCATGATCATGTTTTACATGGACATATTCATGATCATGTTCTATACATTGTTGATTAAGGCATTTTTATATTATTGATAATAAGAACACTATTGTTAAGGTTTTCTTTCATTCAATTACTTTGAACACAGCTGGACATTAAGATCTTTTAGCTCTATTACAAACTCTGTCACAGTTAATTGTATAAACATCTGCTAACCACTGGGCCATCCAGAGGAATACTGTTCAATAAAAGAATGATCAACATAGAAAACTGAGGGCTGAGTTTGTAGCTCAGGGGTGGAGTCCTTGTCTACCTACCATATGCAAGTACTGGGTTCCACCCCCAGCACCAAAACCCCAAACCAAACAAACACTAAAATGCCAGCAATAGAAAATATGAAATACTTTAGTAACAAAGTTTATAAAACTTAAAGATTATGCAATTACACATGTTTCATTATTTTAATTATATACCAACTCAACATGTCTAAAATTTTATCATTTCAATAATAAATAGTTTTAAATTGTTAGATTATCTTTGCTGTTTTCTTCCATCTAGGAAATTCTGTGGCTCTTTTTCTCTCATATCACACTTTATATGAAGCATATTTCAAGTGCTCAGCAGACACATTATTTCTGCCATATGAAACATACTAAACTTTAAATCTTGGTCAGAATTCAGCAACATTTCCTATTTATTCCCCACTTATTGGGTCATAGGCCCTTTAGGAAATCTTAGGAATACATAGAGGTTAGGTGTGCTGGTCAATATTTTGTCATCTTGACACAAGACACAGTCATCCAGGAAGAGGAACTTCCTTTGAGAAAAGGCCTCCATCAGATTGCCTGTAGGCATTCTCCTGATTACTGATTGATGTAGAAGAGCTAACCCAACCGGAGCAGGGTCCTTGGTAGTATAAGAAAGTAAACTGGGCAAGCCAGGGCAAGCAACATAGTAAGCAGTGTCTTTCCATGACCTCTGCTTCAGTTCCTGCCTCCAGATTCCTGTCTTGAGTTCCTGCTCCAACTTCCTTTCACAATTGGATTGTAAGCTGCAAGGTGAAACAAACACCACCACCCCCAAGTTACTTTTGGTCAGTGTTTATCACAATAATGTCCATTTGACACATTATGGAAACTATTTAACAGAGACAGAGAAGGGGGATAGAAAAGCAAAAGAAGAAAGACAGAGCACGGGGCAAGGGAAGGGAGATGGAAGAAACAGAAAGGGAAGAAGTGGGGAACGATGGAAGGAAAACGTGTGGATTCTCTTTTGAGTCTTTTCCTGCTGTTATGTGCTGTCCGCCAGTCTTGGTATATAGAATTAGAACTGGAGCAGTAGGCACTGTGTCCTGTTGGTTGTGTGGCTAATCCACCACGGTCCTCCCACATTCTTGGGAAATGCATGAGGCAGACCAAGCACCCACTTCTGTTTATTGCATACATAAGTGAAACTCCTTTTCTACTCAAGTGTGTGATTGAATCTATGACTAAAATAAATAAAATTGCCCTGGAAAGGTGAAATATCAAACTGTAGATAAATTTTTAGGAAAAGCAAAGGAAAGAAAGGTGAAAGATTTTAAATGAAGGGATTTTGTGTAGAAGGTGATTTTTTTTTTCTCTCTGTATGTTGTTTTTCTTGCTGATTGAAGATTCTTGTCTATAAGTAGGCAAATGAAGCATATGAGTGATTGAAATTGTTTTGGTCACACACTGCAGGTGACGAAGCCAAAATATCATTGAGGTGTCCAGACCTTTATCACATCACTGTTTCTTCATCTCTTTCCTGCCTCTTCTCATTTGGAAGAAACCAAATCAAAGTGGCCCTCATGACTCTTCAGCCTGCTCGGTGAAGGAAGCTTCTGTTTGCTTTCTAACCGTGTGTCATTTTTTATCACTGTTATTTCAGAAAGAGCAGCTTATTGGGTAATTTTTAAAGCTGAGTCATTTTGCCCGGAATGTAGAGGTTTTGATGATCTAATCTGATTTGGAAAGAAGACAACGGTGTTATAATTTCAGTGGACTCCTAAATCAGGTTGCAGATGGCAATGTGAGTTGTGAATTAAAATGCTTGGTAATAACAGCTCTTCCCATCATAGGAAATCCCACCTAGCTGCCATCATTTGTCACAGGTTCTCTTTAGAACCCTCTCTTCAGTAATACAGCGCACTGCCTGGCATCTTATGTCCCTTTGGCCCATGTAAATTGGAATTGCGTTCAATCCATTTCACTTTCAGTTGTTTAAAATGGGAGGTGATGTTTGGATCATCGTTACAGTTAAGAGTTCCACAGTGAATGATCATTCCACATAGCCTGAAGGGTTTGTTCATCTCAAATATGAAAATAGAACAGAGATGAGAACAATTTCATGTTTCTATGACCCTATCATTTCTGTCTACACTAGTAAATGGAACTGTTGAGGCAGCCCTCAAGCAGATTTGTTTACAGCAAACACTAGACTATTGTTTGAAACAAAATGAGCAAATGGGAAGTCCTTAAAGTTACTCACTGTAAACTTGTGTTTGCCTTTAGACTATGTGAGCTATTTATGCCCCCTCCCCCCAAAAAAAACTGTGTTGCTCCAGATATATTTTTTACATTATTTTTATTTTTTAGAAAATAGGAAAAAAACAATCCAGTCAGTTGTTGCTAATCCATCAGCATATGCTAAATATATGAATGAGCCACATATTGCCATGTTTGTAATCCTAGCACGTAGGGTGGCGGCAGGAAAATCAGGAGTTCAAGGCTATCCTTGACTACACACAAAGTTTGATAACATCTTGAGCTGTAAAAGACCCTGTCTTAAAAAAAATTGGGTAGACTAGATTATATTTATGGTCATCTGCTCTTTTCCTGGGCTATAACTTTTACAATACTGTTCCCCAGGGGTGAAAATGAAGCCCAATGATAGAGTGCAGCCTTTGGTTTACATCCTTCTAACACACACACACACACACACACACACACACACACACACACACACACACCTTTGATCCCTCTGAAGGAAAACACTACCTTACAGATTGCCTTTAACTCTAAGTCTGAAAGAACCAAGATGTGTAGCTGTTAGAGTGTAAGGGCACTAGAAACATAAAATTTTAGAGATGGAATATTTTGAGATGGACTAATTCAATTATTTTCAAACTTTCGTCTGGTAAGCTCTTTACTTAGAAGGCATACCCAAGAGCTCAAACACAAAGTACAGACTGACGTACCAAGGAAATAGGAAGGGGAGGGGAGAAGATGAAGATGTGCCATCATTTCCTTAGAACACCCAGAGTTTAGTTTCAAAGCCACAGATCGTTACCCACATCCCTTCGCTAATTAGATACTAGGAAGCCAAGTGATTTGTTCAAGGCAGGCAGCTCTACTTAAAGCCTGGATAGTCTTCCATTCATTCATTTAAGGACTGTGTGGGCGTCCTTCATGTCCCTTAGTAGTTCTTAGAACACTGGAGGACTCAGATCCAACTGTGGGCCCCCAGAGAAAAGGCAGCTCCTTCTAGGCTAGGAGGACCTGGAAGTGCATTTGAGAGATAATTTCACAACGTAACATTGTTTAGTAACAAGTAACATGGTGCCATAGAGTGACTTGAGAATGAAGCATGGAGATCAGAGAATACTTTTTGGAGCAAGTGATGTGAGTTTGCCTGTACCTCTGCTCCCCACAGTCGTTCATAATGTAACCATCCTCGGTTACCAACAAATCCATATGAGATGGTACGGTAGGAAGAATATTGATTAGGGATTTAAATGTCCGTGTGTTAACCCTGCTTTCATTTCCCTTCTAAGATGTGGTGTATTTTATACCTGTGAGGTGACAGTCACTGTGCCTGCACAGGATTAGATCTGGTCCCTGCTTTCTACCTACCACATTGTTCTCCTGTACACTGTTTCTTGCGAAAGTCAGATTGGATTGATTTCTCAAGACTTCCCAAGACGTGGAAGGATTCCCTTTTAGAATTACATCTCAAGTCACTATTTCTCATTAGAGATGATTCTCTTTCACACAAAGGAAAAATTAGTTTTGTTTTGTTTAAACAATTTCAGAAGTTGGTTGAAAAAATTGTGTGTGTGAGGGGGATATTTGTTTTGGTTTTGTCTTCCTGTGTAGGTCAGGGTTGCCTTAAACCCAAGTTCCTCCTGCCTTGCCTTCCTTAGGCTATGATTACAGACATCTACTACCATGCACAAAGTTGGCTACTTATTAACTGCTTAAAATATTGTTTCATCTAGTGAGTGTATCACTATTCACTGCAGATTTTTTTTTTCTTCCTCCATTTGACCATGAATTCTTACAGGCCATACCATGTCTGATTCACAACCAAAACACAGTTCTTGCTCAGAAATATCAGAGATGTGAGCCCTGCCCAGGTTTGCCTTCCATGGAGAAAGTATTTCTCATATCTGTGTTGTTTTTTCCTTGGAAGTATTTTAACAGTCTCTCTTATTTTAATTTGTTTTCCTGTTGCTATGACAAAATTCCCCCTTCAAAAGAAACTGAAGGGACAAAAGGTTCGTCTGGCTCACATTTCCAGGTTAGAGTGCCACCAGTGCTGGAAAGTCAAGGTAGTAGCTAGTCACATGACATCTACAACTAAGATCAGAGAGCAATAAAGTAACGAGTGTATGCCAGTGCTCCGCTCACTTTCTCTTACAGAATCCCTTGACTAGGGAATAGTGCCACCCACAGTGTGCAGAGCTTCCCACCTTGATTATTTGCATAATCAAGAAAATCTTCCACAGATGTACCCACAGGCTAACCTAATCCGGACAATCCCTCATTGAGATTTTCTTTCCAGGTGATTCCAGACTATGTCAAATTAACAATGCTAAGAAACACTCCCGGCCCAACTGCATGGATAACTAACACAAAGATGGACTATGAACTTCAAGGATTAAGAAATGTAAATATAGTAGTATAAGTGATAACTCTAAGGCCTGTATAGATTGCTATTCTGAGGCATTTGTTTTACAGCCATCTGTCTTTCGGGTGTTAGTTGCTTTTTGCTGTAGGAATATACAAGAAGTATGTGCATAATCTATTTCACTTTATTCTGGCTACCAGAGTGGTGAATGCTCAAAAGTAAACAGGAAGCAGTTGTTTCAAGCCATGCCCTGTAAGAGGCTAATGATATCTTTGCCTTTGTGTTTTGGTATAAAGTCACCTGAAGTCAGTTAGCTGCACGTTAGCCTTACTAGTAAAGGGAAAATCAGAGGCAGGGAATATGTCTGGATGAAAGAGAATATTAAACACCCATTTAGGGTTCAAAAATGAAAATCAAATACATGTGTTTGGTATTTTATTTGAAAAAAATTAAATAGTCTCTGAGCAACAGAAGTGAGCAGGTAAGCATGTTCTTCTGCCACCTTTTCTTCAGTAACTCAGTCTAAGTCAGTGGAATTTTTTTGGTGGGGGTGTTTGTTTTGGTTTTTTGACATAGCTTCAGTTCATGGGAAGTGATTATTCCAGGAAGATAGTGATCTGAAGAGTGTGGCTGAGACTAGAACACTGGAGCTTAACTACAGATGGGGAGGACAGGCCATGGTAGGCTCCAGTGGCACTCAGCTGTGGGCTCCTTGTTTAGGTGGTTGCTCCTCACCCTGATGTAACTGAATGGGTCCAAATGAACCTGGAAGGCTCAGATGTTCAGCCCCCTAAGAACCATGGCAGGCGTCAGAATCCTCTACGTATTTCCCTGATCAAAATTCTAACAATCCAAAAAGTGATAGGAAACCACATTTCCAGTAGTTATCCTACAGGATAAAAGTGGCCTTTAAATAGGCATATCCCAGTGGTACCCTCTCAAATGAAATACATGGTAGTAGGTGTTTCTGCTTCATTAAGTTTGTGCTGACACTTAGTTGAAGCAACGCCTAAGAAGAGAGGTAGTTAACTTTAATTGTCCTTAAGGAAGTTTCATCTAGAACAGGGCTCAGCAAAACTTTCCTGCAAAGCCAGATAGTAAATATTTCAGACTTGATGGGCCAAGGGACCAAATTGCAAATACATATAGGTACTTAAGAAGCAGTTGGGGAAAACTTGTCCTTGACCTGTTTGCCTGGAGGCGATGGGCTCTCACTGGGGATCAAAAAGAAAGGGAAGGTTAGTGACAGGACTTGGTGGACTAGTTGTGCCTGGGGCTGCCCGACCCCCACAGGGCATCTCCCCAGCTCTCATTCACAAGTCCTGTCCCACTGGTTGTCCTCCACATCTCCTGTGTGGTAAATAATACTCCCAGTACAGTCAGCAGATGGTGCTCCAGTGGCCCTGAGCCAGCTGGATTCCTGCTCCTGCCCATGAGGTAGATGGAAGAGAAAGAAATTCCTAAAATCCAATGTTGAAATAGGAACTGAGTTTTTCACTGTGGTAGCAATATTTGCAGCACATTTAGGCTGTGATATTCCTGTTGGGGAGAAAGGAGATGGGACTTCTTTTTAAATACAAATAATTTGACATTAATAAATGTCTCCATTGCTTCTTTTTATTGAGGGTAGTAGAGACATAGGTAGTCTTGTTTCTTTTTCAATTGTTTTTTACAGAAAAGGATAAATAAATTCAAACATTTTTCAAATACTTTGCTAAGAAAATACTTTCATTTCATGAGGTATGCAGAATTTATCTCCATGCCCTACCTGTGATCTATTAAATACCAGTTCTGATTACATTTTAATGCCAGGCTTAGGATAGCTTGACTCAAATATTTTGACACCTATGAAACAATAAAAATTCTCATCCTTCTGCATCCTGTCTTTTTCTCAAACTAGTAATTCTGTTCATATGTTGGGGAAATATCCAGCTAAAAGCACAAGAGGTTAAATTTCAGTTAGAGAGAAGAGGCAGAATATTTCACAAACTCTATCAGAGAAGCCGACTTTCATTCTAGGAGTTTCTGGTCATTGTTTTTGGAACCCTACAATAACCCTGGGAATTGCCACAGGTCAGAAACTGGGTATTTGTAAGACATATAAACTCATCCTCCCCATGCAAAATACAATAGCTTAAAGAAAGAAAGATGTGGAGGGTAGAAAGGGGAGCCATACCAGAGCCCATAGCTGTGCATCAAAGAAAAATGATTACTGTAGCCATCATCATCATCACAGTGGGTTCTTTTTGCACAGAATCCACCAGCATTTATTCTAAGCATTTTATGTGTATCAACTCAGTTTAGTACTAACAACTGTGAAAAGACACCTGAGAAAGCTACTAGAAAGGAAGAGAGATTTCTTTTCACTAATGGTTCCATCACTCAGCTCTATTGCTTCCAGGTCTATGTGGGGTGATGCAGAATATGGTGGGACCATCTATGGAGCAACATAGTTCACTTCATGGAGAGCAAAGGCAGACAGAAAAATTGGGAAGGATCTGGAAAGAGTTATAGCTGCCAAAGAAATACAACCCTTCCCACACACACAGTGGCTTCCTTCCTCAAAATAAGTCACATATTTGAGTTTCCATCACTTCCCGTAATGTCGATTAAATGATTAATCCATGAGTAGATTAGCATGTAGGTTAGGTCCAAGCCCTCATAATCCAATCACACCAAGCCTTTGACAAATGAGCATCGTGGGCAGGAACACTTCTTATCTGAACTATAAAATACATAGGCCCTATCTCTCAGACAAAAGAACTGAGGCATAAGAGAGTTCAGACTTCCTGAGATGAAGAGCTTTAGATTTATCGTCACTGAACATACCAAGCAAAGGTATGACATTGTCTGCCTGACATTATTTGTCCATTTTCTTTGTTTTGTTTTGTTTGAGACGGGGTCTATTATGTAGCTCTGGCTGTCCTGAAACTGGCTATGTAGACCATCCTGGTCTCAAACTCAGATGGCTCACTGCCTGCCCCTGCCTCCCAAGTGCTGGGGTTAAAGTTGTGGGCTACTATGTCCCATGTATATTAGTATCTCACCCTTGTCTAAAGCACCACTTCTCAGTTGGACCTGCAGAGCAGCTTCATGGTCCCCTTTGTCCCCACATACCAGGCTCCTCATTACAGCCCAGTGGGAAACTTAAACATCTTCAGTCCTAATCCTTACCTGACATTTGGCCATTTTAAATCATGTGGGAAATTACAGAAATGGGGGAGGGAGGCTTAGAGGTGATGAGAATCACCAGAGAAATGAGACCGGGGAGAATTGATTAGTTACCTGATTAATAGACTTGCTTACTTGGATTTGAGGAAGAGGGAGGAACCTCCATAACTCTTTGAGACTTGAGTAAATTTTGAAGCTTAGTAAGTGCGCCCATGAACGTGCACAGTCTTATGAATCCCTGACAGATGCCCAGATTACAGCCTGAAAGCATTTGAACTTGATGGGGACTCTCCACATTCTATTTAATGAAAGATGCATTAGGAAGATTCTCTGACAGTCAAGAGACAGGGCCTTTAAGAGTCCTTGCCCAATCACAAAGAGGAAAAAGTAAGGCACTTAACTAAGATCCAATCAAATCAATCAAGCCAATGACCCTTGGTTATTTAGTTGGGGGCGGGGGAGGCTTCTGCGTTTGCCTTTCACACAGGGGGTTTCCTAGAGCCTAGTGTTAATAAAGGAATTTGTGTTTTCTACTGATGATTGCATTAGCATCTCCGACAGGACAGCTAAAACCCTCAGAGCTCAGAGAAAGAAGGCCGTTTACATATTCCCATCAATCAAGCTTTAAATGATTTTAGAGATAACAGGTCATTGCCATTCGATATGAGGTCTGCCCTAAAGCTCCTAAAGCTTGTTGATGGACAAGCCCAAGTGGGTCGTTTCTAGTTCTTTCTTTGATATTGCCAAGGAGAGGGTAGAGGTGCTTGGCACCTACTAAGATATTATGAGGGAAGCCTATATCCCCTGGGGTTGCTTCCTGCCTATGTGTTCAGCCTTTTAGAGAGGGTTTCAAATTCAAGCTTGCTGTGTAAGACTAGTTGAAGTCTTGTCATAGTCCCTGGAAATTAGCAAAGCAGCAGAATATTTCTGTGAGTTATGCTTATTAGATGCTCTTTTTCCCTTCTAGCTTCGACATAAAACACTTTTAATTTGATTCATATAGATTGTGTTGTTGAGGCTAACTTGAACTATTGAAGAAATCTGTCTTGTAAATTTAAACAAAATGTCTGCATAACACCCTAACCATTTCTACAAAGCTGAACTGAAGGTTGTAGAAAGTAGACAAATAATGTAAATAATCTTCTGAGGGAGGGGGTTTCAAACATTAACACCCAACCTGGCTTTATGCTCACTTAGCTCCCACTTTACCCTAGAAATTAAAGGCCCAGTGACACAGACCACCGCTTTCTGCCTTGCTTGGAAGCATGAGCCAGACTTGCCGTTCTCACCCTGCCCTGATTCTAGCGTCCGTCTTAGAAAATAAAAATAATAATGATGATGCATCCCTTTGTCTTCCTTGCTTTCAACTATCTTGGGTTTTAAGGCCTGTGTTTCTCAGGCCCTCATTTCTCGGGCCAGGGCTGCACAAATCAGCTGTGACTTTAATGTCAGCTGTTTTATATAGTTTAAGCATCTTATTGCCAAGGCCTGGTTTACATTTGTCTCAGCTAACCCTTTACCTGACTCCATGAGCTAAGCAGTAGTTGCATTAGTTACTTTTCTGCTATGGTAAGACAACCCAGGGAAAAGCAACTGAAAGGGGGAGGGGCTTATTTTAGCTCACAGTGGAAGAATGCAGCCAATCCTGTTGGAGAAGCCATAGCCACAGGAAGGAGTTTGATCTTCTTCTACATCTGCAGTCAGGGAGCTGGAGATGGCAGCTGCTATTCCCTCCCTTTCTCATTTGATTCAGTACAGGACCCCTGCCCAGGAAACAATTAAGTGACTCTTCCCTCCTCACAGGCATGCTCAGAGGCAACTTTCCTGGGTGATTCTAGGCACTGTCAAGACAATTGAAACCATCACAGTGGTATTGCCTGGAGATGACCCATGAGAAAGGAGGAAGCAAAGAGAAGTCTCCAGAGTAACTCAAGGCTGCATTGCAAGCAGTGTGTTAGAGAGACTGGATCCTGGCTCCTCTCAGAGTCAGTTATAAAGTACAAAAGTGAACCCAGATGTCCTCATGTGGGATGTTATGGACCAGAGATTAGAACTGCATCCAGCTCCAGAGTCTCTCCCCTTACCCACTATGCTGCCCAGTTTCCCACGTTTCCTCAGTAGGGTTGAAATTCTACTATGAGCATCCACTGGAATAAGCGCCATTCGTTGTTCCTGGAGAGCTGATCAGAGCCTTTGGGTAAATGACTGCATTTGTTGTGCTAGGTGAGACCAAAGATGCCCAGAGGCTAGTTTTTGTAGGTTAGAGATTCTCAACCTTAGTCTCAGGACTCCTTTTACACTTTGGAAATATTTGAAAGATATAAAAAACTTTTAGTTTTGTGTCTATCCCCTTGTAGAATATTTCCATCAATGTCCAAACCTCTGTCTTTCCTTCCTGTAATGATATGCATTGTTTTGTGATGACAATCAAAAATTAGAGAGACAGCAAAATAGCCTGAGCAGAAGGATACAGGACTGGACACTTCGGTCTCAGTGGCTATATTGTTTTGTTAGTGAGTGTCCATGTAAGTATTTTGTCAAGTTTTTCATTCCATGTAAAATATAAACCTGTCTTTGAGATAAAGGAAAATTCAAGCCACCCTCTTTTGTTTTTTAATCAACTGACTCATCGTATTATTGCTGTCATTCTGATCTATAATTTTGAAGATTTTATTCCTGCTCTAGAATATTATTAATTTGATCTGCTGCTTCGAGATTTCTCTGTGCCTGTTGAATTTGATTTGGCTCTGAAGATAAATCAATGAATAATTCTCACCTTTGGGATTTCTTTTGTCTTAAATTTTATTTTGTTTGAATATTTTAGCAAATCAAATCCAATAGAGAAAACAAATACTAGATCCTGACCAGGTGGACTTATCCCAGGAATAGAAAGATGTTTTGTCATTTGAAAAGCAGTCATTGTGATTCAACATAAAAACAGACTGAGAAAGAAAACTGCAGTATCATCTCCACATCAAGACCTCATGAGATCTTTTAAAAATCTAACATCTAACTATGTCCAAAAACAATATAACTTTCATCAAACTAAAGAAGGGCAACTTGATTGTATTAGTCACTCGGGCTGCCATAGCATCAGTGGGTGTTTGAAACAACAGAAATTTGTTGTTTCATAGTTCTGGAAGCTAAGAGTCCAAGATCAAGGTATAGACAAAAAATGGGAATCTTCCTTCCCTGGCTGGCAGATGGCTTCTTCACTCTGCCTTTGGGTGGCCTGCCTGTCTCTCTACTAGAGACAACTATGCAGATTCTCTTCCTTTCTTTCTTTTCCTTTCCAGTGCTGGGACCTGGGCCCAGGACTACATATGTTATAAGCAAGGATTATACTACTGAGCTAAATGCCTAGACCTCCTTTTACTTCTGTCCTTTGAGAAAGGGTTTCACTTGCCCAGACTGGCCTTAAACTCACTCTGCATCCCAACCTTGAACTTGTGATCCTCTTGCCTCAACCTACCAAGTTGCTAGGAATACAAGCTTATTTCCACCAAACTCAGCATTTTTAAAGGAAAATTTTTAAAGGAAATCAGTCCTATCTGATTAGCACCCACTCATAACCTCATATAACCCTTAGTTACCCTTTATAATAGTGTCACATGGGTGGTTAGATCTTGAGCATGCTTTGTGTTTTTATATTTCTTAAAATTTGGTAAAAATGTTTCTTTGTTGGAAAAACAGTTGAAATTTAAACAAAATTCAATATAAGCCATGGATCGCTAACTCCAATTTGGACTTTTAATTACTTCCTTACATAAGAATTGAAGGTTAACCAAATGTTTGAAACATGGCTTGGCTTAGCTAGACATGTTTCCTCCCACTTCTCCTCCTTTGTGTTGGCTTCCTTTGTTTGTGTTCCTACTCTTGGAGGAAGACCAAATGTCCTACCAACCCAAAATATAAATCAGTACCTTTATAGAAAATATTTCTTAAAAAAAAAAAAAAAAACTCAAAGGGCAGAAGTGGTAGTGATGCAAGGCTTTAATCCCAGCACTTGGGAGGCAGAGGAAGGCAGAATCAGGCCATCCCAGTCTACATAGAGAGTTCCAGGCCAGCCAGAGCTACATAGTGAGACCTTGATTCAAAGGAAAAAAAGAAAGAAAATGATCATGGAAGTGAAATATTTTGTTCATATCTTAGATTAATCAGCAAACTCTAGGTTATAGATAAGGTATTTGCATATGCCTGATTCAGCTTACACTTTTTATTAACAGTAAAAGTGTTTTCCTTCATGGAGACTTGTAAGTAGAAAATCTGGTCAGTAATAAAAGGGTTTAGTCTCAAGCTGATTTACATCACAAAGCCAATCAGATGTTTTGGGGAATATAATTACTTGGATTTTACATCCTAAAACTGCAAGATTTAACTATAATTTAAGTCTTATTAATATGACTGAAATCTGTTTGCTCATTGCTAGAAAATGTATCCTTCAAGCTAAAACTGATGTGCAAAAGAGATTGAGTTATAATGTTAACTTTGTAAATGACAAGGATGACTACTCAATGTCTTAGTTAAAAATATCAAAACAACATCTATCAATAAAACTATTTTTACCGATACTTCTATGTGAATATTTACAAGTATCTTCAAACTGAAGAGGTGAAACAGATCACGTTGGCATTTGTATATTATAGGCTTATCATAAAGCTATGTGAAGACACAGAAAAATGGTCTCTATAAACATATATTCTACTAAACATACCATAACTGAAGCAAGCCCGTATTTATAAACAACCTTTTAGTAATCGACAGCCTACATTGGTGGCTTAACTGGCCTTGGTTCACATCCATTCTCATTTGTGTGACAGGTCCAGCTTTTAGGACGGCAGTGACTGTAGAATGGCTCATGGAGCATGGGCAGACCCATAGCATTTTAGGGAAAGCTGAGAGAGCAGGCAGGGATGAACACATCAAGAACTGTTGGGTTTAAGTTCACTCTCAGGAAGACACAGCTATGCCGCGTCTATTCACACACACTTTCTCTTTGGAATTAACCCTTATCTTTGCATCTTCGAAACTAGTGACCATTCAGAGTTGGTTTGAGCGATTTGCTTTGTTTTCCTTCTTTGCCCGCCTCTGCCTCCCAAACACTGGGATTGAAGGTGTGTGCCACCGTGCCTAGTCATGTTCTGTTGTTCTTGTGGCTTCTTTCTGTTTCACAGATACACACTGGACAGCATTCCACAAACCATGGTCCAAACCAATGTTCAGTGATTCAGAGATTTACTAGAGTAGCATAGGAAACCACATAACCATAACTTTTCCCGATTCGGTGATTGGAAAGGGACTTCCTTAGTGCCCTCAGTGACACCTTTATCATTAAGTCATACCACTTTCTAAGTTTGTTAGGCATCTGGGATTCTGTTCTGTCATGAGAGAATCTCAACCATGAAATTGGAGAAAAGTGTGCCAACTAGTGCACACCAGCCTGCTGAGGCCACTCTTTATATGAAATGATACAAATATATTACTAAAAATCTGTGGTGTGAGGATAGAACTTTGAGCTCCTGCTAAGGCCATGGTGGAAGGAAGCTGACCAATTAAGCTTTCTGTTCTGTAGTCTTCTGTTGAATTTATTGATGTAGTTGTGGTCTTATTCTCAGTCCTAATAAACAGAATTCACCCCCCCCCCATACATTGAAAACCATTGCTTTCTCATCTCTGTCTGGATCCTCTTAGCATCCAGTTCTTTTCAGCACAAATTTAAATCTTTATATCTGGACTAATTCTTCTCATCTTTATTTCCCAGAAGAATGTTCTCAAGGCCTCCAAATACCACTTTTTTTTTTCCTGAGAGGACTGTACAATAATTATGTTTCTCTTTAAATTTGATTTGGGGCACACTTCAGAGCATAAAGATTGTCTTCACGGCATCATTCACATATGTGAAAAATGGGGGAAAACTGAATAAATGAAAAGGTTGTATTATGATACTGCTTTATTGTAAACAATTATGCAGCCTTTAAATATATGTCTTTAAAAAAACTTGGAAAATTAAAATCTTAATTCCTATAGCATTGAAAGCATAATTTAGTTGCAATAAAACGCTTTAAAAATGTATGAATAAAAATCAGATATATGCATAATGAGGTTGGAGAGATGGTGGGGTGGTTAAAAGCACTTGTTGCTTCAGCAGATGATCTGAATTTGATTCCCCCAACTCATGTTGGGTCACTCAAAATCACCTGTGACTCCAGTACTAGGGAATCCAACACCCTCTTCTGGCCTCCACAGGACCTACACACATGTAGTGCACACACACACACACACACACACACACACACACACACACAAATAAATACAATTTAAAAACATCAGGGCTTGAGTTTGATTATCAGAATCTATATTAAAAATAAGACAAAATAGCAGAGCGACAAGAAGCTCACCCAAGAACAAGTGTCTGACAGCCAAGTCCTAATTCGAAGCAGAGTCCTCAGGGAAAATGGAAAATACATTCCCAAGCAGTCTTTCCTGACACGAAAATATTACTTCAACAACCCAGAGGATGGATTTTTCAAAAAAACTAAAAGGAAGGTTGTGCCACCTTCTCCTATGACAGATCCCACCATGCTTACGGACATGATGAAAGGGAATGTAACAAATGTCCTCCCGATGATTCTTATTGGCGGATGGATCAACATGACGTTTTCAGGCTTTGTCACAACTAAGGTCCCATTTCCATTGACTCTTCGCTTCAAGCCTATGCTCCAGCAAGGAATAGAGCTGCTCACCCTGGATGCATCCTGGGTGAGTTCTGCATCCTGGTACTTCCTCAACGTGTTTGGGCTCCGGAGCATTTACTCTCTAATCCTGGGCCAGGATAATGCTGCCGACCAGTCACGAATGATGCAGGAGCAGATGACAGGAGCAGCCATGGCCATGCCTGCAGACACCAACAAAGCTTTCAAGACAGAGTGGGAAGCTTTGGAACTGACAGATCACCAGTGGGCACTCGAGGACGTGGAAGAAGAACTCATGGCCAGAGACCTCCACTTTGAAGGCATGTTCAAGAAGGAACTGCAGACGTCCATCTTCTGACCACGAGCAGGGGCCGCTGTGTCAGGAACCTGCAGTAGCGCTTAACCTTGTCACTTCCGTGGAGCTGGAGCCTCTGAGAATAAAAAGGAGGGTGCAGGGGCTGGCGGGTGCATAGCGAGGCTCGTTCTTGTCTGAGCTGGGTTCCCCTTTATGTTGGAAACTAGAGGAAAAGGAGTTCCGGATGACTGCTGTCTTCAAAGTTTGTAAGCGTTCTTCGGGTGACTCTAGTAAGGATGTCAGAGAAAGGGGAATATCCCAAGCTACTGAGACTATCTCAAAACTTAGTAAAAACTCCATGTTTGTAAGGAGAATTGTCAGTTCTCATAGCCAGTTACTATGTTCAGTCAGCCTGACTTCAGCCACAGTAAACTCCTGTTTTCTTAGGATCCAAACACCCTGCATTTTACCTTTAGTTTCTTGTTTGTATTTCTTAACTTTCTTTACACAAGTACTTTACATTTTCTCTCTACCAAAATTTAGAGGCTATGGCTGAGCGGCATGGAACTCCCTGCACTGTTCCCGTGAGCCTACAGAATGACCAGAGAGCTGGGTGTCCCAACCTGACTGAAAGAAACTCTTTCCAGAGTGGGTTCGCAGGGCCAGGGCCGACTCAGCCAACTCTCCATGTCTCTCCATCTTTAGTCCAGTGAAAACAGGTGACCCTGAGGCACAGCCAGACTCTCAAGTGCCTTTGGGCTCATCCGAGACGGGTTACATAATGCAAGTTCTTGAGTGGAACTTGAGACAATACCAACTCCATTGACCAGTCAATGGTGCTGCACTGTAAGTGGTTACTCAGTTGAACAAGTGACCTCAGTTCCCAGTTCCTCTGGGCAGGAGAGAACTTACCACTGTCAGGGCAAGAGGGCAGCTTCTGGTGGGTAGGTAGATGAAGGTGCCCAGGAGTCCTCTGTCCAGGGAAGTGACGGGGTGCCGTTCTGTACCAAGCGGTGGATGTGATTGCATGTTAAGCACTGTAGCCGAGAACACGCGACTCTTGACGAATTAAACAGCCCTGTTTTCTCTTAAAAAAAAAAAAAAAAAAAAAAAAAAAAAAAAAAAAAAAAAAAAAAAAAAAAAAAAAAAAAAAAATAAGACAAAATAAAAAACTGGATATGGTAATACACTTATAATTTTGTCTCTGGAGAAGCAGAGACAGGCAGATCCCTGGTGCATGCTTGCCAACCAGCCTAGCTTAATCCAGGATCCCCAAACTAACCGGAGACCTTATCTCAAAAAGGAAAGTGGGTGGCTACTGAGGAACAAGACCAAAGGTTGACTTCTGACCTCCATATACTCAAATGTTTATATGCACATGTATCTACACACATTATGTAACATGTATACCCATGCACATTTAAAATAAATAATGAATGAATAGGTGATAATACCCTGATGGGCTTATATTTTCTTCATTGTTTCCAATTTTTCTAAGCAAATGTTCCTTTTCTCATGCACAGACCTGCATATGGCATTCCAGATGAGGTAATGACCCACATGGAGTATGTGAGCCATACCCCTTATCTGTGCATTGCTTCATTTAAGAAATCAGGCTGGGTGGTGGTAGCGCATGCCTTTAATTCCAGTACTTGGGAGGCAGAGGCAGGCAAATCTCTGTGAGTTCAAGGCCAGCCTGTTCTACAAATCGAGTTCCAGGAAAGCTGCAAAGCTACACAGAGAAACCCTGTCTCAAAAAAAAAAAAAATCACAATTTGAGCTGGGTGGTGATGACACACACCTTTAATTCCAGCACTTGGAAGGCAGAGGCAGGCAGATCTGTGTGAGTTCAAGGCTAGCCGAGAGAGAGAGAGAGAGAGAGAGAGAGAGAGAGAGAGAGAGAGAGAGAGAGAGTTAGTTAGTTAGTTCTAGGACAGCCAGGGCTACACAGAGAAACCCTGTCTCCAAACAAACAAACAAACAAAACAAAACAAAATTTGAATAAAATATTTCATATTTTGATTTACCCAAAGAGGATGCATTTGGATTAAGGTTTTTCTTTTTATTTCATAGTTTTTAAGTCTCTTTTTATTGTATTTGTCTTCTATGTTAGTTTAATTGGGTGGGAAGTGATTGATTGTCTCCTAGAAAGAATGTAATATGTGCTGGGTAAATTACATTGCAGGAAAAAAGAAGTCACTTAACAGTGTGTCAGTGTTGCGACGGCAAGATGATTCACTAGGTGTGGACATTTGCCCTGAAGCCTGACATCCTGACTCTATTCCCCAGGACCCACAGACCCACATGGCAGAAGGAGAAAACAGACTCCTGAGTTGTCCTCTGACCTCCACATGTGCGCCACGGTACACAATCCCCTACCCACCCACACTCGCCTACACTCACACATACCAATTAGTGAGTGTAATTTTAAGACTTTAAAAATAGTAGGTGGGTGAGACTTGATCTAATGAAAAGAAAGAACAATAGCAAATGTTGGAGAAGATGTTTTAAAATGGGGGCAATTTGTTGTTCCTTAAAAGGTTTAATATAACTTTATCATATTACCCAACAGTACGACTCCTGGATATGTGTCTAAATGAGATGGAAACATGTCTACGCTGAGTAAGAAATATCCAACAGCATTATTCATATTGGCCAAAATCTACAAATCAATAATTACCAAGGGATAAATGAATTTTAAATGTGATATGTTCATTCAGTTGAATATTTGTGGATAGGAGGAAGTAATGATTCAGAGATGCATGCAGCAATAGAGATGGATCTCAGAACACGCTAAGGGCAAATGGCAGATAGGAAAGACTGTAGCGTCTCTCACTTACTTTATATCCAGAGAGGCAATCTGAGGGACAGAAGAGGGCTTAAATTCCTAGCAGTTTGGAACTGCAAACAGTCAAAACAGACCTCTAAACTGAAAGAAATATTGTGATGATTGCATGTCTTTAAATTCACTAAAAAAATCACCACTCATTCATGCATTTTAAATGGGTGAATTTATAGTATGTAAATTACCTATTAATAAAGCTGTCAAAATTTTTAAAAGAATATTTTCTGGGAGACTCAGCCTGATGAGAAGCTGTCTGTCACTTACTCTATATTCCTATTATTTCCTTCGAAACTGTTTGAAAACGTGCTTGACACTAATGCTGAACATGCAATCATCAGTTTGGTTTAACTATAGCAAGCACAGTATTGCCAAAGTCAACTACTACTTCCTGTTTTCGTGTCCACGTGCTTCTTGTGGGACCAAAGGAAAGAGAGGGGCCATTTCATTGGCATGAGCAAAAGAAATGTTTGCCCCAGTGGGATGCCTTGGCTACCACTCATTGTGGCTGTCACAGGGCATCAAGACACCTGGATGACTGTTATTCATTCTTCTCTGAGGTTTTACAGTTAAAAAAATAACTCAACCTTGAACATAAAGCATGGAATATATGATCCTATTTTAGAAAACATTTGCTACTCCTGTGATTAGGAGCACTTATGATAGGACCAATTCCTAGATAACCGTATTCAAGAAAAAAAAAAATATATATATATATATAATATATTGACTTGAAAATCCTGCATACATATCTCTAGGAAAACACATTTCTATTGACCAAAAAACTTTAATGACTGAAAGATTGCTATGCGATTTCTAAGTGGAGATATTTTTCCCCTTAAAATTCTATTTTGTTTTATATTTTCACTTTGATCTGAGCAACACATAGAAACTTGCAAATAACAATGTTCGGTATCGATTGACAAGCTCATATTTCTTCTAGTTTGTAACTTTTTCACAGCGTCGATCCATCCCTCTTTGGGGGCCAATTTTAGCATTCTTTTATGGCTTGTCAATCCTTTTATTCTGTGTTATTTACTACCAGCTCAGCTAAAACTGATGTGTCAAGACAGTTCTCTGTTATTGTAGCAAAGGCCTGAAATAAATCAACGTATAGAGAGAAAAGCTTTACTTTGTCTCACAGTTTCAGGTCGCAGTCCATGGCTGTGGGCACTGTTGCTTTGGGCTGATTTGGACTCATTGTGCCAGCAGTATGTGATAAATAAAGGTGTTCATTTTGTTACCAGAAACAAGAGAGAAAGAAAGAGGAACAGGCCAGATATCCATGTGATACATGAGGCCTCCCACTAACCTCAACACTTAATTGTGGGACATGAGTAGGAGGGGGGAGAAACACTGCCTCCCAAATAAGGCAGGATCACTGCAATCATCCTTCATGATAAACACTGCAATGATGAACACACAGCAATGAATAACTGCTACCTCCAACATTCCCTTATGGATAGAGAAGGTGTCCATGAGGCTGCATCTTTCCCGAGGTACTATTGGTTCTTAATGGTTGCTGCTGTGGGAAAGGTACCATTTTCTTCAGTGCTATAGCTCGTGGGGGGGAGAAATGGGCTCATAGGGAAAGTAAGGGGGATGCCAGAATAATGGAATGGCTCATATAATCATGTACCTTGTATGAATATATTAAATTATTTTAAAAGTTTAAAGGTCCACAATCCTCCAATAGCATCACTTTAAGAACAAGACTTAAATGTGGGCTTTCAAGAACTAACTGGAGTTCCTGCATTGCTATCATCTTGGGGATTGGCTGGTTGGGTTTAGGATAACTCTAGATAATTTTATTAGACAGAAGAGTCTCCACCAGTGCTCTCTTTTTTATCATAACTGTAATGGAATTTAGATTATTATGTCAATCTGTATTGGCTCTGTGTGTTTTGATTTTCAGGAAATTTTTCCTGGTATTTACTGGTTGATTGATTCATTTATTGAACCAGGCATTTAGTGAAAAGCTACCATAGTGCCATGTACCAGAAATATGAATATGAAAGACATCTCTGCCTCAAAAATCTCACCAATTGGCAATGGACATCATTTAGTGGAAAGAAAGGATGGAGGCATGTAACAGGTTAAAAAAAAAAAAAAGGCATGGTTGATTTCCCATGTGGCCTTTCAACTAAACTTTGATGAAATAATCCAGTTGGAGAAGAAATAAAAGATTTGGCCAGCAAAAAGAAAATCTGGATAAAGTTGTAGATATACAAAATAATATATTGAAGCCAGCCATGGTGGTTCACGTCTTTAATCCTAGTACTTGGGAGGCAGAAGCAGGAGGATCTCTGTGAGTTTGAGGCCAGCCTGGTCTACAGAGCGAGTTCCTGGACAGCCAAGGCAACATAGAGAAGCCTTGTCTCAAAACAAAACAAAACAAAAAAGAAAGGAAGGAAAGAAGGAAGAAAAGAGAGAATGAAGGAAGGAGGGGAGGGAGGGAGAGAGAAAAGAAGAGAAGAGAAGACACTGTGGTTGGAAGTATTGAAATTCTAAATTTATTGGAGAGTGGGCGGGCCCTGTGATAGAGAACTTCTGTGGATTGTGTACACTCTGGTTCCTCTTTATCTGCAGTGTGGAACAGAGCATTGGATGAACTATATAGAATTAGGTTGAAATAAACTGAAAAAGAAATGAAATTATCTTTATTTTAACAACATCAATTAAAAAAAGAAGCTAAAGTGTATGAAGTTGCTGCATAAGAAAGTAAAATTAAAAATGTAGTATATGAATGTAGGTCAATAAAAGCATTAGTTTTTATTATAACAACATTATTCAAAATAAGAGAAGGGAGGAGGAGGAGGAAAGAAAGGAAAGGAGGAGGAGTAGAAGGTATTTCACAGTCGTTATAAAATTATTTCAGATTAAAATAAAAAATACAAGACTAAGTTGGGATTTAAGGAATGCCACTCCCTCCCCCTACACACACACACACAATGCCAATGGTCCAATCTCATTTGTAGTTAATTTGCCATGAAAGGCACCTGTTGACCAACATTTGGGTGTTGGTCAGGAAAAAACAAGCCAAGTGCCAAACTGTAATTAGGTAAAAACTGTCCTAGACAGATGGCCATTTTGGCACAATTGGCATAAACAATGTATGAATTGATGTGAATTGCTTTAACACATTATTTCTCTCTTCCAAGAAACTTAATGTAGACCCCATGTGACTCCTGTTTATCGACTCATCGGTAATTATAGGTCTAAATTAATCACTTGGTTTATCACTGGCTAATTACTCAAGCTGGCCTCTCTAGATACTTCAGCAACAAGCAAACAGTTTAGCTAATATTAAATAAAAACCCCAAGTACACAATAAAAGAAATGGAGTAATAAATCTCTGTTTTGAACCTTCCACATAGTTAACACAGCAGTGTAAAAAATGAATCCCTGTCAGGTTTTGTGGCCTCTGCTTATCATCCCAGCATTCTCATGCAGAGGCATGAGAGGTCAGAAGCCAGCCTCTTCTCTGTAACCGGTTCTGGGCCAGCTAGGGCTGCTCAAGGAAAGCTTGCCTCAAAACAAAACAAAATGACAATTTTTCACAGGTCATTGAAACTAATTAATTACTAACCCTGGTTAATGTGTAAATCAAATCATGGAATCTTCTTGGACAAATACATTAAATTTTGATGGAATGAGAAACTTGTGTTTGGCATCAGAACATGCTTTAAGACCCCAGGAGGAAAATGATGTTCAACTGCATCCGTTGGCATATTTGTTTCTGTGATTACATGCTTTCTCTTAGCTTATGGCTGTATTTGACAGTTGGTTTTAGAAGACAGAAATCAGTAGTTTGCTGAGATGTTGAACACCTTAGTCTCTCCAGCAGTAAATTACATACAAATGCATTAACTCTCTGCAGTTCATTCTAAAAATTAATATGATTAGACGGGAAGATCCCTGGGTTCTGTTTGTTATTCGACTGTGGGTTAGTTATGTTTTGTTTATTGACAATACTTGGGAGTCAGAGTTAGGAATGCAGGAGTAAACTGATTGATGTCAAACATTTCCCCAAAAGCACAGTCGGTTCTATGGGAACGCTTGAATCATATGCCCAGCAATTAAGGTGTCCAATGATTGGGTTTTAGGACATCTCAAAGCCTGGGCTGGTCATGGATATTTCACATGAGAGGGTAAGGTTTGGATAAGAGAGAAAAATCTGACAAGGCTGTACCCAAGTAATGTGAGGGCTTTTGCCCTTGACCGCTGGCTCAGACAAAATCTAAAGGTGTATGTAACTTATTCTCTGCTTGTGGTGTTTGTTGATTTACTTCCTATGTGTGAATTTGCCCCCGCCCCACCCCTTTCTTTCTCCTTGGAATTTCTCCTGTATCAAAGCCTCTGATGGGATTGATGGCAAACAAGAATGCTTAACTTAGTTAATTTTCCTTGAGCAGTAGTTTTTCTGAGGAAAGCCTTGAGTATGTAGAAGGCGGTGCACATTGCTAAATACTAAAGTAGGAATAAGTTGACTTGGCCGTTCATAGTGCTAAATTTAGTGACTGGACACTTTGCGATGACTCCACATGATCACTTTTTCAGATTCCCCTTGAAAAGCTCCCTCAATTCGAAAGGTCTTCAACCTGCCAAATGTGGAATACTTCAAGTAGCTAAGCAGGAGTGGGAGAAAAGCAAGCGGTCCTTTCACCAATTAAGTGGTTGTAACAATTAGAGTTATGATTGACAGTTCTATTGTCTAACACTAATACATTTAATAAGCTTTGAAATTTCATAGTAGAAGTAACAAGGCCTTGCTAGGTGTTTTTGTGTGTGTGGCAGTGTTGTGAAAACAAAGAGCAGCATTTTCTTAGCTTAGATATGTTGCTTAGTTTTTTTCATCTTCTCTTGGAATAATAATGGAAATATTTTTTTAACTCTCAATACCCAGTCTGAACAATCACACAGTGCTAAGAGTTTCTAAAATGAGTAAGCGTAAGCATGTGATTGAGAGGTTGGAGATAACAGATGGGAAGAAAGCAGTCTTACCTGCAAGAAGCAGTCACAGGAAGATTTATACTTAATATTTCTCTCTTTTTTTTTTTTCCTTTTCTTTTTTTGGTTTTTTGAGTCATGGTTTCTCTCTAGCTTTGGAGCCTGTCCTGGAACTTGCTCTGTAGAACCAGGCTGGCCTTGAACTCACAGAGATTTACCTGCCTCTGCCTCCCAAGTGCTGAGATTAAAGGCATGCACCACTATCTATACTTAACAGTTTAATATGTAATTGAATCTTTTTTTTTTTTTTTTTTTTTTTTTTTTGGTTTTTCGAGACAGGGTTTCTCTGTGTAGCTTTGCACCTTTCCTGGAACTCACTCTGTAGCTCAGGCTGGCCTCGAACTCATAGAGATTCTCCTGGCTCTGCCTCCTGAGTGCTGGGATTAAAGGGGTGCACCACCACCGCCTGGTGAATCTTATTATTAACAGTGCATCTTATCATTACTTTGACAAAAGTATCAGAATAGAAGTTTCAAAATAAGACATTGATTCTTTTTGTCGCAAGCTATCTGTGACTTATTAATGTATTTTATTTCCTGCCATCTTCAGAAAGCAAACAGATAAGCAAGGTGAAAAACTTACCGATGGGAAAGATGTGTGAAGAAGAGCCCATCACTGGTCACCACCACCAAGACAGCAGAAAACAAACATTTTTTCAGTTAATTTGAAATAGATATATTCAAAACACTGTTTCCCAATTAAGTAAGAATGGAAGGGAGTCAACTAACAAAGGTTAAGAACAAAAGAGATGTGCCCTTCTTAATCCATGAAAGAATTCTCAGTGTCTCAGAGGGATAGACAAGGGTATGTCTGTTCAAAGAAAAGTGCTGGCCTCTCATCAGAACAGAGACTACCGCTACATACTCCAGAGCTGAGAAGGCAGACTGGATTGACCTGAGCACTGTCATCAAGGCCTCACTCCACATGTTTGTCAGCAGTTGCACCTTTAAGACAATTTTCACATATTTCAGAACAAAGGGGGCAAGGGTTGGAGATATTTCTAGTCATGTACACAGTACAGATTGATGGAGGGAGGAAAGATTATGCTGAAACGGAGAATATTACTCAAACGTTGGCACCCAGGACTCAGTGATTAAGAGCACTGGCTGCTCTTCCAGAGGATCTGGGTTCAATTCCTAGCACCCACAGGGCAGCTCTCAACTGTTTTGTAATTCCAAATCCAGGGTGTCTGATATCCTGTCGGGCCTCTGTGAGGACTTCATTCATGTGCTACAAAGACATAGTCAGGTAAATACCCATATACATAAAATAATAAAATAAAAAGTTTTTTTAAGTTAATATTAACTCTAAACTTTCTGGAAGACAAAATTTTTAAATGTAGTAAGTTAGTTCTTACCTTTCATTTTTCTGTTAAAAGAATAAATAAGTTAATTGTGAGAAATAAACATTTTTGTGCTATTAAATTTCAAATCAAAAGTTGACACAAGGATCTTATGTAAGTTATTTTATAAAAATCTATTATAGGATGTTTCCATGTTAATATTAGTCAATATTCTATTCAAATGTATGCATTTCCTCTGCTCTTTGTCCTCTCCTGGCTATGTGACCTGGAGTCACTGCTCTGAGTCTCTGGATCTATAAATCGATGTACCAAAAGCAAGATCCCTGAAACACAATTACCTAATAAAATCGAGTCACTTCAGTCATTATTGCCATTGTTCACAGTACCACAGTGACCATTTATACCACTCTACTTCCCAGGACCTACAATGAATCTCTGGACTTGGAAATTTATTTCAGTGTAGTCAGCCAGCTTGCCAGTAATATCATTTCTTGTATTCAGAGACAAGCAGCATTTATATTCTTAGGTCAGCAATACAATAGATCCTGAGGACACAGTTAGAATATATGGTATCAAGAATGTGAAGTTACTAAAAGATAGTTGGTGGACCTCTAAAGATGTGAGTCTTTAAAAGTTTTGAAAAATTTTATCTTCTTTTTTAAATTTCTGAATTCTTGTGTATGCAAAGATAATGCTAGGTTGCTAGGATGTGCATGTTGGGGGTGAGGACGTAAATCAGAAAATAAGTGTTGAGGATTAGCCATCACTAACCCTCTAGTTATTTGTTTCGGTTGTCTAGTTGCACATATGAGCTATGCCTTTCAATTGGACTTATCCTTATTTAGTACTCAAGAAGCAATGGGAGATAGGAAAGCATGAAATAATGGATGACTTTCAGGGTGTCCGGCAGACAGAGTTCTGCTCATAAGTCTGTAAGTGGAGAATGTGTCCTCTACTCCTACATTGCTCATTCTGACTCCTCCTTTCATGAATTTTCAAGTATTCAGGGTTGTTGAGAGCAAGGGTGGACTGTCTGTATATAGTAGTCACAAAAAGAATGATCAGATTTATTGTTAGACCTTTGATAAGTTTAGATAATAGATGGTAATAAAGGATCAATGTCCTCGGAAGAAAGGAATCCTCCTCCAGGAGTTTGATTAGAGTCTTATTGATGTTCTGTGGGGTTGTTGTTTCGGCACCTTAGTAATATTTGGGACATTCTAGATCTTAGAGAGTGAAGAGCTGAACCAGATCCGTATGAGAATAACTAAGAATGAACTAAATTAGGATAAAGGGTCATGTAGGACAAAAATAAGTTAAATAGCTAACACAATGATAGCAGAAATTTTTATCCTGGGTGCTACATGTTACTGGGAAATTGAGGTCTGCTCTTTGAGTTCTTACTCTCATTAGTAAAAGAATGTAAGAACAGAATCAAGAGAAAAAAGGAAAGAAAGAAACAATGACATTTTTAACAGTCACATGACAGACAAGAAGCCACATGGCAAGGAGGGGAGCTTCAGAGAAAGAACGAGGAAACCCAGAGCTTCCAGAAAAGCATGCCAAGGCTTTGACAAATATCAAAAAAAGGAAAAGGAGGGGGTTGGAGAGATGGCTCAGAGGTTAAGAGCACTGTCTGCTCTTCCAAAGGTCCTGAGTTCAATTGCCAGCAACCACATGGTGGCTCACAACCATCTGTAATGAGATCTGGCGCCCTCTTCTGGCCTGCAGGGACACATGCAGGCAGAGGACTGTATGCATAATAAATAAACAAATCTTAAAAAAAAAAAAAGGAAAAGGAGAAAAGAGGGGGAGGAGAAGCAGGAGGAAAAAGTGTAATTGGACTTCCCTTTGGGCCACCAGCTACTAAATACAACACAGAGACTTATTATTAATTGTGAAAGCTTGGCCTTAGCTTAGGCTTTTCCCCGACTAGCTCTTATGACTTAAATCAACCTGTTTCTATGAATCTACATTCTACCACATGGATCAGTTGCCCCTTGTCTGTACCATATGTCCAACTTCTTCAGTGTCTTGCTAGTGTATTCCCAACTCTCTTCTTCCCAGAGTTCTGCTCTCTTCAGAAATCCTGCCTATTCTCTCCTGCTATTGGCCCTTCAGCTCTTTATTAAACCAATCAGAAGGAGACTTAGGCAGAGAAACATCTTTACTTTATACAAAAAGATTATCCCACAATAAGGAAGAGGAAAGAAAAGTTGTGTTTTTCTTCAGAACCAACCATGACTCAGCAAGTCACTGTCCCAAGGGCAGGCTTTCTAGGAAAGAAAAGGGCATTATCTCATTTAAAAAGATAATTATTCCTCTCATCTCTTTAGTGTGGATGCTGGTGAATTAGCCTTCCTAGGAGGGGGGGGGGAGGGAGAATGGAGGTTGTCTCTACCAGGTGATTGACAGGCTCAGCTGAATTAGATTAACTCTTATGTTTTGGATATTTTAGAATGTTCCATCTCCACCTAAGGCCAGAGGTGGATTTCATACTTTCAGCCAGGAAAAAATAGCTTTCCCTTACTTAATGGGGTTCAGCAGAACCCTGATTAAAGCTACTATAACTTTTCCGTGCTCTGAAGAGGTCATAGTAACACCATGTAGGACATAGGCTGAAACTGGGGAAGAGTTCTAATCTGTCTCCACCCTGAAAATTCAGAGATACAGTTCTGAAACTGTTTATCAGAAGGTGTTGGTGTCTGGACTAGGGTTTGGGTCTCATGTATGTCTTCCAGGCAAGGGTACTCAACTAGGAGGAGACAAGAAACCAGAGCTCCCTTCTTGCATTCTTGGCTGGAGAACCAAGAACGTTTCTGGAACTGTAGCTTTTGAGCTTCCCTCCCCTACACTGCCTAACCAGTTCCTATCTCCTGCCTTCATCAGTAAGACCAATCAGAACTTTTTTATTGAACAAACCAAGAGCTGTCTGGAATGTGCTGGATTTCCATCTGACCTCCAAGGAATTCATTGCCTTCAATCCAAATTACATTTAGAGCTCTCTAAAATCACAAGAAAGAGTGTGCTTTCTGAAACAAGTAATCCATGCTCTTATCTTAAATCCCTGACTTCTAATACTACCAAGTCTTCCCCCTTTTAAGTTATCAGTTAATTCATTCTGGCATGAAAGCTTAGGACTTACAGAACTACTGAGGTGCAAAGACAGAAACTGATTTTTATTATTGTTAACTGCTCATGCAGATATTAAAAACAATCAATATTTTGGTGGTGAATTCAGGAATATTCTATCTTCTTGTTACAAGTATATTTGAACAAAAACAAGCAGTGATTTTTATCCAGTAGTATGGTTTTACTCCTTTAAATGTTTTCTCTCAATATTATTTTACTTAATACAAACAAATTGTTTCTATTCTAATGAAAAATGAACCTAACACCCCCCCAAATTCTAGTCCCAATATAGGTAATTTAAGACCTATTGATTTCCTCTTTCCAAATCTCCAAGATAATTAATTACATATGTATATCTCTAAGAAGTTTTAATTAGATATTTTAAGTTTTTGACATTTGATAAATGTTGGGAGAAAATTATCATTCATATTCTTACTCAATAAAGCTGATGGCTTTTTTCTTAACTTGATGTTTAAAAGCAAGCAGTATTTATATTTGGAAAATGACAAGCTTGACCTGACTGGCTTCAACTGACTGAAGAGAACATTAATTGGTCTGGGATGTGAAGGATTGCCTGCTGAGTGTTTGGATTAATCCAAGCACTTAGGAGTAAAAGTCATTCCCTGGTGTCCTTACGTGCAACTGATTTTAAAAGCCCCTGATGAAAAAAAAAAATAAAAGCCCCTGATGATTTTGATATTGAAGTAATTCTCCACCGCTTTTAAGTGTCACCGGTAAAAACAAATGACAGGAGGCAGAACCTTCCTCTACCCATCCTCAATAGTCTCCTATCTTTGCTTTGTCTCCCATCCCTGCTTAGGTTCTCAGACTAGACATGATTAGATATCTTCAAGGTGGTGCAGCTCGAGATGACCTCAGTAGTCTCCATCAATTGGAAGCTGTATCTAAATTCTGAGTAAAGGTTATTGATGATTTGTTTTTCTATTGTTGAATGGCGAAACTATCCCATAACTGTATTTTACCTCCTTGCAAAAGGGGAGTATCTAATGTCTAATTCTTTCTATGTTAACAGCACTTGATGTCCATTGTCTACAAGCATTTGTTCCATGTTAGTTTAGATGCTCTAATTCTTTATTACCTACAATATTTCTATCCATAGAATTTATAGATTTTAATATGTTTTAATCACTTTAGTATTTCTTTTTAATAATGCTCAGATTTCTTCATTCAGGCCAGTGGGAGCCTCCTCCAGTTTCATTCTGAGTTTTATGGACACAGATGTAGTTTAAAAATCTTCTTTGTTTTTTTCATATATTATGATTTTATGACACCCCCCCATCAGCTTTCGGAAAAATGCTGTTATTTATAGACTCACAAACTGAACACCAGGTTGTAGCCACTACCCACCTGGCCAATGCTTCTAATCCTTGTTAGCACATAGAGGTTGTTTTAATGTTTATATTTTCCTATTCTGATTTATCTATTAATTCAATAATTGACTCTTTGTTCACATGTACACCACTTTGCTTGTAAAACTCATTTCCTCCAGGAACTTATCACTTATACTTCACAAGTTATTCATGGGAACAATGGAACTCCTTGTATTCAGAAGACAGTACTGCAAACCATATGGCAATATTTTGTGCTAGCTTTTCATAAGATTAATATTTTATATATTGCATATGAATTGTCATTTTAGTTCAATTTCTTCTGAAAATCATTTTAAGGAAATATGCCTTTGTGCTGGAAAACACACAAAAGCTTTATAGCGATGGAAACACATTAGTAAATCAGAACCCATTGGCTTATTAGTCACCATTTTTCTAATTAGGGTGTGAAATCTTAATGTTTTGGAGTCTGATTAACTGATATAGCTATGTCATGGTGCTCATACCAATTTCTGTTTCATCGGGCATTGCAAAATAAAGGGAAAAAAAAACTAATAGACACGATTAAAAGAAGAGAAAAACAAGGAGTCATAACCCCATTCAGACTTTGCTTAACACCTGAGAAAATGCGGCAGCCATGTTTCAGATTCATCAGTATCAATTAAGATTATCAATTATTAGCTTAGCTTTTGTATAACTAATGGCAAGCGTGTGGGGTACATGTGTACATAAAGCTCAGTCTGGATACCTGTACCACGGAAGATGAAGCATTAAAGCAAATTATTTAGCATATTGAGAAAAGTTAAAATAAACTATGCTAGCATCTACTACAGATGTTTGTTATAACAGACCTGATTCATGACAAGTGTTTGTTGAGTAGGTCTCTTCCTCTTCTCTCCCACACCCCAAATGAAGTTTTATGTAACTTTTAAGTCAAGACCCATTTGTATATTAAGAGCACCTGTGGATATACTTATACACATAAATTTTCATTTTTGTGTCCATAAAAGTGTATGGAAAAATACATTAAGACGACTAAAAAGTGGCCACCTCTCAAGAGCAATTCTAAAGAGGGAGGAAGTGTAAAACAAGAAGTCTATATATTATACTTTTTCTCATTTTAGGTTTCAATTTTTTTATACCTATGTAACTTAAAAAATATACAAATTTAAAAAATAATTAATGAAACTGAATTATCTTTGTGCTGGCTTTGACTATCAAAACAACCTGAAAAAAGACACACAGAATAGGTAATTGTATGGAATTATTCAAAGTCGTATTTACATATGATCATTTTTCTAAAATATCTTTTCTACTGGTGACATGTTTCTGCCACTAGAGAACCATTTCTGTCTTAAAAAATCATTAAGATTCTGTTTTTAACTTTGTGTGTATGTGTGTGCCTTTGTGGCAGTTTGTACAAATGAGTGCAGTGGCCCACAGAGGCCAGGAGAGGGCACTGGATCCCCTGGTGTTGGAGTTACAAAGGTTGTGAGCTGCTTGATTTGGGTGCTAGGAACCAAACTAAGGTTCTCTGGAAGAGCACCAAGCATTCTTAGTCCCTGAGCTAGCTCTTCCCCCCCCCCCAAAAAAAAAAAACATTTTTTAATGTTTTTTTTTCCTTAACCAGGAAAAAAAATTAAGATTAAAGTAAACCATAAAGTACAAATTTATTTTTTGCAAGTGGTTCTGAAGCATCTATCTGTTATCTGCATTCAAACTTAGCTAACATGAGCATACTGTCCATTGTCATTTTAATATTTCCCCCCCTCTCTCTTTGGGTAGAATGAGGCTGGGTTTGTTCGTGTATACACTATACTAACAATCACTTGTTCCAAGAGCACTCAGTTGATCTCGCAGGTGTTTATTTGTAGTTTTCTCCCCCACAGTATCTACACAATGGGCATTGGATGAATTGCTTCTAAGCATCTGTGTGTGTGTGTATGTGTGTGTATGTTCATATGTGTACATGTTATGTGAGTGAATGCACATATGTGTGCTTGTGTGTGTAAAGGTCACGGATCAATGATGGGTGTCTTCTTCATCAGTGTCCACCTTATCTTTGCACCATATTTGCTTTAAGACAAAATTTACTAAGTAGTTATATTATTATCAATATATTATGTCTAGGGTCTAATAATCATGCAATAGTGTTTTTTGAAGGCTAGGGGCTTTGTTAATAAGTGTACTCAATTCAGCAACATGCTGAGAGGCAAAAAATTGGCAATTCAATGACATTGGAATTGATAATAGTAATCACTATTATTAACTAAGGACTTACTATGTCTTAGTCACTTTTTAAGCGCTTCTCCTATGCTGAGTTTTAGTATGTAAAACAGTCCTGTGAAGTATGTACTACTATCCTAAATCTAAGAAATCTCAGGCACCAAGTAACTGCTAAGACCGAGGCAGTAAAGATGGCAGGCAGCTGGACAGAAAACTCTTGAAGTTTCACTCTGAAGTAGAATATAAAATGGAGGCATGACTAAAAAGGAATATAGGCTCGGGGAGGATTGTTTGAGGAGTGAGATCCTGGAATGAGTTTGTATTTTAAGGAGGATGACTCACCAGAAAGGGAGTGTTGAAGACACAAAGCAGAAAGTTGAGTATCTTCAGGAATGGGAAGAGCTGGGGAGGGCGGGGGCATTCAGTTAAGTCACCAGCTAAATGTACATTCCTCCCTCTTTACCCATTTCTGTGCCTCTGATTACTTGTCTGAGGAAGCAAGCTGGGCTATTAATGATTACTAATCCTTTTCAAAATTAAGATTTGATGGCTATCTAATTGCTTGACAGTTCTACACTGTAATACAATTTTAAATCTTACCAGCCTTGAGAAGAATTTCCTGCAATCCTAGAATTTTTCTTATTTGGGGGGCGGGGGTGTACTTGGTTTTCATAATAGAAAAACTCTTAATAATAAAAATGTTCAACCTGTTTAAAAATACATTTAATTTTGACTGCATCTTTACTGTTTAATTGATTATTATTCTGAAACACAAAATCACCTCAAAGGCTTACCTAATGAGTTGGTAATTAATAGGATCCTGCTCTAATGGTAACACTGAATTACCTGAAGATATGCATTTTAGTCCATGACTTGTTTGTTTGTTTGTTTAAGATTTATTTATTTATTTATTTACTTTATGTGTATGGTGCTCTATCTGCATGTACAAATTTATACCAGAAGAGGGCATTAGATCTCATTATAGATGGTTGTGAGGCACCATGTGGTTGCTGAGAGTTGAACTCAGGAAGAGCTCTTAGCCTCTGAGCCATTTCTCCAGGCCCCAATGGCTTGTTTTCAACCGCCTTTCACTTTACTAAAAATTATCTTTCTCTTGAATAAAAAATATTTTTCCTGGGACAAGGAAGATGGCTCCATAAATAAAGTGGTTGTTGTGTAAACTTGAGGACCCCAAATTCTTTTCTATGGCACCCACATAAAAGTTAGGACAACAACCTGCCTTAACGTTAGCACTGAGGAGACAGAGATGGAAGCTAGCTAGTTAGACCAGCCAAATAGGTTCACCAAGTAGGTGAGCCCTAGATTGAGCTCGAGACTATGTCTCAGTAAATAAAGTACATAGAAATCAAGAGAGACCCTCAGTGTCAACTTCTGACCTCCACAAGCCTATGTGTAAATACACCCACACACATACACACACACACTTGGGCAAGCATGTGCACAAGTATGTATACATACATAACACACACACACACACACACACACACACACACACACACACACACAAAGGTATTTTTTTTCTCTTTTTGGTTACAGTTGAGGAAATCACATTTTCTAGTTACATACATAACACAGAATATTTTTAAGTCTACCAGGATCTTAAAACTATGTGATCTCTTCATTGTGTCTACCATTTATTATTCAATAAATATTTATTGATCACCTTCTCTGCATTCTAAGAACTTTGTGGGGGGGGGGTGTTAGAAAATGAGTCACACATAAATTAGCTCTTAAAATGTTTGCAGCATCGACAATAGGAGAAGATATGCACATGCTCCCCTTCAACCTCTTCCTCAAGTGAACTTCAAAGGCAATTATAAATTTTTAATGCAGCAGGATTATTTGAAATAGACTGTTGACTCTGAATTTAATCTGTGGTCCTGGATCCTGTGCTCTGTTTCCTAGACTGACTGAAAATCGTAATGAAAGAGTGATAAGCAGTCTAAAGAGTCTATACTTCATTTAATACACTAATGATAAGTTAATTTTCACTTCCCTCTTAAAACAGATTTCTCATCAATCTTCAGAGCATTGCTGTAACAAGAAGGGAGGTGGTACTAGATTTTTCTCTCTTTAATTGGCTTTTTCTGCTGGATCTGGAGGGGTTGAAAATGTCAAGTTATCCTGTAAATATTTTTCCTCAAACATTTTTCTGAAACTTCCAAGTGGCCTCAACATTATCACAAAGAGTTTTGTTCAATGACATTTAGTATTCAATTACAGCAAAGTGTGTCACTTTAATTTCTAGCCTCCATCCCCTAAAAAAAAAAAAAAAATTAAAAAAAAAAAGAAAGAAAGAAAGGTAGGTCCTGGACTACAGAAAGAAAATACATAGAGACTTCAAAGCATTAACACTGTTACATAAGTTTGTGATGAGCTCTGGGCCCCCGCATTTTCACCCTCCCTCCCCATGATTCAAATCATCAGTTTTGAACAGACTAGAGGACTAAAAAATAGGAGATACTACGTTCCTTTTTGAAACCAGTAATTCACTTGCATTGTGTATGGACCAAAAGGAGTGTGTGATGAGTCACCACAATGAGCAGAAGAAATAATCACTAGACAGTACATTTATTGTTAACACATTAAGTGCTCTGGATACCGTCTTTGTATAACCAATCTTATTTAAATTAATCACAATGGTCTTTAAACTTTTTTTTCCCTCTGAAAAGAAATCCCTGAAGGATATTTATAATCATTCTCAGTGTAAGGTAAACTCTTCAGTTGCTAGGAAACATACACACTGAATTTGTTTCTCCACAGATAAGTAAAATGCTCCTTCCTGTGCTATTATTCTGTGGGTAAATTAATGCTTATCTAGGGCACGTTCAAAGGCGAAGATAACACACTAGCTAGCAGAAGCCTAATGTCAAGGAAAACAAAGCCTGGGTTAGACCTGTCTATAACCTGTAAAAGTGCTGGCCAGAAGGAGCCACTGGAGGGTAGTTATAATGACACACCAGTGAGAAGTGAAGCTGGCCTGTCGCTCCAAAATTCTTCTGTCAATAAAGAGTGGAACCTTGAGCCAAGGACAAAGTTCTTGTGTGTGTGGACCATGTGAAATGGCAGGTCTCATTCCATGAATTTAACTCAAGGGCCAGTATCAGTTCTCTTACTCATCTCTAGATCTAGTGTTGCTCATGTCTCAGTCTGCAGGTCAAAGACTATTTCTTTTGTGAAGCTGGCACACACCCAGAATTTTACCTGTCAGCACAAAAATTGGCCCCAGCACACAAGAGGTACTCATGGTAAATACTCAACCCTCAACGCCTTCTCTATCCTGAGAAACATGGGAATGTTCTCTCTACCATGTCAGGAAACTTCCTTTTTTATGCTGACTTAGAGGGTTTTTTTTTCTCTCTCTCTTATAGTGCCTTACATTTTGCCTCATCCAAATAATGTAGTCATGTTAAGCATTATGAGATACTGTGCCAATCACAAGTGAGTAGGACCAAAAGAATGACGTTTGCACAGTCATTCATAAAAACTAACTAGGAATAATAAGGGCAAAGAAATACATCATTCTTGAGTCTGGAACTTGAAGGAATTTCAAATCTACTATCAAAAACTTACCTTTGCCTTATTTTATCCAAGTACGATAATTAGATATGATTAAATTTCAACTTTAACTTCAATCAGGGCACTTCCTGCAGTATATCCTATAGAATATAGATCCATGTTATATAATTTCTCTAATCAAATACATTTTAAAGATTTATTTTACATGTACGTGTGTGTGAGTGAGTGTATGCACGGGTACCACATGAGTGCTGGTACCCTCAATGGCCAGAAATGGTGTTTGACTGGTGGTTGGGGACTGCCTGACATGAACACTGGGAGCCGGACACAGGTCCTTTACAAGACTGATAAATGCTCTTAACCACTGAGCCGTCTCGTCAGCCCCTATCATGAAATATTTTAGATATAATTAGTATATCAGTTGTTGCTATGAATAAAATACTAGGAGAATAATTTAAAGGCTTTTATTGGGGGGGTGAGCCATTGTGTCTGGGTCCCATGTACTTGGGCAGAAGACCATGGCAGTGGGAGAATATGGAGAAGGCTGTTTACCTCATGGTGAACTGGAAGCAAACCAAACAAAAAAGGGATTGGAGACCAAGTCTTACCTGCAAAGGCATGACTTATTTGTTCCAACTCTACCCCACCCCCTCAAGTTTCAGAGTCTCCCAAAATAGGGCCTTAACTGGCAACCAAATGCTCAATACATAAGCTTCTGGGGGGGCGTTTCATATCCAAACTGTAACACTTTGAGAAATATTGTCACAGCAAACACTGTTGATCTTCGTGGTCTTTTCAGTTGCTTCTCTACTGTGATGGGCGTGGCTCTCACTATTACCCCCCTGAGACACAGGCCTTCTCTATTGTAGTTGCCCCTATTTTTCTCTAATAGTTTTGGTCCAGCTGTACTCTCCAGGTGCATCTAATATAGTTCTGACATTCATTATCTCCCCACAGGAAGCTCTCCAAGTTTGCCTTCCAAGACATTTGGCCATGTCTATAGAAATTATTGTGTTTCAGGACTCAGGAAGGAGAGAGAAGTGTTTTTGATGTCTCATAGATAGTGGCCAGGGAGGCTAACTGTCCTCAAATATGCAACAAAAAGTCTACATGCAGAAAATAGAAGTTGTATATGTTAGACAATGCATATGGGTCAATTGGGGCTTTCCACAGATTTTCCACTTTATGCCTAAGGAATTTCATATCCTGGGATGTAGCATTCACAATCTCATATTAGCTTTCCTTGCAAGGTTGTCTTCTCACCATCTTTTCTGTATATAGGATATATGTCAGTCAACCAGGGACTTAGCTTTCCTCCGAGCATTGGCTTTCTTACTCTTCTTCCTCCATGAAGACTCTTTGCTTGGCGTCATTGTCTCTATATCTTCTTTGTACCCTCTGTTTCAGCTGAAATGTCCCCCCCCCCCCCCCCCGCAAAGGAAGTTGTTCTTGATGGTCTTCTTTCTGCTCTTTCAGATGGAAATAACTGGTCTGGTGTCTGGACCCCACCATATTGCTATACTTCTCGCCTTGTCTTCTGCATATGACTGACACACAATTTTTACAGCTATCACTTGTTCTAGTAAACAATAAATTCTTGAAAGATTGAGACCATTATTAAAACTAGCAAGAACTCTGTGACCTGTGAAGCTTTTAATAAATGTGGTCAGTAAATACTCAGATTGAATTAAATTTTTAGTTTTTTAATAGTGATTTCTAAACTAGGCCTTCTAATTGGTTTTAAACTCACCTATATATTTAACAGTAATTGAATTCCTGCTGTTAGTAATAAAGCGATTTTAAGAGTTATCCTCTCATAGAAAGAAAGTGTCCATGCTTTATAGAAAACTGGACATAACCAACCTGCAACAAATAAACTATATTAGGTGTAAACTGTTGTAGCTTCTTTGTTATTTAACAAAAAAATTCTGATTTTATGTAACACAAATAAATGTGTTTATCATGCTGGGTTAAGGACATTACTACTAGTGTTGGTTAAGTATGGTGTTTTTAAAAAAATAATTCTTATTATTTTATGTATATTTGTATTTTGCCTGCATGTATGTGCCTGGTGCTCACAGAGCCAGAAGGAAGCATCAGATTCTCTGGAACAGGAGTTAAAGGACAGTGAGGCATCAGCTGGGTACTGACAAGCCAAACCCAGGCCTTTGGAAAAGCAGCCAGTGCTCTTAATTGCTGAGCCATCTCTCCAGCCCCACAATGAAGTGGTTTTGGTAGCGATAAAAGAAAACCCAATGTGTCAGGCAGTGGTGGCACACACCTTTAATCCCAGCACTCCGGAGACAGAGCCAGGCAGATCTCTGTGAGTTCGAGGCCAGCCTGGTCTATAGAGTGAGATCCAGGAAAGGCACAAAGCTACACAGAGAAAAACCTGTCTTGAAAAAACCAAAAAAAAAAAAAAAGAAAAAGAAAAGAAAACCCAATGCAAATTTATTTTTTAGTAGGTAGGTTGGCTCAGATAGGAGATTCATAGGTAGTAGTGTAACCACTCAGTAGCTCCAGGCCTGTGGCCTGGGTCCTATTGGCTTTAGCCTCCTCCACCCTCAGACTCCAGATCTGTGAAAGCAGAATCCAGAATGAAGTGGGGGAAATGTAGGAAGAGGCTTCCCAGAGGCCCCAGATGAAGCAATCTCATCTTAGTCATCCTGCTGGTGTTGCTGCCGTTTATTTTTTTGTCAATTTTGCTTTTATTTTTATTTTCAAAATTAATTTTAATCATCTTTTACATTTTTAGTAAGAGGGGCTGGAGAGATGGCTCAGTGGTTAAGAGCACTGACTGCTCTTCCAAAGGACTGGGGTTCAATTCCTAGCACCCACATGGCAGCTCACAACTGTCTATAACTCTAGTTTCAGGGAACCTGGCACCCTCACACAGACATATATGCAGGCACAACACCAATGCACAACTAAAAATAAATAAACCTTTAAAATAAATACATAAATAAATTTTTAGTAAGTAAATGTGGAATTTCTTTGTGGCATTTACGTACATTTCATATGGTACTATACTTTGCTCATTTTTGCTCCTTAAACTAAACTCTAGTTTCTAGTTTAGAAAACACCTAAACCTAGTTTTTCATCAACTTTGTAACGTCTGTTATGTTATAGTTAGTCACCATGTGGTCCAGATTATTGACAGCCTTTCCTAAATGAAACACTGACTCATTTGACCAGCATCTACTTCCTGTTTGCTTCCCCTCATCCCCCAGCAAACTCCATTGTTCTCTCTGACCAACTTTGATCTTTTTCAATTCCAAGTAAGATCATGCAGCATTTGACTCTCTGCATCACGCACACCCCCAATCCCGTTTCCTGTGGCATAATGTTCATACATGTTATGACAAAGGGGAGGATTTCTTTCTTTGGAAAGCTGAAAGAAGCCGATGGAGTACATGAATACTCTCCTGCTGGGTGCACATCCGCTTGTTAAAAGCAATGCAAGAACCTTTGAATGAGCCTTTCACTCTTCACTCTTCAGCGAAGACATTCTTTCAGTGTAGTTCAGATTTTCTGTATTTTTCCTCCCATCGCAGATTCTTGTTAGACTCTATCCAAGTGTGTAAAGCTCAACTAAAGATGACACTGCTAATGGTGCACATGACTTACTGTAACCGTGAGATGAAATGCTGGGCCACGTGCCCAGGATCTAAACTAAATCAAAGAAGGCTTAACTGAAATTAGGCAAGGAGCCTAGAAGAACTTCACTTTGTTCAATCCCAAATTTCCCGTTCCATTGGAATCCTCTTTTGTAAAAATTTCTATTATTTGAAGAGAAGACAGCTGGGATGTTTGCTGTTGAGCAGCCAAAAGAATTGGCCAGGAGGCAGCAGGTCGGAGTGGGGGCGGGGGTGTCTGTGTCCAGCATGCGAAGGACACTTGTTAACCAGTGCCTGATGGATACTTTGAATATTAGACAACGTTTGCAATGCTGGAGTTGAACACAAAGAGACCAGGAAATCATTCAGCACATTCAGAATTTTCAGAACACGGTCCCTTAAGACTCCCCATATGCCAAAACTCTGATCTCAGTTTAGAATCTGGAAAAATGATGTACTTTTAAGCCATGTACGACTCTGAATCTTCAAAGAAGGAATACTAATAAGTAGTTCTTGTTCTCACTCTGGCTTATTCTCTTATTACGAAGGGGAGCTGGAATAACAAATGAGTGCTTCCAACTCCTTAGTGATAAGTACTGTGAAGCACTCTGCTTTTCTTATTCCCTCCTGTTTGCCAGAGACATCAGCACCCTAACCTTTGGACAATGAGTGAATAGGTATTACAGGAGGATTTGGAAAAGCAAGTTCAAATCATGAAATATGGGGGATAATGGACAGATATTAAGTCGGGAGCAATAAATACTGCTTAATTCCACTTGTACTTTTGTTTACATTTTTTGAGTGTTGTGGGGTTTGAATGCTTACGTGATTTGCCTTTTAAGATCAGGTATGAATATATTCAATTGTTAGAGAAAGGAATCTTGACTATTGTAAAACGTAGGTAAAACATTAGCATGGAGATATTAAAATGACTGCAGCTACTATACCCACTTTAAACTCGAATATATTATCATTATAATGGATTAAAACGTTTCAGCCACAGGTTTTATTCTGAAAACCAGAATTATAATAAGACTGAACTAAATATACTTGTATCTTTCCCTAGTCAGAAATACCAAAGTTGAAGCAGTGGGACAGCTCAGCAAATAAATATGCCTGCTCTGCAAGCCTGGCTACCTGAGGTCAATCCCTGGAGCCCTCATAAATGTGGGATGTGGCAAGTGACTCCACAAAGTTGTCCACTGACCTCAACACAAGAGTGCAAACACACCACTAATAAATTAACCAATCAGAAGAAGATATACCAGCATACAGTTGTTCTGTTTTATGGAGGCAGGTTTCCTCTCAGTACCTCTAGCTTTAACCACTCCTGTCCATGCACTTTGAAGTTGCCTCTATTATGTGCACATCCATTCACCAAGCTTTGTATTGAGGGCCTGTAATGTAGATGCAGAATATACACAAAGCTAAAGAGACAAACTTGATCCCTATATTTCCAGGGGTTTGACATTGGGCTAGGATGACAGGGGCTTTTCAAGAAGGTGTATGTAACCTGAAACAGATTCTCTCATTTGTAAGAAATGAACTCAAACTGTCAGCCTTGTCTGAGCTGAAGGACTAGTCTCCCAATACATAAACATATGCTTCTGTTCTTTTTTCCTTAAGCCCACTCCTAGACTCTTCCTCCAGCATAATTCCAGCACATCATGCCCTGTTCCAAATCATCAATGGTTCTTAAATGACTTCAGGATGTTATTCATGCTCCTTGTTGACAGTATTCAAAGTCTTCTACAATATGGCCTTCAGTGACTTTTTCCAGCTGATTCATTCACCATCACATCTTACACTGTCAGTAGTACGGGGTAGGCAGGTTCAACAGGACAGAATCGGAGATTGGCATCTCTGAATCCTAGTCTTACTTCTAATTCCCCCCTCTGCTGTGTGTGTGTGTGTGTGTGTGTGTGTGTGTGTGTGTGTGTGTGTGTGTGTGTCTGCATGTCTGTGTATCTTCATATCTATTTAAAAAAAAGATAGTAATAACTCCTATAGTGTTGGAGGCACAAAGGCCCTTGGGCCCACAGAGCACTTAGGAACCAGAAATGTTAAATACATGGGGGCCTGTTCTCAATGGAGGAGATAAAATACCTGTTTTCCTACTCAGAAGGCTGGGAGTGGATTTTGTTAAGGACCTGGTGCTATCTGTAAAGGCAAACCTCACCCAGCTTTTGCTATAGAGGCAGACCTCACCCAAACTCCCCAAAATGATTATCCCAGACTCATCCCTCCTACATTGTTACCCATCCTTAGGGGAAATGTCACATGTACTTTATGACCTGCTGAACTCTATGCTATAGCTCAGAGACCACACTCGATTCTAGGCCTTGTAGCTATAGAACCCACCCTCATGGTCACGTGTACTGTGTAAAGGAGTCTCTTTGTAGTCACACATTAAGCTTTATTGTGCACCTGAAGTTGGTATGATTGGACTGATTGTTGCCTGGAAACCTTTTCCCAAATTGTACTGTGTTAAATATGCTGACAGTGAACCACCTGGTATTAGACTCCCCAAGTCTAATCCAGGTTGACAGAGTCAATCTGAACTGGGTTTTCATTCTCACTTCCCTGTCTGGATACCTTCAGGGACCCCCTCACTGTAACATAAAAATATGTTAATATATTTAAACATTTAGAAAAGAGCTAAAGGATTGCAGAAATGATTCATGTGTTAAGGGCATGTATTGCTTTTTGACCCAATTCAGTTCCTGGTACCCATGACAGGTGGCTCACAACTGCCTGAAGCTCTAGCTCCAGGGAATCCAGTGTCCTCTTTGGGACTTCGTGGGCACCCATACTCACACTTGTACATACACACACACAGACACACAGACACACAGACACACACAGACACACACACACACACACACACACACACACAGTTAAAAATAAAATAAAATTTAGATGATCGTAGTGGCACATGCCTTAATCCAAGCACTTGGGAGGCCAAAGAAGACAGATCTGTGTGAGTTTGAGGCCACCCTAGTCTGTGTAGTGTTTGGCAGGAGGGATGTCTGTACAAAGACTATGACCAGCATAGTGTGAATCTGTGAGAGGCAAAAAGAAAGTCCAGTCCAAAATGACTCAGTAGCTAGTGTTGGTTCAAACTTGAAGAGTCTGGCATGAGGTAGTTTATTTTAGGCATATTTGAGCACAGCACGCTTTGGAATAAGCTTCCTAGTGATAATTAACTCAATCCCATGTGGACAACAAAACTTAAGACATGACTACTTCAAAACTTCAATAAAGTACATATGATGTCTTTTATAGGTTGTATATATTACCTGAGAAAACAGGCTCAAGGTGAACAAAGCTCATGATAAGGGTCTAGGGAAGGATATTGCTACAGATGGACTGAGATAAACAGGCTCAAGATAAGGGTCTAGGAAAAGCCTGTATGGCCTGGCCATACAGATAGGGAAGAAGTCACCAGGCTATTAACCATCTTGCTCCCTGCCTTCTGGGCAAAAAACAGGTTACACATCTCTCCCTTTGAAGAGACAACCCTGTGTGTTTAACATTCCTGGTTTTCCCAGTGCTTATCTGTGAGCACAAGGACTTACATGCCTCCAACAACACAGAGAGTTCCAGACCAGCCAAAGATACATAGTGAGAGAGACCCTGTCTCAAAAAAGAAAATTAACTTGAGAAAAGAATTGAACATATTTGAAGTATGCAGTGATGCCTTCTATCATTTCTCCCCTGAGCTTTGCTTGTGTTGTGTCCTCTACTTAAGATGCCCAATTTGTTTCTTCATTTCCATTATTTTATGTCTGTGTCCAAATTTGCCTATTTTGTGTTTGTGTGTGTGTGTGTGTGTGTGTGTGTGTGTGTGTGTTTTATGGTTTTGATGTTGTTCTTATCACAAAAAGAAATGGGTTTCATTGTGATGTTTTCACATGTTCTCTCTTATTATTTGCTCCCTTCCCTCCCATCCATCCTCTGTCTCTCTTGATGGTTTCCTCCTTCTCCGCACATAGTTTCTCCTCTCATGACTCGTGGATTCCATTACCCTGTCTTCTTCACCTTCCCCAACTCCCACTAAAGCCTCTCCTCCCCACTCCTCATTGTATCATTTCTACTTTCATGTGATATATTTGTCACATTTTCTTCCATATGTGGATTTTATATAGATATCTCTATCTATGTATATATATATATATATATATATATATATATATATATATATATATAATCTAAGTTTGACCTATTTTGTTTAGCACAATGATCTTCACTTCCATCCATTTTCCAAAGCATGTCATAATTTCTTTCTTCTTTAAAGATGAGCACAACTCCATTGCACGTATGTACCACAGGTTTATTCATCCGTCTGCTGATAGATACCTAGTCTGATTCCCTGTCTTAGCTATTGTGAATTGTACAGTAAAAGCATGAATGTATGATATGCTGACTTAGAGTTCTTCAGTTCTATACACAGCAGCCATATGTCTGGGTCATACAGTGGTTCTACTTTAAGTTGTTTGAAACACGTTCAGGCTCATTTCCATTATGGCTGCATAGGATCACATTCTCACCAGCAATCTGTAAGGATTCTCTTTCCTCATATCCTCGCCAGTGTTTCTCATACTTTGTCACTTTGATGTTAGCCATTCTGGCTAAGGTGGGATGTAATGTCAACTCAGTTTTTATTTGTATTTTCCTGGAGCTAAGGATGCTGAACACTTTTTCAAATGTGCATCCCCCCTCTGCATTTCTTTCTTTGAGAACTGTCTATTCCATTTGTTATCCCATTTGTTGATTGGCTAGATATTTTTTTTTTTTAGCATTCAATTTTTGGAGCACTTCATAGATTCTAGCTATAGCACCTGTCAAATGTATACTTGGCAGGGCTTTTTCTTATTCTTTAGGGTCTTTTGACTCTGGTGTTTGTTTCCTTTGGCATGCAGAAACTTTTTACCTTGATGAATCCTAATTGTGAATTATTGGGATTGTTTCCTGTGTTATCAGAGTCCTTTTCATAAAGTCCTTGCCTATACTTCTGCCTGTCTTGCAGATGTTGACCTGTTTTTTTCTAGCACTTTCAGAGTTTTATGTCTACCGTTAAGGTCTTTACCCATTTTTATTTTTTCAGGATGAAAGATATATATCTAGTTTCAGTTGATATGTGAAAATCCAGTTTTCACAACACCAGTTGTTGAAGAGGCTGTCTATTCACCAATACATGTTTTTGACACATTTCAAAGATTAGATGACTGTCATTGTGTGGATTTATTTCTGGGTCCTCTAGTCTGTATGTCTGTTTTCATGGTGTAAACACCCTCTCTATTAATCTGGCTGAAAACTATACTTTTTTTATTAACTCTTTGAGAATTGCATACAATTATATCCAACCCACTCCCCCAGATCCTCCTAGATCCACTCCCCTACCTACCCTTTTTAAAAATCTGTCTCTCTCTCTCTCTCTCTCTCTCTCTCTCTCTCTCTCTCTCTCTCTCTCTTTCTCTCTCTCTCTTTTTCTCTCTCTCTCTCTCTTTCTCTCTCTCTCTCTCTCTCTCTCTCTCACACACACACACACACACACACATGCAGTTTGTACTGACCAACAACTGCTCTCTAGTGTGGGACTTGCCCTAGTATGTAGTTAATATACCAGGGGTCACACCCTTAAAGAAAACTGACTCTCCCTCTCCCAACAGCTATCAAATGCCATTAGCTCCTCAGCTAGGATGTTGTGCCCAAATGCCCTTCTCCATGCTATTATTTTGTCTGGCTTGAGATTGCACAGGTCTTGTGCACGCAGTTGCAATGTCTGTCAGTTCAAATGTTTTTTTTTTTTAAATCATTTCTCTCTTCTCTTTTGTACTTCCAAACCTTCCCATAAACTCCTGCTTACTCTTCAAATCCATGGTCTCTTTTCTCATTAATTGTTGTTACATATATTTGTATGTATGTATGTATGTATTCCTAAATACATGAATACAACCTGCTCAGTTTGTATAATGTTATTTGTATGTATGTGTTTTCAAGGATGACCGTTTGGTATTCACTAGCCAATAAATATATTGTTCCCTGGATAAGACTATTTTTTTGACTCTCAGCATTCTTTAGTTTTTGTTTTGTTTTGTTTTGTTTTGCTTTTAATAGTCTTTCTATGTAGCCCTGGTTGTCCTGGAACTTCTAACTTTCTATATAGACCAGGCTGGGCTTGAACTCACGAAGATCTGCCTGCCTCGGCTCCCCAATGCTGGGATTAAAGGTGTACAACACTAAGCCTGGCTACCTGTAACTCTTTGTGTAGGAAACCTTGTGAGCTTCCCCACCCACCCATGTCCATATTACCATGTCTATTGGTATACTTTTTATGCCTTTATCCTTAACCATTCGGCTACATTTTCTCTGTCACAGTGTAAAAAAATATCTCATAATAAAACTAATTTTGTTTTCAAGGAACTATTATAAGCAGAAATATAGAAATGCATCATTCCTTGAATGGAAAACAGTAAGTGGAAGATTGAAAGTAAATGGCAAAATTTCAGACTCCAAGCATTCATCTCAATAATAATAAGAATATAAGAATCAACCAGTCCTGTGCCTGGGATCAGGGAGTCATTCACAAGGTCTTGTAGTAAAGTGCTGGTAGGGTTCTTTATTTTGTGGTCAGAGACGTTTAAATGTCTTTCTTTAACCTTGAGAATTATGGCCCATTCCTCAAGTGCTCAGCATACCTGTAACCAGTTAATGGAGCAGAACAGTTTTGATTCATCGAGAGGTGGTTGGTGGAGAAATGTTCCTGGGTGAGATTCAAGCAATATTGGAAACCATTTTTAAAAAGGCTTTCAACAGGCAATAAAGTGGAGACTCCCTGATGAGATTCAGCAGAAGCAATGAGCCTCTTTTGGCAGAGAATTATCATTGTTCTCAATGCCTAAAGCATCCAGGGTACTGCGCATCAGTGACAAGCAACAAATTTATTTTTTGTTTGTTTGTTTGTTTAAGAAGGAAACCATGGAAATAATCCTAAACACACTTCTTGATCACAAAGACAGGAATCAGCTTTAAGTTATTCATCAAAAATGAATGGGTGGAATACACACTGATAGAATCAACACTGGGTTATATTAAGACTGGGAACAAACCAGAAACAAAAGAAAAATATGAGAGCTTGGGAAACATGAAGTATGGGTTTGTCTGTTACAATGTGTCATTGATATGGAGTGCAATTAATTATATCCACCTGTTTCTTTCCTCTCTGTGTTACTGGATGGAGAATTTTAGCTAGAAGGTGGTGGCTCTTTCTGCCAAATAGGCTTGTATTCATTCCCTATCTTTACTGCCATTCTTTCTCTGCTGGCAGAGGAGAATCTGGCTCTTCTGCCATCTGAGACAGAAGACAACCACATCAGTTAGCATACAGCTGTTTATCTCAGTAAGGTCCAGGAAATTGCCCTCCAAGCTCCGGGAATGGGTTAACGGGCACGGGCATAAAATGATAAATATTAACCCCAGATCCTGAGGGCCAGGTGTCCTCCCAGCACCAGGTCCTGAGTTACACAGGACATTATTGTAAACCCAAATCAAGCCTGAATTAAAGCCAGTACTTTAAAAGCAGTGTTGTGTATATGAGCTCCTGTAATTTACTCTTTATCTACAAGCATAACCCATGCAGACACATGAACCCTAGCTAAAGGACACAGGACAAAACTAAATCAATACAAAAATGAGTTCCCACTTTTCCTCATTGATTTCTCCTATTTCCTGGAAGTTTCACCTTTCAGGTTTTTATCTTATAGTTTCCAGAAAATAGTGCATTCTTGAAATATTAACAGAGAAATTCTCACTTTTCTGTCTCCCTGAATAGATTTCCTTTCTACTTGCCAAATATAAACTGCTTACTTTTTGTTCAAAGCTATCTTATTTTTGAAAAATGTGTCTGTGCTGTCTGCCCTCGTCCCATGTTTCCCAACAAAGTACCAGGTAAGAATAGAATGTCAGAAAGAAGTAAATAAAAAAGAAGTAAAAGTAAATAAAAATAAAAATAGAGTGAAGCAGAGGTAGGTGTAGAATTGGTGGAGGGGTATTTAGCTGCCTCACCCTTAGCTAGGACATCATTAACAGGTAAATTACTGGTCTTTTATTAGTTCTTATTCTCCCAGGAGAGACTCCCTGACTTGTCTGTAGCCCCTCAAATTTGATGAACTCTCAAAACATTTTGGCTTCCAAAATTCATTTGATCAAATTTACTACAGATATTTATCTCTTGGTACTGTGGGATTGGCAAGTGATAGATGTCACGGGAAAATGAGGAAAGAATAATACCATTCTACCTCTAATGACTTAAGCTGCGTTGCAAAACTACAACTTCCTGGCATACAATAGATCTATGTGAAATGTTCAGAGATTTATTATAACAGACAGAAGCTGTGAGATTCTCAGAAAAAAAAGAGGTCAGTGACCTAAGATCATTAAGAAAGCTTCTTGGAAGAGAGTAGGCTGGAATGGATCCTAAATAATAGATAGGGTTTGAAAGACAGAGAGAAAGAGGAAAGAGAACATCTTAAGCAAATGAAGGAACTCTGGCTTGGAAAATCTGTCCTGTCTCCCTCCATAAACATGAGAATGCACCAAAGTTAGCACTTCAAACACATTCACTGCTGACCTGTGCATCCGAAGCCTGCCAAACAGTGCAGCATGGGTGACACTTCAAAACACAGATGTGTTTAGTCAGGATTCTCCAGAGTAGCAGAACATATAGAAAGAATGTGTGTGTGTGTGTGTGTGTGTGTGTGTGTGTGTGTGTGTGTGTGTGTGTGTGTGCATGTGTGGAGGGAATTTATTAGAATGATTTGCAGGCTACCATCCAACTGATCTAACAGTTTTTGGCTGTGAACAGAAAGTCCAAGAATCCAGAAGTTGCTCAGTCCAAGAAGCTGGATGACTCAGCAGACACTGGAATCCCAAAGAAGAAGACTCTAATGCCAGTGAATGAATGGACTTGCTAGCGAGGCAAGAGCCAAGTGGGCAGAGCAAAAGCTATGTCCTCACATAGGCTTCCAGCAGAAGGTATGGTCCAGATTAAAGATATGTCTTTCCACCTCAAGATCTGGATCAAAGGCATGTGTCTTCCCACCTCAAAGATCCAAATCAAAGGCTTGGACTAGAAGGAGATTTACCTACTTCAAAAGTCTCTCACAGGTGTACACTTTATTTCTGGATTGTAGTTCATTCCAGATGTAGGCCAAAAGTAGCCATCACCGCAGATGATGTTTAATTGGAAGCCATTCTTTCTATAATTCTTCATAGTCTCGTTGTTTTATGTTGATCATTAACCCACTGAAATTTGGATCATTTTTAAAATGATATTGGACAAAATTATAGGATGATACTGGTGGTTGATATGCTTATTAAGTTCTTTAAAGCTCAGGATGTTATGTTTAGACCAATTCTATTTGGAACATCTCAGCACCGCTACTCTTTCTTTGCTACAAAAGGAAAATTCTCAGAAAGGTAGAAACAAATGAAACACTAGCTCTTCTACAATTGCTTTTAAGCCCTGGACAGATACAAGCATGACTGGAAAGACTCAGCCCTACTGAAGTAAGTAGGCAGTTTATAGCCAACCCTATATTTTGACCTGTTTTTCAATATTTTGATGAGAATAGTGGGCAAAACTGTCATTTTGAAAAGATAAACCTAAACTCTCTGTTTGCCTTTGTCCTATACCTCAGTGAGAGAAACCATTCAAAAATAAGGGGAGAAGCATAGTAAGTTTTCTAGTTATAAATAATGTAGAGATTGTATGTGGGAGTGCAGATTAAGAGCCTCGATAAGAATTAGACTGGTACATCATGTAGAGTCACACATATCATAGCAATGGGGTGAAGTGTTCAGAGATAAATCTTGCTTCCTTCAACCAGTAGACAGCATGGCAAGAAGAAGAAGGCATAAGATTATTGACTGAGGATGCTTGCGCTGTTGGTTATATGTACAAGACTCAGTAAACAGATGGCACATGGCAAAGGTCGGGTTTCTCACTATGAAGAGTGAGAGCTTGTACACAAGAAAGGAGTCAGGGAGTCTTATGTAGATGGTAATAGAGAAGTTGGAGACATGTTTATGAATCCATATTTAGCTTAATATAGATACAGTAGATACAGATGGTTACACATAGAGCTGCTGGTAGACCTATGTACATATCAAACTTAATTCCCCCCCCCACACACACACTAATATGTATTTGCCAACTCTTGGTGGAGAGGACTGACAAGCAAAACTATTCTGGTAGCAATAAGTGTCTTAGGACCAATATCTTGTTTCCTAGCACTGTTCTTCAATCAAAGGAACCAAAGATATATTGGCTGATTGCGAGTTTTAGCTAAGGGGTTTACACAGTGAACTTGGCACATTTTGTAGTATCAAAATATAAAAAAGAGCACAAACAAAAATGATAAGGTATATTAAAAGGGAAAAGGAACCAACTGGAATGTTTCCCAGTGGCCAAAATCAAAGTAATTTGAACAAGAAAATAAATCTATACTTACATAAATAATTAATTGCATAACTAATGAGGGAAAAGAAACAAATCTGTCTGCATAATTCCAAATAATTTATGTAGAGACCCAATCCTCGGAGACAGAGTGAAACCTCACTCTCATTAAGTGTTAAGTGAGAGAATGAATTCCTTCCAAACAAGGACAGGGACTGGAAGAAAGGCTGGCTTGTCACCAAGCCTGACAAACAGCTCTTCAGCTGAGCTGCCAAGGTCAATGTCCACAGTCAGGCTATAACAATTCTGTTGTTACAGTGTGATAAAAACAGGTTCTTACCTTTTTGATCTGCCTTCTCCAAACCCATATTTCACCAAATTCCAACAGAGAGATATGTTATAAAATAAGTGACTGGCATTTCTCAGAAATGTCAGGATCATCAAAAATAAGAAAGGTCTGAAGATTTTTTACAGCCAAAGGACACCAAGGGAGACAGGATGAGTAAATGCAAGGTGTGACCCTGATGAGATCCTGACACAGTAGGTAAAAATCTTTAAAAAAAAAAAAAAAAAACAAAAAACAAAAAACACCTGAATAATGCATATTACTACAGTTAATATTAACATATCATGTTGTTATAGTAACTGTAACCAATGTGTTATAATCATGTGTGTCACTTACAATAAGAGAAACTAGATATGGTATGGGATATATGAAAATACTGTACTTCTTTTTTTTTTTTTTTAGTTTTTTTCGTTCTCCTGAAAAAGATAGTTAAAATAATTTAAAAGCTGAAAAAATGGCTCAGTTAGTAAGTTAGGTTAGCCAGTTTAGTACTGGCTGTGTAAGTATGACTAGACCTTCACCACATAAAAAGCCAGGAGCGGTGGTACACATCTCTAATCCCATGGTAAGGAAGGCAGAGACAGGCTCTGGAGTTCATTGGCCAGCTGCCCTAGCCAAACTGGTGAGATTCAGAGTCAGTGAGAGACCCTGTCCCCAAAAACAAGGGGGCAAGCAAGTTAAGAAGACATCCACCAATGTCGTGTGTGTGTGTGTGTGTGTGTGTGTGTGTGTGTGTGTGTGTGTGTATACCTGCATACCCATGAACACACAAACATTAACACAAGCAATGATTTAAGGGGGAATTTAGGGATTTATTTAGAATTATGTACATGTATGAGATTGTCCAAGTATAAATAAATTTTAAAATTATTTAAGAACTACAGAAAAGCCAACCAATTATAGCATGAGGATCAGTTTAAATGAAATATTGCAGGCCAGTGAGATAGCTCAACAGGTAAAGGTGCTTGCAGGCAATTCTGACAACTGTAACCCACATAATGGAAGGAAAGAACCAGTTCCCACAGGTTCTCTGATCTCCATACTTGTGCCATGGCATGCACATAACCCCAAACACACATATATACCCATATGTGTTCATACCCATGCAAAATAAATAAATGCACAAAAAATTGTTTTTATTATTGCTATTTGATCTGGGTATATTAGCCTATACCTTTAATCCCAGTTCTCTGCAAATCCCAGGTCAGCTTGATCACCATAGTGAATTCCACGCTAGCCAGGGCTGCTTGGTGAGACCCTGCCTAAGAAAGAAAGAGGGGGTGGGGAGCAGAGGGGAGGGGAGAGAAGAGGGGAAAGAAAGAAATGAAATGTTGCTATTTAAAATGTAAACTTCAACACTTATAATGAAACTGAATCCTTCAAAATAGTCTCTAAGTTACTGAGTTCCTATCTGAGTATATTTAACCTCAAAAGGCTATATTTCTGCTATAGTTTGCAGAGCTTGGCAAAGGTTTGATATAAAGTGATATCGAGCCGAGCTGTGGTGGTGCATGCCTTTAATCCCAGCACTCGGGAGGCAGAGGCAGGACGATTTCTGTGAGTTTGAGGCCAGCCTGGGCTACAGAGTGACTTTCAGGAAAGGTGCCAAAGCTACACAGAGAAACCCTGTCTCGAAAACCAAAAACCAAAAAACAAACAGATAAAGTGATGTCAAGAAGCAGATGCCCCATGGTTTAGGTCGGGCAGACAGATAGAATCAAATTGTCTTTATTTGGAGAAAGTCACCTTTGGTAACACATAATGGAATGGCTACAGCTGCTATATTAGTTAGACTGTTTCTCACAATGATAGATACCCAAGGGAAATGACTTGAAGGAGGAAAGATATATTTTAACTAATGGTTCCAGAGGTCAGCTAGCTCCATTGTTTTCAGGCTGAGCAAAGTCAGAACATGGTAAAGCAAGCTATATGTCCTATGGAGACTGGGAAGCAGTGAGGGACAAAAAGAAGGGGCCAGAGACAAGATGCCCTGCAAGGCACACTCCCAGTGGACTACCTCTTCCCACTAGGCCCCGCCCACCTTTTGAACTTCCACCACTGTTGCTGGAGGGCTTTTCTCCAGGTTCCACCAAGCCCCACAGTCCCACAATCCACGTACAAAATAATCACTCAGATGCTTATATTACTTATCAACTCTATGGCCATGGCAGGCTTCTTGTTAACTATTTTTATATCTTAAATTAACCCATTTTTATAAATCTATACCTTGCCATGTTGCTTGTGGCTTACCAGTGTCTTTACATGTTGCTTGTCCTGGCGGTGGCTGCAGTGTCTCTCCCCCTTTCTTCCTGTTTCCCCAATTCTCCTCTCTCCTTGTCCTGCCTATACTTCCTGTCTGGTCACTGGCCATCAGTGTTTTATTTATATAGAGCGTTATCCACAGCACTTCCCCTTTTCTTCTTTTTTTTAAAAAGGAAGGTTTTAACTTTAACATGGTAAAATTACATATAACAAAACAATTATCAAGTAAGAATTGCAGTTACAATATTAAAGAAGATGTCCTATCTATCTTATATTTGTGAGTTTAAGGTTTTATATCTAACTTATCTTTTATCATAACTGAGGAAATTACAACTATCTAGTCTTCAACCACATCAAAGACCTCAGAAGGATATAATATTACCTGAGAAATGGGAGAAGGATGTAAGCAACTTTCGGGAATCTTGCAAGAGTAGACCAAGACAGCTGGCAGCCTGGACAGTCATCTAATGTTTCTCAGCATTGTTGGTGGATTCAAATTGACTACAGGCCTAGAGTATCTGACAGACCATTTTTAGAAGCAGGAATTTTAAAAGACCATCTTACCCTGTCTTGGCAGAGTACAGTGGTCACTTTCCTTGTGTCCCACTTGTCCAGAAAGGACAGCATTGTATTTGTGCTGTCAGCCGTCAAGGCAAGGGCAGTTCTTTGCCCAGTAGGCCATTTTGTGCCAAGAAGACAAACTTCCAAATGGAAATGTCTTAGAAGCCCAACATTCTCTCCGGATCAAATTGGTGCAGCCAGGAGCAATTGTGTCTCACGTCAATTCTATTCTATCCTCTTTCTAACACTAGTTCCAGACAAAATAAGAAGCGCAATTCTTCAGAACAATTTGAGGATGCTGACTTAGGATGGTCACTGGTGTCGATCATTCTGTACATTGACATTTCATGATTCACTTCTGACTGTCCATGTTTCTCTAAGGCAAAAGAACATAGTTCTTGCTCTAAACGCAGTCTGTAAGATGAGAACAACCTCTTTTGAGGTGTAAATGGAAATGTGTCCTCCAATTTCAAGCATTAGAATCAGCTCAGTGTCATCTCTGCTAGAAGCGGGATTTGACTTCCTCAATCACAAAGCATCCAGAACTGTAGGAAAATGGGAACAATTGGAGGCTGGGAAAACTACTCATGTTATTTTCCTTACAAATTAAGCATACAAATTTACCATGGGGCCACCGTTAATACAAGTGTGTCCACAGACTGGGAAGCTTTCAGATTCCTCAGTCTAAATCTTCCCATCGTTGTCTCTGGTTTGTGTGGCTTCACACAGGCTTTTATTTACCACTGACTTTGACATTAGCAGAAAACTGCGATGGGTTATTTCCTAGCAAAGCTTTCCCTGTTTAGTTCTTAGTGACAGCCCTGTGTGTGTGCATGCATATGTGTAGAGCCTGCGTTTTATCTTTGTTGAGGTCTTCCATCTTAGGTTATTGAACAGTGAGGGGTGTGGTAGAATATTTGCAAAGCCTCCTCTTTTGGCTCGGGCTGGTCTTTTATGTATGTAAATATACTCAGGCTCTTATGAAGTCTTAATCCAAAAAGAAAAACAACAAACAAGTTGAAAATCATGTTGATGGCTTCCTATTCTGGGGCATAGAAAACAGAAATGCAAAATATTTCTTGTTTAACTAATGACTTGGTCTATGTAGTAGGGGCTAGTCCTCTCCATACGTTACACAGGCAAAAGGCACATTCCTAGAAGATCTCATTGTGTGCAGTGTCCATTCACAAAATTGTGCCCTTGCTTTCTTTGAGTATTTTCATATTTATTACTTAGGAAAAATAATAAGATATGCTAAGAATAGCTCCCAGAGGCAGATTTGAAAATGTGGCAATTGTTCTTGTGATGAATACGGAAGGTGTTGGTAGAGTAGGTAAGATCTTCAGAGTGTGTTCATGTGTGTGTGTGTGTGTTGTGTGTGCATATGTGTGTAGCTATGAATACATAACATTTGGATATAATAGGAACAAGAAATTAGTAAATGAAACTAGTATATCAGTGTATTCAAATTGGGAAAAAACTAGATTGATTGATCAGTAAGTACTGAACTTTAATATTCAAGGGTTTTGGAAGACTGAGAGGTTCAGTGTTTAAAAGTGCTTCCTGCTCTTCCAGAGGATTCATGTTCAATTCCCAGTACCTATGCAGGTAGGCTCACAGTCACTTGTAATTCCAGATCCAAGAGATCTGGCACCCTCTTCTGACCTCCTCAGGTACCTGCACACATGTGGCATACACTCACCCAGACATACACATAATAATAAAAGCAAATAAAAAATGGATCTTAAGAAAAGAATTATTTGTCAAATGATTAGTACTTATCAGGCTTTCTTTTGGGCATCCCCTGTGAAGCAAGTCAACAAGTCTCACAAAATTTAGTGTTATTTTTATACCCCGTTTACAGATGGAAAAATGATTCATGATTCATCTTAGGTCATGGCAAAGTGGTCAGTATTTGAATCAGATTGTCTGATACATACATACATACATGCCTACACACACACACACACACACACACACACACACACACACACACACACACACAAACGCACATACACACATACATTGGTTTTTAGAAACAAAGTTTCTCAGTGTAGCCCTAGCTGTCCTGGATTTTCTCTGTAGACCAGGCTAACCTTGAACTCAGAGATCTACCTGCCTCTGCCTCCTGACTACTGATATTAAAGGCCACCACTGCCTGACCTAATTTATTTATATATTTATATTTTTTCACTGTAGCATACTCTTTTAGAATCAGATGTATGCAAATCATGACCTTGCCTTTCTTATCCCATTTTCCAATAGACCATATATATAATTTAGCTGGCTATAGTGGCTCATCTTTTAATCTTCCCACTCAGGATGGTGAGATAGGTAGACTTCTATGAGTTCAAGTCCAGTCTAGTCTACAAATGGAGACCAACCAGAGCAACATGGTAGGTAAGATTTTTGTTTCAAAAATAAATAAATAAATAATTACAACTCTGCAGTCAGTTAAATATCAGAGTGCCTACAGAGCTCTTGAAAGTGACAGTAGCACAAAAAGTGATTCTCTCCCAGTTCTGGGCAAGTTAAGGGGAAGAGGAGCTGGGGGCTGCCAGCCAGAGTATTAAGGAGGGTACTGAGAGGGCTGTGAAGAGCAAGCTGGTTCCAGAGCTCATGGTCCAGTCGGGGGAGTGTTTTGATTTGTCATGGCCCAGTGCGGGAAGTGTATTGGTTTGTTACTGTGCATTACTCATGGTCAGCAGGCTTTATGAGCAGTACCTAATATGTGTTATTCATTACTTTCGGAACCATGAAAAAGGTAAAGAATACAGCCTAACAACTAAGCAACAGCCGTTATTGTCAGAGAGATGCTGTTGGCATAGACAGATGGATCCTGGTTTGCTGGAACCAGACAGGGCAGGAATTCTTGCCACAGAGAGCTAGAAGTTCAGAACCAGAAGCAGGTGTCTGTGGCCATCTTCCATGCTTGCCAGGATAAAGGCATAAAGCAGCCGTGGGGAGTGGTTTTTATTCCTGGAATGAGCTCACCAGGGAATTCTCTCTGTCTATTGTGCAGCTTGTACATTTTGCATTTGATTTGGCCATGTATAATGTTTCTCCCTAATCAAAGCCCTCAGTAAAACATGGGGTGGGCGGCTTGATGTATAAGAATGCTTGTTGAATAATTTATTCTCAGGAATCTTAGAAAATGCCAGAATGAGGATACACCAGAGAATAAGCTCAGATGTAATTTTAAATAATATTCCCTAAAACAACACAAAGGGTGGCAGTTTATGCAGATATGCTAGATAGAGGGATCTTCGCCATCTGTAATATTCTGATGTATTTTTAGAGTGGAGTCTGGAGGTGGTCGTCAGAGGAAAAGCAGACCCTCTACAGCTCTGGAAATGCTGAGCCATCTGGCTGGAAGAACAGCATTAGCAAACACCTGTGGAGATTACTTTTCCAGCAGGACCACAGGGTTTGATGATGTGGGAACTGAAAGGGACTCACTCAAATACGAGACTGAATGCAGAGACAGGTCAGTGATATAGGGATATATATAGACATGGCACAGTCAACAGTTAAAGCTCTACCTGGGAACTTTGTCATGTGCAGGGAACAGGGCAGATTTGGGTTTTGTGAATCTTAAAGAGTATCTGATTTAGAATATCCCATTTGAGGGAAATACTACAAAATTATAAACGCAAATGGGGTCACATCACAAGCCTTGGAGTTTGCTAGTTAAGTGAGAGATCTAGGATTCCAAGCCTCATTAGCTTTTGAAATATCTTCCTTTATTATAGCAGTTTCAACCAATAGGAATGTAATAGGAACTCCAAATAAACCTAAAATTTTCTATCATGCACCTTATAAAAGGTAAAAATAAGCATGTGAAAGTCTTATATTTCATTTAATCCAATATGTCTGAAGTAATATTTCAATTTGTGAGCAATACAAAATTAACAATATAACATTTTACATTCATTTCTAACAATATATTTGAACTCTGGTGTGTATTGTGTGTGTGTGTGTGTGTGTGTGTGTGTGTGTGTGTGTGTGTGTGTGTGTAACATAAACCAACAAGGACTAGCCACTTGTTTAGTGTTCAGTGGTTTTATGGTTTTATGTGTGTAGGAGCCTCTGAACTAAACAGGGTGTGTCTAGAGCCTTGCTGTACTCCCAAATGACCTATGAAATGTCATCAACACCATCACCACCACCAGCATCACCACCACCACCGCCATCATCATCATCATCATCATCATCATCGGAGAGCTTATTCAAACCCAATATGCTAGACTTCATTCAAGACACACTGAATCAGAATATAAGAATATACTCTTTAATAAGTTTTCCTGGTGATTCACAGGCACATTAAAGATTAAGATATTGTGCTCTGAATGACTAAAATTAGAAGACCTGAAAATCATTGCAGAAACAAAAGACGTGAGAGTTCTCAGAGAAGGTACTAGAGGAACAATGTTGCAAAAAACGAGTAGTGGGAGTGATTTATGGAATCCAGAAGACAGCATGACAAATGACAAATGAAGTTTGAAGAGGAGAGTTAAAACTAAAGATCATCACCGAGCAGTTTCAGGAAAAGAATGGAAAAGAGATAGTGCACCATAAACTGAGTTTGGGTTACTTTTGGCATTGAAGAGGATGGCATCACTATGGTATAACTTAAAAGCACATCACCCAAGCAGGAGTTACAGGAATTTTTTTCAGCTAAGTTGTGAAAGGCTCATAGGATGATTCTCCTTTTCTACCACACTCATCTTCCTCCTCGGGTAACCTGTTTCAAATGTTGATAGCTCTGACTACACAGAGACATTGGAACACATGTGTGTGAGGACGACGCTGCAGTTTTATGATTGAAAAATGTTAACGTGGATTCCGAACTAAAGATGAGAAGTGAGCATCCTTAATGCTAGCGGCCTTGCTCAGTGATGCATGTTGTAGCTGACAGTGGCTGAAAAACAGTGTGCAGTGCTTGAATGCTTCAGGTCTTCTGTGACTGTGAAGTATTTGTTTAATTATAAAAAACATCTCTCATTACATTTGTAAATGGTATTTACTCACCTCTTCAGAGACATCATCTTCTATTGTTAATTGGATTCAAGAAAACATAAATGTTTTTTATTGGAGTATCAATCATTTGTTAGGATTCAAAAGAGTCCATTTCATTTCTGAGCAGAGATGTTGTTTTGTTGTGATGGACTTTCAAAAAAAGTACCTGGTTGATTTAGCAAACTGAGTGTTTTCATGTCTAAACAAAAGCCTAGATATGTGTAACCACATATTCAAGTTCATGTTTCCTCAATCAAGTCAATATCTGGAACATAATTGGCAACAAATAAATACAAGGGTAGATGGCAAGATAACTATGTGAATATCAATGTGACGGTTATTTCCATTTCCTCTACTTACAGTTGATAAAAAAAATTGCTTTAAGTTTGATTATTTTGATGAAATTAATCAGTTATTTCAATGAAATCTATTTTACCTGTTTGTAAAATGTAATTTATTTATTTAATGTTGGTTGATCTACTCAGAGGTTCATTTCTGTAAATTAAGGCATAAAAAGATACCGCTGTTGGTGAATCATCTACAAATAGCCTGTATTTTTAGAGTTACCTTTCTCAAGGAGAGAAAAGAAATAGAAAATAACCCTTTAAACAATTTCATACTAGATTACTTCTGTCTTTTGTGGACAAGACACACACACAGAGAAAAGTATTTGTTGCATGACCTGACACAAAAAATAGCCATCAGACTTAATGTTCTTATTTATAGCATAGGACCAATCATTAGACGTGTGAATATATACTATGTGCCAGTGGCTATTCTAGACCATGGCAGGTACAGCTCAAAAAAACTATTTTCTGAGTCCCTTTTCTTTGGGGAAACTTTCACCCAGATATTAATTATTTAATCACATTATGAAAAACATGGTCACAAATGAATGATTCCACAGTTCTGACTAGATCATGAAAGGAAACTTCAGACCTGGGAGATATTTACATTGAGTCTTGAATGCGGGAAGACTGGAAATGGAAAACACTAATCTCAACCAAATAATAGCAAGGTGAAAGTTCCCAGTATTCTTATAGGGTTAGTGAGTGATATCCTGGGGTGGTAAGATGGAGTATGTTCTAAAGAACGAATAGCAAGTTGAGTCTGAGTTCTGAAAAGCTGTGCCTTTACTAAGAAGTGTGGTTTTAATCTGTGCAGCAAGGGCACCTGTGAAATGGTTCTGAGCAGTGGACTGCAATAAGTGGATGTAATTTTCAAATGATGAATTGTAAAAGACAGAACTCAGCCAGCATGCTGGCATACACCCTAATCCCAGCACTTGGGAGGTAAGAACAATAGAATCACAAGTCTGAGACCAAATTGACCTGCATAGCAAGAGCCTTCTTCAAAAAGAAAAAGAAAAAAGAAAAGGTAGCATTTGTTTAAAAAGAACTGTACAATGGCCACTTTTTATTTTATTGGTTTATTTTGATGGGATCTCACTGTACAGTCCTGGCTAGCCTGAGACTCACTATATAGACCAGCTAGTCTTGAAATCATAGACATCCACCTGCCTGTGCTTCCCAAGTGCTGGAATTAAATGTGTATGTATGTCAGTCAGCCTCAATGCAGTTGGTTCAATGGCCAGATTGTAATGTGACAAGTAAATAAACAGAGACAATCCAGGATAAGGCCAAAGTTCCCAGTTTTCAGAATGGTGTGGATCCCATGGCTTTCCTAGGGAGATGGGGGGGACTGGTTTCCTGTCTTACTCTCCCATATCTGTTCACCACCTAGCTTAATTCAGTTTCTGCCTCCACACTGAAGGTGACCGGTTCTATGGTTGGAGTTGGAGGGGGGTATTCATTGTCTTCAGCTTCATGTCAACCCTAAAGCTGGATAGAAAACAACATGTTCCTTTTATCACTCTCTAGGTAAAGCAAGAGAGTTATTAAGTCTCCCCTTAGTTGTCAACAGCTCAGTGATTAAAAGGAAGATTGAAATGTGTTCAAAGATGAGAGTTTCAAAAAATATTTTTGTTTGTTTTTAGTAACCTTGAAATTTTTCACTTCAAAAATATAAAAAAAATATAAATGAGCTGGGGACATTTCTGCTTTGAAAATTAATGCGTCAAACTTTTTTGCTCCTTTAGTTTTTACCTCCTTAAATTTCTCTATGAACTTAAATACAGAGATTTATTATTATTATTTTGAGATATAGTAACAATGAGTCCATTTATTTGTTCAATAGTTTGTATTTTCTTGTCTAAAAGTGGCAAAAATTATAAAATTTTAGAACTAAGTAGCCTTTGTATCCAACTAGACAGCATAACTGACATGGTGTTGTCAATGTTGTGAAAACCTAAGGCAGTAGCATTCTGAAGAAAAGGCAATCAAATTAACCATTTTTCTTTCTGGTTTTGAGGGTATAGACTCTTGAATTAATCAATGTGCAGAGCAAAGTTTCAAAACAAAATACTTTCTTTTTAAAAACTAGTGTAGAGCTGGGGAGATGATGACACATGGCTTTAATCCCAGCACTCAGGAGGTAGAGGCAAGCAGATCTCTGAGTTCAAGGCCAGCCTGGTCTACAGAATGAGTTGTGGGACAGCCAAGGCTACATAGTAAAACCCTGTCTTGAAAAAGAAAAAAAATAGAAAAAACAAAAAGAGAAGAAGAAGAGGAGGAGCATGAGGAGGAGGAAGAAGAAAAAGAAAGAGGAGGAGGAGAAGATATTTATTTTATAAAGCAGAGGAAGGTGGTGGGCAGGTTGGCAGCTCTGAGGAGACCTCAGTGGTGAAGGAGAGAAGTCCAGCTCCACAAGTGCCCACAGTGCCCCAGGCCCACACAGAGAGGAGTCTGACTCATTGTCACTGCCTGTAGCTTCTGGAGCCCAGGAGGAGTGAGGAGAAAAACAACAAATGAGTATATCTCTCTGCCTTCCTCCAAGGGAATCCTTTTCCTCACAACTGTCACTTCCTCCCAGGTGCAGGCCTCTGCAGCGGAAGAAAATGGGGAGCTAGAGAGATGGCTTAGACTAAGAGCATGTGCTCCCTGAAAAAGAAAATCCCACAAAACTCACATTTATACTAACTTCTGAGGCTATCTAGACATGATTTGTGATGATGATATTATTATGAAAATAACTCTTACATTCAAAGACACTGAAACTTTTGCTAGATCTCACAGCCAAAGTTAGTAATACACCATGAGGTCACTTAAGACTGCTGCCCTACTGTGTACACAGCCTGTTTGTTTAACCTGCCTATAAGAGAACAATGTAACAGCCAACCTTACTTGTCTTAGATTTCTGTGCAATCCATTTTTACAACCTGGGATGACGCATAGCTTTAATCTTAAATTACGTACTCTTCCATGCCCCTGGCCCATGAATAAAACATGTGTGTTTATGTGCTGTTGCAATAAATGCTGAAAGCAGCAAACGGCTGAAAGCAACCTTATAAAAATAAATATTTGTCATAAACGTTGAAAGCAACATACAGATATTGCTTGATCGTGTTTGTCTGCTGTCTAAGTCAGCTGGGGTCAGGAAAGCTTCATCCCCCGTAAAGCTCTGTTGAGGATTTCTGTAAAGTGTCCCTCATTCCTTTTCCATGTGATGCTTCCTGAGTTGTTTGATAAATACAGAGCAAAATCCCTTTGTTAGGGACACACACACACACACACAAAAGAGATATGAGGGGAGGGAGGAGAGAGAGAGAGAGAGAGAGAGAGAGAGAGAGAGAGAGAGAGAGAGAGAGAGAGAGAGAGAGATTGATTCACAAGACAGCCTTCAAGCAGACACAGATTCAGCTTCCTACAGCAGACAGACAATAAAAGACACACACAGAGAGTAGAGAATTCAAATCGAAGCTTACTCTTTGTGAAACTACTCCAAGGGGCAGAGTTTTGATATCTTTTCCTTACTGACACATGTAGCAAGAATCTTAACAGTTCTTATTAATAAAATCAAACCTGAGCCAGGTATTGGGGTGAACTGAAAGATCAGAGAACCAGAACAAGCCACAGCTACCTCACCTCCCTGGATCTTCAGCTGGTCTTGTTTCCTCAGACTGGAGGCCTCTGAGTCCTCATCCAGAATGGCTCTCAGCTAAACCTCTGGTCAAAAGCCTGAATGCTTAACCAGGCCAAATGCTTAACCAGCCAAATGCTTCTAGTTTCTGGTCCTCGCGCCTTATATACCTTTCTGCTTTCTACCATCACTCCCTGGGATTAAAGGCTTGCTTTCTGGGATTAAAGGCATAAGTCACCATGCTTGGCTGTATCCTTGAACAGATGGATTTCTGCCTCTGGAATGCTAGAATTAAAGGTGTGTGCTGCCATTGCCTATCCTAATTATCTAGTGGCTTTTCTGTTCTCTGTCCCCAGATAAATTTATTAGGGTATACAACATTTTGGGGAATACAATACCACCACAGACACACCAATGTATTTTGGGTACTCTGAAGTTATTTTTAATGTGTTTAATCAACATAATGATTAATTCACATCATGTAGTATATAGATGAGCTGAGCACCTAAAAATCTAAACAGTAGAAAGAAACCCAAAACAAGAATTATTTTAGGAGAACATTTCATTTTTAATACTTAAATGCTACAAAATACCTCATTTGCCACGCAAGATGACTAGGAATGAAACCATTTTATATTTCCTTGTTAAATATAATTAATACTAAAATTTAAAAAAAATATATATCATATCAAATTGTCATTTAACTGATAGTGTCTCTGATAGTGTCTGATGTAATTTTCATGCCTAACTATCGGAAATCTGGTTTAGAAACCAAATAACCAAAAATCCATTATCTAGCCATAGGCAATACTTCGTTTAAGCAAACACACTGGGTACATTTTTGTCTGTTCTAAACAAAGGCTCTCTTTTCAAATATTGTAATTTTTTTAGACATATATTTTATTCCCAAAATAAGAAGAGAAATGAGACTAGCAAATTAAATGTGTAATTTTTGGTCTATGTCATTTCAACAGTTTTTGCAGCTGAAGGTTTTCCTGTGCCCACCCAGCTCCAGCATCCTTGCGTTTTCGAAGCCGCTCAGACCCAAATGAACACACAGAGGCTTATGTTAATTACAAACTGTATGGCCTATTGGCTCAGGTTTCTCGCTAGCCAGATCTTACATCTTAAATTAACCCATTTCTATAAATCTATACTTTGCCATGTGGCTCGTGGCTTACCAGTATCTTTACATCTTGCTTCTCATGGCAGTGGCTGGCAGTGCCTCCTCTGTTCTGCCTTTCAACTTCCTCCTCTCTAGTTAGAATGTCCCACCTAACCCTATTCTGCCTCACCATTGGCCAAACAGCTTTATTTATCAACCAATCAGAGCAACATACTTTCACAGCATGCAAAAAGACATTCCCACATCAAGTTTTTATTTCTTCAATTTCTCTTTTGCACTCTTCCCTCCCTCTATTTTTACTCCTCTTCTATTCCTTTCTTTTTTTAATAATTTATTTATTTTTATTTTATGTGCATTGGTGTTTTGCCTACATGAATATCTGTGTGAGGGTGCCGAATCCCCTGGAACTGGAGTTAAGCTGCCATGTGGGTGCTGGGAATTGAACCTGGGTCCTCTTAACTGCTGAGCCATCTCTCCAGCTCCCCATTCTTCTTTCTCAAAAGAAAGAAAGAAAGAAAGAAAGAAAGAAAGAAAGAAAGAAAGAAAGAAAGAAAGAAGGGAGGGAGGGAGGGAGGGAGGGAGGGAGGGAGGGAGGGAGGGAGGGAGGGAGGGAGGGAGGGAGGGAGGGAGGGAGGGAGGGAGGGAGGACAAAGGAAGGAAGGAAGGAAGGAAGGAAGGAAGGAAGGAAGGAAGGAAGGAAGGAAGGAAGGAAGAAAGGAAGAAAGAAAATAGAAAAAGAAAAATTCTTGCCTAGCTTTACAGTGTATGATCTGAAAAAAACAAACAAACTTACCTTAAATAAAAGAAAAAGATTAAAGCATAAGAGGTATTGTCCATGATCTCAATATGTTTAGATTTGGAAGACAAGAAGAGTTGATTGATTGATTGATTGATTGATTGATTGATTGACTGACTGACAAATAGAAGTGTAAAGAGCTAGAGGTATCTATAAATGTGTTTTGGTAGTGAGTAGGTATAGGTATAAAACAACACAAGGAAGAAATGTACAAAGATAATTAAAGTAGCTTGAGGGTGTGGCTCACCTGCCATGCACAAAGCCCTGGGTTCCATCTCCAGCACCACATACATTGTGTGTGGTGGTGCACACCTGAAATCCAAGAACCTGGCATGTGGAGCAGGAAAATCAGGAGTTCCTGGCCATCCTTGGCTAGCTACAAGTTCTAAGCTAGCCTGAGCTATGTAAGACCCTCCCCCCAATAATAATGATATTATTATTATTATTATTATTATTATTATTATTATTATTATTGCTTTTGTGTGAGACTAAATGATGAATAGTCTTAAATGACTAGGAATTTAAGAGACACAATTGTCAAATCAAACTCTTGTTTTATGTATCATGTAACAGATTTTTTTGTTATGAGTTGAGGGGTAAGCATTGTACTATCTCTTTTGGCTCCCTAGCACTAACTCTTTATTCTAAAAAGAACTCTTAGGCACAACCACTTTAACTTAACATAGATACCAGTAAACATTACACATAGCTCTGGCTTCTCCATCACAGTCCCAGCTTTGTGAAGTGACCACTTGATGGTTTTTTGACACCCAAAAGAGTGCAAATAAACTTATAAAAGGAACAAATGATATAGTTGAGAATGAGATAGAGTGATTCCATTTAGAGATTGTTTAGTGTTTTTGAAAAGCACAAGGGAATGGGTACTTGCAACACTGGGTTGATGCAGACAGTGACATTTTCCTTATTCTTTTAGCTTGAAGTTAATAGCAGCATTATGGATACATCCTTTTACTCTTCTTCAGAGAAGCACTGCAATGAAATAATGTACTATAAGCACTCCTAACCCTTGACATGAAATATCTGCTACTTTTGCGCTTTGCTGGGACAATTCTTCATATCAGAAATCCACCCACATGGGAGATCAGCAGAGAGTTCCCGGGATGAATTATTAAAAGCTACTGTTAAATGTTGTTCAGGAGAAGTCTTGTGAAGCATCATTGGCATTATCAACAAAAATACTGGCCAGGCAGTGGTGGTGCACTCGGGAGGCAAAGCCAGGTGAATCTTTATGAGTTTGAGGCCAGCCTGGGCTACAGAGTGAGTTCCAGGAAAGGCACAAAGCTACACAGAGAAACCCTGTCTTAAAAAAAAACAAAAAACTAATAACTAAACTATCAAGTATAATTAATTTTATATCAATATACTACGAAAATAATACATTGACATGATTTATATATACTTCTTGACACATTTTATAAGCTTATTTTCCTTGTGAGTCTCTGTAAAAGAATTTCTTCTGCTTTTCAAATATGTTATCTAGGTTATGATTGCTTTTTATAAATGATACCAGAATAGAATAATATGAAAAATTTTTATTTAAAATGTACGCAACCTTTATCCTGTTAGAATAGATCCTTTTCCACTCAGGCTAACTTGGAGATTTTCACTTATGTTGTTGATTGTAAAGTGTAAAATAAGGATGACTCAGTATTGTATGGAACATCTTTCATTGAAGAAAAAGATAGGACTGTATTTCATCCCCACATAAGCCATATGCTTAGAGCTCAAAATGTATTATAGGTTCCAGAAGGACTATTAAACATTCTCCCACAAAGTGAGCATGCCAGAAATACCTTGGTGCACAGATACCACTTCTTGCCCATGTGTTCTTTATATTATCATGCCATCACTTTTATTAAGATTTATTTGTCTTTGCTATCTACATCCAAATATTACTTTTCTGTTCACCAAATCCTTCAGAGCTTCCAGGCTCTGGCATCATCTGTCTTTTTCTAAACAGTGACTGTTTTGAATTCAATATTCTGTTCACAGTGCAGAGGTCCTGTTGATTTCCCCAAGATGAAAACATTACTGAGTCATGTGCAGGGACCTGAAGACAAAATCTGGCCCTGAAGTTGCTTGAGATTATTCCTGGGGAGAATTTTTCAGCTTTGTCTTTGTTCCTGCCTACAGCCATTGAATGCCTCTTAAATCACTGACAGAAAATTTGGGTCAACACATTGCCTGAGGTCATTTAAATTTCAAATCCGCTGCCATTTTCCTGCTTCTAGCAAATGGGAGGGAAAAAGGATTGAGCCTACAGCTAGTGAGCTGGAGCTGAAATCTGGCACAGGAAACTTCAAGTCAGAGTCAAACTTATTTATGCTCTGCTGGAGGAAGTGTGTCGAGAAGGTTAATGAGTCTAAATTGGCATGCTGTCTTCTGAGTCAGAGCCGAACTGGAACTGGGACTGAACACGGTGATGAGAATCTCTTTCACAGATTTTGCGGCACTCTGATACCGTGGCTTGAGTGTGTTCTTTTGTAATCATGGAACCTGTTATTGTGGGCCCACAGAAATGATCTGTGAACAAAACTCAGGTTCTATGATTTGTTTAAACCAGTCAAGTGGCAGGGACAAAACGCTTAGAGTCTGCAGGCCTCCGTGGCCAGCACAGAACCCACACACCACGGTCATGAGTCACCTGCTAATCACAATCGGATGATGTCTGTCAGCCCTTTTCATGGGAGCAGCTGTCATTCTGTCACTTCTAAGACTGTTGGCTCTAAAGACAGAATCGAAGGATAGCTTCTTCATTTTCATGTCTTAAAATACACCGAGTTGTAGCAATAAACACAGTTAGTACCCACATCTTACTCTCCCAATGCCACTTTACAGTGAAAAAAACCCAGAGGCATTTTACAAAACTGGTTGATTCAGTCCAGGCAGGTAAAGGACAGTGTGAGCCCGAGTCCTCTTGGATTTCTAGAAAGGTAAGTGCTAACCCAGGCCTTACAAGGAGGCACATGCCTTTAATCCTAGCCCTTGGGAGACCAAGGGAGCTGGATCTCTGTGAGTTTGATCCCTGTGAGACAGGGCTACATAGTGGGACCCTGTCTTCAAAAAACAAAAGAGGGAAAGGGGTTGATTCACATATAATATTCTTATACACATAGGTGTCTTATATATTTAGCTATTATATATTTATTTATATATTTGATATATACTGTGGCATGATGAAAGGGCACAGAAACCAGATTGAGTGAGATACCAATGACCAAATTTCAGACAGTGTGAATGACAAAATAACAATAAATAAATCCATGATTATAGGAAATATCAATGAGTGTATGTTCATGTCAGTATTTGCTTACATTATAAATGAGATAAAAGATGAGTTTTTTTTCATTGACTATAATTCTTAGTAATGAATGTAAAAAGAATGATATAAATCAAATTACAATTTTATAAATTCATAGTATTAATTTTTGTTGATAATATCCAGCAGTAGATGCTAATCTTAATTAGGTATTTTATGATTCTCAAGTATGTCCAATCAAATGATATTAATGACATTATGGTAGAAAACTGGCAGATATTACCTTAACCAAATGATCAAATTAACATCAGGGGTAGCAGTAAGAAATGTCAACGCTGTGGAGTGCCACATGTGATGAGTGAGGACACAATACCATTTCTCTGATAAGTATATATGTATGAATATACAATAAATGTATATATATCACAAAAGAATGTAGCCTCAGTCAAAAAGGGAAAAAGTGTTAGGAATTACTAAATCCAGAGGCATTCTCCAAAATGATTAGCCACTTGTCTTTAAAAGAGTCACTTGTCTTTAAAAGAGAAAGAAATACCAAGGAAATGTTTGAAAGAACTGAGTGCAATGTCCAAATATGGGCTGAGTTCCTCAGAAGGAAAGAATGTTAATGGGAAGCTAGAACATTCTATGACGTAGATTAGCAAGCTTAAATCTTTAACTTAAAATTCTTAATATTGGTACATAAAATGTCAACAATAGGGAAAACTGAGTAAGGGTATATTGGAACCGTGTGTGTTAATTAGCTTTGCAACTGTTTGATTTGGTTTGGTTTTGCATCCAAACCTTTTTTAATAACAGTAAAAATCAAGGTTGGTTCTTATAGCTGTGAGTGGCCCTTCAGCCTCTAGCTTCCAGTCCTTGGAGCTGATGTGGCTGTGTGGGGTTCCTGGAACCATACCAAAATGCCAGCACACTTCTCAGCCTTATCAAGAACCAGACAGGAGCACAATGCCACAGCCTTTGGGGGACTCCAGGGCCAGCTGGTTGAAAGTGATGATATTATCCCCAGCCTTGTGGATGTGACGTTGGGCTTGGCTGCTCACTGGCAGTGCACAAACCTTCAAGTTGGGCACTTCTTGAATCCACATATCATCTGTGATGGTCCCCACAACCACAGCTGTTTTGTTCTCAGTCAGAAATCTTCATCTTTTGAATCATCTGGGACAGGGACAGAGGTGGCCAGCTACTGTGACTCATAAATGACCTTTTCAGTACAACCTGATTAAAGGTGAAGTTGGTTCATCTGGCCGGAAACCCATTCAGCTTGACTAGCAGCCACAGGTAGATGTTATTGTTCTAGGACTCCTTACTCTGGAAACTTTCTTTTTTTGTTGTGATTAATTGTCAGCTACCATGATGACACCTACTGCTTGGCCAGATCTGGAAAGCTCTGTTAATTTAGTTTAATTTTTTTATTCTATTTTAATTTTAGCTTTGCAGCTTAAAAAAATCATAATAAGCAGTTGAGGGATAGAGAGATGATGAATAGATAGCTATATAGAGAGGAAGTGCTGTCCAAGATCACATTCATTAACCTTTTGGTCCTTCATGTTTTCCAGCTGAAAGAATATAGTAACTACCCCGTGGTGGTGTGTTGAAGGTTAAACACAAATATGCATGCAAAGGACTCAGCTGATGCTTTTAATTTGTAGTAAGACCATAAACCACCATCACAGCCATTATTGGAATGGATCATTATAATTCTACTCAGAACTAAGGGTTTTGTGAGTGTTAAAAGCAACTATGAGCATTGGAGTGTTTCCAAAGAGAACCACAATGTCTGTCTCCTCAAAAGCTCCTATCCCATTGTTGAGCATTTCAATCCAGAGAGCCCTTTAGTAGAGCTGTAGTTTTAGATCTTACTCTGTCCCCCAGATAATTAATGGCTTCTTGAAAGAGAAGTGCTTACATCTTCTTGCATATCCTAAAAATAATATTGTATAGCTAGCAGGAGATATTCTTTCCATGATATACCTGAAAATATATTTACTTAATCTGATATGCAAAAATTTGAGGTTCAATTTTTTTTTTTTTTTTTTTTTTTTGGTTTTTCGAGACAGGGTTTCTCTGTGTAGCTTTGCGCCTTTCCTGGATCTCTCTTTGGAGACCAGGCTGGCCTCGAACTCACAGAGATCCGCCTGGCTCTGCCTCCCGAGTGCTGGGATTAAAGACGTGCGCCACCACCGCCCGGCATGAGGTTCAATTTTTAATATAAAATTAGAATTGTGTTCTACCTGCTCTTTCTCTTTACATCAAGTAGCCAAATATCATCCCATCATGTACTGGTCCATTGCACTGCTGTAACAAAATACCACCTACTAGATCAGTGATTCTCAACCTCCCTAATGCTGCAACCATTTAATACAGTTCCTTATGTTACGGTGACCCCCCCCCCCATAACCATAAAATTATTTTCACTGCTACTTCATAACTGTAATTTTGCTACATTTGGGGGGGGTGTTGTTTGGTTGTTTGGTTGGTTAGTTGGTTGGTTGGTTGGTTGGTTTTTTGAGACAGGGTCATTCCTTGTAGCCCTGGCTGTCCTAGAACTCACTCTGTAGACCAGGTTGGCCACAGAGATCTTGCTGGGCAAGTGCCACCACTGCATGGCATAATTTTGCTACTCTTATGAATCATAAAATAAATATCTGTATTTTCCAATGGTCTTAGGGAACCCCTGTGTAACAGCCATCCCACCCCAAAGGGGTTGTGACCCCCCAGGTTGAGAACTGTTAGACTAGATGCTTCAAAAAGCAAAGTACCTTTCTCACAGTTATGGAAGCTGGGAATCTGACATCATATTGCCAATAGTATGCTCAGCCTTATATTGACCCTACAATTTTTCTACTCATGTTTCTTTTATATTGATTTTCATTGCTCATTTTCCATTATTTTTCTCTATTGTTTTGACCCCTTAAAACTTAATTCCTGTTCTTTTAACCACAAACATTAAAAAAATGCAACATGCTTTTAAAAAAAAATCAACAAAACTTCCACTGAGTCAGCGTGAGTACCTTCATCCCAAAAGACACCTAACAATGAATTCTGATTACCTCTTCCGATCTCTTAACTAATTATGTTGTATTTACTAACCAGACCATGTTTTGTTGTTCTAGACAGTTTGGTTCCATACATTTTTAATATTTATTTTGTTTGTATTGTACTTCATAGTCAGAGGTATTTTATGGGTTATTGGCATCCTTCCTATAGTCAATTTTTAGAAGTTTAATCAGTGAGCTGTAGAAGCTGAATTCTCCTATATGAACTATAATGTGTTTTGATCTAATTCTTAACCCAGCTGTGTAAACAGTGCAAAATCAAGAGCTGTTTTCTTACAGCTGAAGGATAACAGTGTCCTAGAGCTTCCATAGTTATTAGAAGCAACCAAATTGAAGATCCCATGGCATCGATGACATGCTTCCTAGGATTGCTACGTCAGGTGGAAACAGAAGGCGTGGCTTTACATAGAGAAAGGTGTTCTCTCCATGCTCTTGGAGGCTGAAGATCAAGATGCTGTCAGGGCCTGTTCCCAGTGATATCTCTAGAGGAGCATGTGTTCCATGCATTTCTCCTAGCTTCAGGCTGCTGTCCAGAATCCTCAGGAGTCCCTGGCTTGTAGATGCATCACTTCTGTCTTGGCCTCCCTCCGTGTGTTTCTGTCTCTCTGCTTCTTTTCTTTTCTAGGAACACCAGTGCTGTTGAGTTTAGAGGCAACCTAACTTCAGTACAGTGTTTTCTTGAGTTAGGAGAAACTTGGCAGATTCTACCCTTAATTCCATTATCTGCTGAAGGATAAGCAGAATTGTGAATAAGGAATAACTTTACATTTCAAAACCGCTCAGCAGTGTAATCCTCCTAAGGACATTTTAAAAGATTAAGAATCCAAATGTGAAGCTGAAATTTAACTTCCAATGACAGTAATTAAATTGAGGTGAGAGTTTGGAAGATCCTGATGTAGTCTAACATCGATAAAAATACGATTTATCTAGTCGGCCAATAATAATGTTATCAAAACTGACTTCTCCACCTGGAGTCTAGCAAGGTTCTTTTCCATGTAGATTCTAAGACAAACCATAATTTCTTAAATGTTATTGTGGAAGAAGAAAGAAGATCAGGAGGGGAGTTCAGAGATTAAAATGGTCATATTTTAAACAAGTATGTCTGGCTTTCAGTTTAGTCCAGTGTGTGTGTGTGTGTGTGTGTGTGTGTGTGTGTGTGTGTGTGTGTGAGTGTGTCTAAAGCACCAGCTTCTGAAAGGTCTGAAAACAGAAACTCCAGTACATTTCTACTTCATGAGTAGAAGACAGAATGGTTTACAGTGAGAAAAAAATTACCAGCAACTCTTTCGATTTTGCTGTTAGACAGTGTGTGAATCATTACACTGCCCCAGAAATAATAAAAGTATTTGAAAGGGTCTGTGTTCTATTAAGGCCACTGATTTCTAAAGTATTTAGGAAATGACAAAAATACACATGTAAGGTGGTACACTAAAACACTTTTACTGGCACAGCAGGAGTGGGTGAATATAAGTTACTGTGTCACATCCTGCTGGCCTTGCTGGAAAAGACTGATTCTGTAAAAAAAAGTGAAATGTTAGAAAATAGCAGTTTTTCTCAGACCAAGACATAATCTAACAAAGGAAAAAAAATTGAGCATCAGTAAGTCTATAATTATAAAGGAAAATTCGATCCTAGTATACCTGAGATAGTGCTTTAGCTGTTCCAAGTCCTGAATTCTGGAGCCTGGAGACCAGAGAGGAACAACAACATACTTGGAAGCATTTACTAAGCTAAGATCAAAAGATGGTAGCTATTTACTGATTACCTAGTCAAATGTTTTCTGGCCAGTGCTCTATCACTATGGTCCCTCACTTTCTGTTTCTTGTGTACAAGTATTTAAAAGTTATTGATTGGGATGAACGTGGATTTTTCATTGGAACCTATTTAATATTCCTGATGACTATAAAAACCTGACATTATTTATCAGGCTTTCCAAAGTATGTCCTTTGCTTCTGGAAGCTCCAAGCCAATAAATAGTTGCCATCTTCATCTCTGAAGCCTCCTCACGCAGTGCTTGGCCATTCTCGTCATTTCAGCAATCCATCACCCTTTCAGGGATCAGATGCGATGATGTGGGACCAGATGATCACCAAGACTTGTACCTACCATGCAGCCAGACACACAGTGGTCCATACCTGTAACCTGGCCCAGGGTTGGTAGAGATAGGAGGATCAAGAGTTCAAGGCCAGCTTCAGTTACATAGTGAATTTGAAGCTAACCTGTACTCCATGAGACTCTGTCAAAAAAACAAAGAACAAAACCCCCAAATCAAATAAACAAAAACCCACCAGAGACTTACACTGCCCATAGAATAGCAGCTAGGCTCATTTCACCATTTGAATCATATTTGAGTTAACTAGCATTAAAGTAAAAATGCATTCTTGCCGGGCGGTGGTGGCACACGCCTTTAATCCCAGCACTTGGGAGGCAGAGGCAGGCAGATCTTTGTGAGTTTGAGGCCAGCCTGGTCTACGGAGATCCAGGAAAGGCACAAAGCTACACAGAGAAACCCTGTCTCGAAAAACCAAAAAAAAAAAAAAAATGCATTCTTCTGTCAGCCTAACCACATTTCAGTGGTGCAGGCTCATGTAATCCTTGTCACAATATAGCACCATTTCCAGTCACAGAAAGTCCTATTGGAAAACATTGATGGACCAAACAACAGTCAAAAAAAAAAAAAGAAAAAAAATGCCTAAAGTAACCCTTTTCCTAAAATTCATGAGCATTTCAAAGTCTTTAGTTAAGTTATTATATCTTATCCAGTTGCAGAAAAAAAATTACTAGTACCGGCCGGGCAGTGGTGGCACACGGCTTTAATCCCAGCACTCGGGAGGCAGAGGCAGGTGGATCTCTGTGAGTTCTAGGCCAGCCTGGTCTACAAAGTGAGTTCCAGGAAAGGCACAAAACTACACAGAGAAACTCTGTCTCGAAAAAAAAAAAAATTACTAGTACTCTAAAAGGAAAGCAAAGCCTTTCTACTTATCACCTCAACCCCATTGTTCACTTGAGCAAAGAATGGTCTAAATGGTTGGCAAAGGTGAACATCTAATCAACAGGACTCATTCTGAAGGGGATTCTGTTTGCATTCTGGCCTGCCCCTTGGGGACCCGCCCTGTGTCCTGACATAAAACCTTCTTTAAGGCACCCCACCCCTTGCTCTCCATTCCCACGAGGTGTGCATCCTTGCCTCCCCTGCTCCTCTCTCTCTCCCTATTTCTCTCTTCCCCTCCCACCAAATAAAACTCTTCACTGAGCACTGCCTGTGTGGCCTCTCTGTCTCTCACCTGCCGTGGGGCACCTTGGCTCCAAACCTGCCAAGGCCCCTCTCTCATCGAATGTATCGTTATAGATGGTGTTTTCATTTCCCTGAACAGCATCATTGTCTGCTGAAGTACACTTTGCATGTTGATGTTTGAAATGCTGTGACAAACAATTTTTTTCCCACTAAGCACTGTTGTGCTTTATAGTCACCAAAAACCATTCACTAAGATCTATGTGACAACACATAGTATAAAGTGATAGTTGGTGTCTCATTAATCTAAGTTGCTTATTCTGTCTGTTTATATCCTGGCATCTATTGGGGCCTAATGTAATTAAATGATCGTCCTTAAATAAGTGAACTTCAAAGCAATTATTCAACCCTTCTATTAAAGTATAAGGTCCTAAAAAGCATTCCAACCACAAACACTCAGTTGAATATCATAAGCAAGTATCACAAGCAAGTGCACTTGTGTAAACTCTGTCCCCTTTAAGGCCCCTTCCAAGTCTCTGGGTTAATTCCAGTGATTTTTTCCTTAGAAATATCCAAAGCTCCAATTGCTTCTATTTTAGATCACTTTGTTCTGCTTTTGGAATGAAATCATATAGTATGGGGTCTCTATGCCTGGCTTCTTTAGTTCATTAAGTCTGTGCCACAACGACACTGCTGAACACAGTTACCTTTCTTCATTTGTATTGGTGTCCAGTACTGCCTTCTTGGATATACCACAGTGTATCCACCCTGCTGTACATGGATATCTGGGGTGCTACACTGCTACAAACACTTTTATAAGTTCCTTTATTCCATCACTATTGCTCTCATTCTTGTAGACCATACCTCTTAAATTCATCTATTTGCATTTAAAATTAAGGTGACTTGATACATTTGCCAAATGATACAAATATACAATATATTAGGTTTGATGTTTGTATGTTTGTTTTGTAAAAAGATGTAGTTGCCTTTTCAGAATTATTTGGTTCCGATTACAACTCTCTCTCTCTCTCTCTCTCTCTCTCTCTCTCTCTCTCTCTCTCTCTCTCTCTCACACACACACACACACACACACACACACACACACACACACACACACACCTGTAAGAATTCTGCACCTTAAATACAAAACCAGTAACTATAAGCAAACAGCAAGAAAGTCTCATATGGCTGTAACTTTAATTCTTTTTCTCCAGTAGTCCATGGCATTTATAATCAGATTAATTTGTGTGCGAATATATCCCAAGATAATGCCAGTTACTGGGGGAGAATTGGGTTTCATTTCTCATTTGTGTTCAGACAGGCACTCACTTTGTGGGTCAGTCTGAAAAAAAAATGACCTTAATACTTGCAGAATGGAATACAGAGGAATGTCAAGCTCTTCCTGGGGAAGGAAGAAAAAGGAGGGTGGGTGGGAGGAGGAGATGGGAGAGGGGGAAAAGAAAGAGTGTTGTTAAGTTAAAGATGAAAAAGAGGTCTTTTATTCTCACTGTAAGCGTATTTACCATAAAGGTTTGTCAGCCATTAGAAAATGAAGAGCGGGTTGATTCTGGGAGGAAGAGGTCTAACTTTTTCAGCAGAATCTCAAACCTTCCCTGGAAAGTAGTCATTAGCAAATCTGAAGGGCAGCAGGTGTGCAAGTAGCCTCACAAGCTGTTCTTTGGGGTTCCCTGCAAGCAGCTAGCAAGGGAAGCCACTGCAGGGGAGTATCTGGGATGGTTTCCACTCCAAATAGGCAGACTGTGTGTATAGTTCTTACCTTCTATCTGAGCAAACAGAAGCCATTTGGGACATTCAGATCTCTAATGTTTAAGCATGGCTGGGATTAGAGCTTCAAACCAATGTAGCCACCCCATATTGAGTTGGCATCCCATTCTTGTTCTTTAGGAACCCACAGTGAATATTGATAGGTAGCCTATTAGGGCCTAGTTGTATGCGACTTATTTCTCCTCCAGGTGATAAAGGATCAAGGTTAATTAATGTTCTTTAAGAAAGGAGATCCAGTTGGCATAATGACTCACGCCTTTAATCCCAGCAAAACAGAGGCAGGCAGAACTCCGAGTTCCCAGCCAGTCAGAGCTACTCAGAGGAACTCTGTCTCGAAAAAAACAACAAACAAACGAGAAAAGACGAAGAGAGGAGATCCATAGATTTCATTGTTCTATTTGTTTGATGTTCCCCAGAAAAGAAGGCTTTCCACAGATAAATGTTTTATTTCAGGAAGCTGATTCAAACTTTAGGCACGTGACCCTGGAGCCCCAGAAAGGGCAGAGACAAATATCTGGCATTGAAGTATACAGGGGCGGGAAATTTCACACAATCTACCCAAGGGTCTTAGGATGAACAGCAGTCATCATCTTGAGATATAATGTACTGGGGTGTCCTGCTTTGCTTTCTATCGCTGTGATAAACACCTTGGCCAAAAGCTGCTTAGGGAGAAGTTTACTTGTCTTACAGGTTACAGTCCATCATCGAGGGAAGCAAGGGGGTGGGATGGGGGGTCTGATGGCAGGAGCTTGAAGTAGAAAGTTTCACACCGGAACACGATGGACAGGCTTGTTCCCAGGCTTGTGCAGCTGCTTTGCTTATCAGCACATGTCCAACTGCCTAGGGCTAGTACCACCCACAGTAGGCTGGGCCATCCTACCTTAATCAGCAATCAAAAGTGTCTCACAGATAGGGCCACAGGGCTATGGGATGGAGGCAATTCTTCAATTGAAGTTTCTGTTTCCCGGGTTTATTAAGTTGACCACCAAGATAAACCAACCACCCAAGGTCTTCAGGCACTATCTTAATAAATTATTGAAATTGGCTCTTAATTCTTCTGTCTTATTTTCATTATGCATTCGTTTATACAAAACATTTGTAAATATTAAGAAGTATTTATTAAGCACATGGCATTAGCCAGGTATTTTGTTCTTGCTTAGAAACACAAGGGTGAAGACAGAGCTTTGGTATTAAGATCTCCTATAATTAACTGACTCTTGCTGCTGTGCCCCAGCTGAGAATCTGAACTGAGAAAACAAACACGAACATTTTACATGCATTTCCAAGTCAAGAGTCTCTATACAAAAGAGCTTGATTTGCAAGTAGACTTGTTTTATTTTTTTGTCATGCCTTTTAAAACATTATAGGCTTTAAATTAAGTTCTTGTGTGCTGCCTATAAAAATTATGGAATTATTATATATGCATGCAATTATTATTTGCTTATATTCACAGCTCCATCCTGGCACTTCTCTACGTCTCTCTTTCCCACTCTTACTGCTCTCCTTTCTCCACACAAATAGTTCCCTTTCTGCTTCCATGTCATATATGTGCTCAGAGTACACAGGACAAAGCAAGCATTGGATAAACATAGAGTTGGTAAGAGCAGGATCTATTTGGGGTTTTCTACTTACTCGGGATATCATGTGGTGGTCATCAGGTAACTGCTAGATGAAAAATGAATACAATGAGCTAATTGTATCTTTCCCTTTTGCTTTCTGTGTGCTACATATTATTTAGCAATCTATTGGAAATGAGGTGATATGTTATTTATCAAGGACATGGAGAGTAGGAACTGACCACCAGTTTTAGTATTGTTGCTAGTGTAATTAGTGATGGAGTTGTTTGCCTGGCTGGCCCATCTAAGACTTTTAAAAATGAGTTATCTTCATTGTTTTTTATTATGTGTATACATGCAAGGGGATATGTGTTCATGAGGGCAGACATCTTCAGAGGCCAGAAGAGGGTGTCAGATCATAAAAAGCTGGAGTTACAAGCAGTTGTAAGGTACCTGATGTTAGTACTGTGAACTGGAGTCCTCTGCAAGAGCAATATATGCTCTTAAATCAATGAGCCATCTCTCTAGGCCCCACATCTAAGATTTTAAACAACTACCTAAATGATTTCCAGACATAAGGTAACTTCTGTCTTTCATATCTGTACTATGTACTAAGGTAGATACAGTCATGTGTAGCAACTAATTTATTAATTAAATTAAAATACTTTTAACAATTTAGTTCTCAATCTTTACTAGTAATAGGTTGAGCTATCAATAACCACATGTAGTTAGTGCTGTTATAGCATAAGCACAGATATATAATATTACATTTTAATTAATTATATAGTGGCATGTTTAAAACTGGGAATGTATCTTCTTTGCCTTCTTTATAAGTAAAAATTTATGGAGAAATGCAATAGTTGAAAGTGAATACTCAGCCGGGGTTGGGGGGGGGGGACGGCGGGGGGACGGCGGCGAGGGGGGGGGGGCGGGCGGGCAGGCGGCGCACACCTTTAATCCCAGCAGTCGGGAGGCAGAGGCAGGCCTGGGCTACAGAGTGAGATCCAGGACAGGCTCCAAAGCTACACAGAGAAACCCTGTCTTGAAAAACCAAAAAAAAAAAAAAAAAAAGCAAAGTGAATACTCTCCAAAATAGTAGCTGCTTTTACATGTCTTCTTATGAAGATGAAAAGTACATATTAAATTAATGCTATTATTGTTAAAGAAAATTATGCTTACTAAGAAATCCTAAATGAAGCTGAAATTCCACTAAATAAATAATATCTTGGTTTTAATGTAATTTAGGATTGTTGTAGCTTTGAGTTACAGGTTACAAAAAAGCAGGATTTATGTTACTTTAAAAGTCTTCACTTGAGCCTGTAAGTATGTTATAAAATCTTTTTTCCAACGCATCTAAATTTGTAGGACTATGTCCTCAAGTCTGGTTTGGAAACACAGTTATGTGTGAACTACAAGCCACTAAATGAAGATTAACGGAACCATCATTTTCGACCCATTTATTCTAAAGGCTTACCATTTATGTCATTCTACAGTGAAAGCAAGGAAGGATGAACAAAGGTCACACTGAGCTCAACAAAAGCATCATCGAAGACACCTGCACCCTATAATCAATGTTATAATAAGGACAGACACTGCCTCAAACTTCGTTATAGGGTTATTAAAGTTTGCCTTGGACAAAGGAAACATACTTTAGAAAATCTGTCTTCTATTGTGTGGATAAAGCTATAAGAGGGAGAAATAAATAAGCCAGGAGAGCTCAAGCTAGATAAAATCATGATTCCATTTCTATTTTGGTTTGTCTAAAGCAAGATTGCAGGAGCTTGGAACGTCTTGGGTCAGAGTCGGCTACCAGAAGGGTTTTCCTCATCAGATTGCCTTCACCCTTGTTAACTCCGAGTTGCTTTTCTTCTCGTACAGAATACAGTTTTACTGTGTAAGTAAAGGGTATGGAAAGTTGGTAGCTTTGTTCCTAAGCCTCACCCCAAACACTAGACATTCTGCTTTGCTTTCAAACACCCTGCTGCTGCCCTCTGGTTTTTTGTTTGTTTTTAAAGCTAAAGCTATCTTTTCCTCTTTTGAGGGCTGGTCCCTGGAGTGTTTTGTTTTGTTTTGTTTTTTTCTTTGTTCTTTGCTGCTGTTGTTCAGTCTTGAGGTAGAAATAAGTTGTGCTGATTTTTTCATGCCTGTGGATCTTTGTCTTTCAAAATCCAGAGAAACAAAAAAGATCTGGCTTAAATTTCATGTTGTTTCTATGCCTTCCAATTCCACAGTGTGTGTGTGTGTGTGTGTGTGTGTGTGTGTGTGTGTGTGTGTGTGTGTGTGTGTGTGTGTGTGTTAAGAACAAAAGCTATCACATACCACACTTGAGAGCATATTCTATACAGGCATGGTGGACTGTGCATTATCAAACAGTCATCACAACTACAGTAGGTGCTAATTATCCTAGTGTGCAGAATCTCAAGGCACTGAAATGAGTCACATAAGTACTACGTGCTAGAGGCAGAATTTGAATGCAGATGGAGACCAAGCTCACTTTGTAACACTGTATGTCTTCCCTGAAAAAGCACTTCCAGTTCCCTTCAAAGTCAACGAATTTCTGTACAGCTGTAACAGTGAAAACAACTGCCTACCTCTTCTGAAAGCATGCCAGGAAGTTGTTGAAGAGGCTCCTTTCTAGCACTGCATCTTGATTCCGTCAACTAAAGATCATGACCACCACCACACTTCTCTCAAAATCTGACTCTAGCAAATGGGTTTAGGCAAACTTTTAAAACCCAAGGTTAGTTCTGGGATACTCGAAGGCTGAACAGGTATGAGCAGGGGTGAGTCCCATGCTCCCAGGTCACCTTCACAGCCTCACCAAGGGGTTCTGACATCAGCACCTAGATGTTGCTTTGAATTAAAATTATTTGCTGGAAAGGTTTTAAGCTCAACCACTTAAACTCAATGTAAACTTTCCCTTGAGGAAAATCAAAGCCTGCCTAATTTGCTTAATTTTCAAATGTTGATTTGGTTCACTTATACCCTTAATTTTGTAAGATTCAAAGACTACCCTGAAAGGCACAATTTGCAGCATAGAGTTTTGAGACTGTTACTGATACTAGACAGATCCTTTGATAGTTCTTGCTTTTTTTGGCCCTCTCCTTTTGTGACTTCAGAATGCTTGCTGCAGTTGGCAATGGATTTTGTAACAGAATTCTGTCATGGGTTAATTCTCACTGAATCATAAGCAAAAAGACCTTATACTTTTAAGAATCCCTAAAGGAAATGGTATGTGAGAAATTCCTAGGAAATATTCCTGGTTCCCTAGAAGAGATATTTATCAAAGAAAGTGTCATATAGGTAAGGTAAAGTCAGCATTCTTTTGTTTGTTTTTTGAGACAGGGTTTCTCCATGTAGTTTTGGTGCCTGTCCTGGATCTCGCTCTGTAGACCAGGCTGGCCTCGAACTCACAGAGATCCGCCTGGCTCAACCTCCGGAGTGCGAGTGCTGGGATTAAAAGCGTGCGCTGCCGCCGCCGCCGCCGCCGCCGCCGCCGCCGCCACCACCACCCAGCAAAGTCAGCATTCTTGTGGGTAGTTTATCTTACCAGTAATCTTGCAGGAGTGGCCAGCCGTGGTGGCGGTGGCAGTGCACGCCTTTAATCCCAGCACTCGGAGGCAGAGCCAGGCGGATCTCTGTGAGTTCGAGGCCAGCCTGGGCTACCAAGTGAGTTCCAGGAAAGGCTCAAAGCTACACAGAGAAACCCTGTCTCGCAAAACCAAAAAAAAAAAAAAAAAAAAAAAAAAAAGACTTGCAGTGGTGGAGAAAAATTAAGGTATTACGAAATAATGTTTTATATAAAAAAGTGTCATCTATCCCAAGGAGGGACATATCTATTACGGTTTTTCACATGTGATATTTTCACGTGTAATAAAATAGAAATGTATTATTTCCATCAGATTTTATACAATTTCCCCGTTTGCTCAGGAGAAAAATGAAAGGCTCATTGTACCTTGACTAAATACACTCAAGTGTCTTCCCCAAACAACTTCAACTGTGGCATTGTATATTAGGTTTTTCATCAGGGCCAGTGTTCACATGATTATCCTTAAAGAAACGGGACTTCCGTTCATATGCTCCATTGTTCCACATGGCCTGCAGCTGAAGTGCTTCCTCTTATATAGTTTTCAGATTGGGTAAGGATTCCTCCTGCTCCGCCCCGCCAGTTTTGATCTTCTGTGTTACGGGGTTAATTAAAGCATCCTCCTATATTTCAAAATAGCAGTCTTTAAGGTACTTTGTTTTCAATATTATTATTTTAGAGTTATGCTTAGGCAGTATTTTGACAAGGAAACTTTTGGCTCTGTGTCCCTGGAGAGTTTATTAAAATGTAAATTCTGACTCAGCAGGTTTGGGGTGCAACTCAAGATTCTTCCTTTCTAACAGGCTCCCAGGTAATACCCACGCTGCTGGTCCAAGAACCACTTTAATTAGGGAGAGATTAAAGTACATCCAGTTTGCTTGAGCATTTAACCCCAGGGAGAGCAGGAGGGAGGAGGACCAGAGAGGTGACAAGCTGCTGTCTTTCCTGAGTGATCCCTATGGAGACAGAGGGCTGATGATTAGCAGCACCAAGCCTAAGATTTTCTGAGGATCTTTTCCCTTTCATTATCTGAAAAATTCCTGAGAAAACTGTCATGACATGATTTGTTAAAACTTCAAACTTCCTTTCAATTGAAATGAGGAATGAATTAAAAGATTTGAATATTTATCCTAATATGTTTGAAGCAATTTTTTTTTTTTTTGAGAGAGAGAGCCATCTATGTAGACCAGGCTGGCCTCGAGCTCACTGATCCATGCGCCCTCCTGAGCCTTAGGATTAAAGGCATGTGCTCAGTAGATCAGGCTGGCCTGAAATTCAGAGATCTGCCTGCCTAAGCCTCCTGAGTACTGGGATTAAATTAGCATGCACCACCACAGCATGGCTTCACATCTGTATATTATAGTAACAAATAAAGTTAATAGAAGATTGGAGCCAAACATAGTTGACATAACTATGACACAAGAATAATGAGTAGTAGCTCATTAATGGCAGTCAGAAGTCAACATGCTCTATAAAAGGTTGGAAGAATACAGCTCAATCCTATTAAATATTTAAGTGGTGTTCAGAGAAGGTAACAACACTCTTTAGTTTATCGAGACAGGGTTTCTCTGTGTAGTTTTGGTGCCTGTCCTAGATCTTGCTCTGTAGACCAGGCTGGCCTTGAACTCACAGAGATCCGCCTGATTAAAGGCGTGTACCACCACCACCCTGCTAAACATTGATCTATGTGCCAAAACCAGGAATCGAACCAGGAACCTTCAGATCTTCAGTCTAATGCTCTCCCAAATGAGCAATTTCGGCCCCGCCCAAAATTAAGTATTGTCAGAAGTTCTTGACTGAAGATATTTAAAGACAAAATTTTGTTAGTAAACTTAATAACTATTCTAGAAGTTCCAACAGCATATTTTCTTTGTTGCTGAAAAGAGATGAGACAGAGAACTTTTCCTAAAGATGAAATCATTTCAGGTATAGGCTTAAGGAAGAGAGTAAATTCTAATAGGCAATTTATTGTTTCATTCTGCCAATATTTTTAGTCATGCTGTATGGTACTATAGTGATCTAACATGTGAGACAGTGTGACTCTTAGGATATAAAGTATTATTTTATGAATGTTAATGCACTATGCAAAGCCGATAAAGTCCCATTACATTAACTCAACTGTGCTATTTTTTAAATTGATACACATTTCAAATGCTATTACAGCTAATGCTTAAGACAAAGGGAATTGAAAACTGAGTTATTGCAAATTAATTTTTTTCTGAGGAAGATTAATTTGGGACCTTTTCATTAAAGTCCACATGAAGCATGTAAGTGGATTCTGAAATTGGTACAAGTCGCTTCATGTTAACTGCAGGCAGTTAAGAAGAAGTGTGTGCAGAAATGGTTCGTACACTTTTGCAGAATTATTGCAGAGTATTTTTCATGTAATGACAGGATTCTGACTTAAAGCAGCTAATTAGGAGAGACAGAATGGTTTGGAGGAAACTGTTTTCATGTCTCTGTGCCCGTAAGATTATCCATTCTACTTCCAAGGCAGACAACAAATCATTAACTTAGCAGATTAAAAAAAAATAATCAATTTTTTGACAGTCTGTTCATTCTAAATGTCTATAAATATTACACATATTGAATTACACAAAATTAACTATAGTCTAAGATTTAGTATATTTTATTCAACCTACTGAATATTTACCTACCTTTAAGCCTTAAATCAAGTCAGTTATCAAGAAATATTTTCCGATGAAGCTGGTAATTATTTGAGTACTCTTACCATAGTATTTACAAAGTACCTGATATTTCTTTTTATTTTTTGATAGCATGACCTTGTCTCAAAAAAAATTTCAAGCAAGCAAACTTTTGAGTGCCTAAACACACATTAAAAGGTCTTATTTTTAGATCTAAAATAAATATATAAGCATAATATACATCAATACTGTATACCTAAATAGTATTTATTGACATAGCTTTAATAATTTTAATAATTAATAATGTCCTCACTATAAATCTGATTGTATTCTTGATAATACCCTGATCAGAGAAACATACCTCAACCAGAGAAGTCTGTTTAAGGACATTCTTAGAAGACTCAGACGTCGACTGCCATTATTGTCCTAAGACCTGACACACCATAGGGAATGAGGTTCTGTAGGCTTTCTTAATGTCCTATCAAGGTATGAAGTATTGCAAGCTGAGACACACTTTAAAAAATGCTTTCCCTCCACTAAAATGCCTGTCATATACAACCTCACTTAGACTAGCCGACCTTCCCCAGGTCCACATCAGTGTATACCTTATATCCCAGAAAATCAGAAACCCTAAAAAATCCACTTGCTTATCAATCAGTAAAAGGGGAAGGAAAAGGTTATCAGTATTATAGTCCAACACCTTCAGCAAGTATTGTGAACACATTTGTGTGCCAGATAGTTTGAATTACTCTCCTATAAATGAATCAAGACCCTTTATTTTTTTAATACCAGAATCTGTAAGTTGTTAATTTAAAATGAGAAACTATTTTGTCTTCTCATAGTAAAGTGACTGCTTTTCATTTTGAATTGACTTTAAGGGTTTTTTTGTTTTTTCTGATAAAGGCACTAAAGTGGCCCTGGACAGCCATAAACTTGTTCTCCTGCCTCCACCTCCCTTTGAAGATTACAGGCACTTTCTTCTAATTTATATCTTTTCTCCCCCTGGAGCTGAGGACCGAACCCAGGGTCTTGCACTAAATCCCCAACCCGTGTTATAATTCATTGGTTTTGTGATGAATCTCAGTCCTTTGGGGATAAGCTTACTTTTTTTTTTTTTTTTTTTTTTTTTTTTTGGTTTTTCAAGACAGGATTTCTCTGTGCTGGGATTAAAGGTGTGCACCACTGCCCAGAGATAAACTTATTCTTAATGACAAAAGATTTTTTCAACTAAAACTGGATGTTTTACCCACCCTTTTCATCTGTTTCTTTTACTATAGCAAATACAAGAATGAGTAAGGCACTTCTCATGTCCCCTATTTGCTGTCTACTATAAGTACAAGTTGGGGCCTATGTAGAGTGAACATAGTACTTTATAGTAAAACAAATGCTGTCATTGCTTTAGACAGCTGAAACGTATTCCTGGAACACTATTCCAAGAAAGACACCAATATCTAATGTGCAAGGTACCACCTGAATGCCGCCGCTGATCACACTGGAGTGGCAGAATCTTCACAGTATTCTAGCTGTTGAACCACATAGACAATAATTAGAGGGACTTCCACCAATTTCCTTATTTTGCTTTTTTTCATTTTATATATATATATATATATATATATATATATATATATATGTATGTATATGTATCTCTTAAAAACAGGTATTCTCAAATGTATTAAAGGAAATTAAACATACAAAATACCTTAATTATACAACCTTTTTATTTAAGCTTCATTAAACAGTGCAGAGATTTTTCTTATAACAAAGACTGGAAGATTAGTCAGTGAGAAGTTTGGGGCTAGCAACCACATATCAAAAGCAACAAGCAATTGGGATTAGCCAGAACTAGCACAAGGTAGAGAACACTAACCTAGCCCAGGACAGGGGAGGCAGAGGGACATAGGAAGCTCAACACTATCACAAAAGAACTAAATCCTCATAGGAAACTAGCCTAGGGTGAAAACTTTGTACACTTCAAATGCAGAAACTCTGAAGGGGAGAACAGCCCCTGTGCCAGCTCTCTCCCTAAGGCTGCTCTTGCCTCTGTAGCTGGATGTTTATCATCCCACAGAGGAAGGTCACTTGGTCACGGGGAGCTTGTGCTTCTTTGATTAACTGGATATGACACAATGTCTAGGTGTCATACACTCAAAGCTAAAAAATAAGATAGTAGCTCTAAAGGAAACACACTAAACTCCACATTCCATCTCGTAGGAATGTATATTATGACCAAATGGCTTTTATGTAAGAAATAAAATATTAACTGAGCAGAGTTGTCAAGTCTACTTGGATCTCAGTTCTAGTAAGATGATTATAGAAAAGTAGTTGATGAAAGTAATCAAACTGTAAGACATGTGAAAATGTCAAGACGAAGATTTCTAACTTCCTGTCACCCAAATGGATTGCATCTATGTATGGAAAATGGTTTATCGAGAACTTGGCAGCTTTACTGAATGAAACCACTATTCAAGAAAGGCCAACCCTATGTCTGACTGATTCTTCAATGTCAGACAATTACTCACAACCAGACTTGGGGCTTAAGAATTTTTTTGAGATATGTATTAAGCAATTACTTGAGTCTCACCAGAAGACTTTATGTAACTCACCTGACACTACAGCTATCCTGAAACATCACCACAGCTGGGACCAGGAAAGGGTATTAACGGTCTCAAAAGAGTCAGATCAATGCATCATCATCCTGAGGTTTTCGATAACAGAGCTTTTTAAAAACTACTCCATTGCTACAAATTTTACCACAGACTGTTAGCTCTAATATTTCAAAATAGTCCAAAATAACTAAAACGTTAACCTTAATATAGTCAGTACTCTATTGCCTTCAAAACAGAATTAGTATTTTGGTTTACCCAAAAGTGTATCTTCACATTTTGACATTCAGTTCAGTATACAACCAAAAATCTTTAAACTATCTTCGTATATCAATACTGTAACAGGCCACTTTCAATTTTTATGTAGTTCCCACAGTTTATTTAATATTTAAAATGCAGTTAACAAAGTGCAGACATGTTACTATTGCTGTATCTTCCTCGTCACCTTATTTAGTAGGACGCAGTCATTTTCAAGGTTCCCAGTAGAGTAACAGTGACAAAGTGAACGGGCCCACTCCTTCCACCCCTACCCTCAATCACAAAGGGAAGAAAAACACAAAGTGAAAAGGCTAGAAATAAGACTTAGGGCCCAGGGAGAAGGGAACCTTAAATCATTAAGCATGGGAACACAGAAGACAGCTGTTTACACCCCTTTCATGCCACACAATAAACACTGAAGGAATAACTAAGGACTTCCTAATCAAAAACCTTTCAGGAAGCACCGGTGGACTTCTGGATTTGTTCCTTTAGAATCAAGATACTCTGCCTTTGCTCAGGAGGCAGCATGGCAATCTGGTCTGCAGTTAGCTGAAGAACCTGCATGATCAAAGCTGCTTTTTCTTGATCTTGTGGAGTTACCTGGCTTTGCCCAGGGCTAAAACTGCTAGGCTGGCCTCCACCTTGCTTACTCGCTCCTTGCATGCCTGCTCCCTGCATTCCTCCTTGCATGCCTGCTCCCTGCATTCCTCCTTGCATGCCTGCTCCCTGCATCCCTCCTTGCATACCTGCTCCCTGCATCCCTCCTTGCATGCCAGCCCCCTGCATCCCTCCTTGCATGCCTGCTCCTTGCATCCCTCCTCCTTGTATACCAGCTCCCTGCATGCCTGCTCCTTGTATACCTGCCCCCTGCATACTCCCTGCAGGATTTCCCACTCCTGCAATGTTTGGAACCTGTCTAGGTCCCTGAGGGCCACCCGCCCCCATATTAATGGGGCCAGGACCCTGGATTCCACCAGTCATCGGGCCTCTGGAAGTAGGGCCAGGGCCCCTCATCTCTAGTCCTCTTGCATCCATGCCTCTTGCTTCCATGCCTCTGGTTTCCATTGCACAGGTCTCCATTCTTCTCTCCATCCCTCGTGACTCCAAGACCTCAGTTTCCATGGGCCGAGTCTCCATCCCTCGAGACTCTCTTCCTCCTCTACCATCCATAGGCAGACCTCTTTGATCTATCATAGGACCTCTGGGCTCTCCAATTAGCATTCTGGGATCTGCTGCTAATGGCCCTCCTCTCATATCATGCGAAGGGCCACGGCTGTCATGACCATGGTGCATGGGGGGACCCTGGTGGGGTGGACCCATATAACCTCTGGGTTCCACTTCTCCAGTAACTGAGAGCAAAGTCCCTCCACGTGGGTCATTTGGAGCATCTCCCAGGAGTCCTCGAGGAGGTATGCCACCAGCAGGCATGGGTCCACGAGGCATTGGAGGTCTAGGATCTGACATCTGCATCTGTCCTCGCTCCAAGGGCACTGGACCAACCACTGGCATACCAACTTGTGGCTGCATTGCTCCTCCTGGAGTTAATGAACCAGGTCCAGGTCCAGGAACTGCGGCTGGTATTGGCCCCGGAGCTGGAATTCCTCCCTGTATAGAAGTCTGCATCAGAGGAGGAATGTCTTTCACAGGTCTCCTTGGCAAATGCTGAGGCTGAGGAGCTGGAGGATTCTGTTGGTTCAGCATAACATTAGGTCCGGGGCAGAGCCCAGGGGCAGCGGCAGGGACGGGACCTGGGCCAGGGCCAGGGCTGGGGCCCGGACCACCAGGGCCAGGCCCAGGGCCAGGCTGAGATTTGCCTGGAATCAGCGGTGTGACGTGTATCTTACGATGCAGAATTTTCAGTGCAATCTCTGGATCCATGATTCTCATCACCACCTGGGCTTGCAGCAGGGCATACGCCAGTTGTGGGTTCTGAAGCAGCATGTTTCGGGCTTCCTGGTGACTGTTTTGGACACACAACTTCATCTGCTTCATCAGCTCAAACATCTGCTCGGGGGGCAGGCTGGCGACCGCTCTAGTAATCGATTCTGGAGCATCTTCTGGATCAATAGGGTCCCCATAGGGTGAGTCAATGATGGGCGCTGCCGGGCCCAAGCTCTTTAACTCCTCCTTGTTCTTTTCACTGGCCGCATTGTCCACCCGAAGCGCTCTCCCGCTAAACTCTCGCCCATTGAGGTTCCGCATGGCACTAAGCGCAGTCTCCTGGTCTTGGTACTCGCAGAAGCCATAACCCTTGGGCTTTCCTGTCTCTCTATCGTATACGAGACGGAAACTGACAACGGAACCAACCTCCGAGAAAATGTCCTTTAACTGCTCCTCCGTCGCCTCATACGGAATGTTCCCCACGAACACTGAACGCAGTGACCGATCCATGGCTGGGTCTCGCACCGCCAAACTCGACATGATTCCGGCCGAGCACACAGCGGAGAGCAAATTCGTCCAAGAGTCGTCCTCTGGCGAACCACACTTCCGCTGGGTAACGGAAGCAGAAGTCAAACTTCGGACAGAAACCGTTCCGCTATAAGTCCATAGTTCCGCTAGGCCGCGGAAACCGCTTCCTGAGACCGGACTGATTTATCTAACGCCTTCCGCCTCCGGTCGCGCGCTCTTAGATCCGCGCCTGGTTACTGACAGCGCGTTTCCTTTCCATGATCCTATTGGTCAAATTTCTCAAGCGTCCCGCCCCCTCTTCCTGCCGTCACAGGATGCATCAGAACTGACCACATTAAAGATGGCCGCCCAGGCTTCACTGTAGTTACCGGTAGCGGCAGCTTTCCCGGACGATTGGGGCGGTTTTCTTTGCGTTCGACGAGCGGAAACCGCCAAACGAAAGCTGATTTAAGGCTTAATGTCTTCATTTCTGATACATGTGTTTTCACAGCTGCTTCCGCTTAGTAAAGAATATTTGAAATATTTAAAGTTATATTAAGGTTATGAGGTAAAAACATTGATATCTGTCCCTTAAAATTAAAACACCTCGGCAGGCGGCGGGGGCGCACGCCTTTAATCCCAGCACTCAAGAGGCAGAGCCAGGCGGATCTCTCTAAGTTCGAGACCAGCCTGGGCTAAAAAGCGAGATCCAGGAAAGGCACAAAGCTGCACAGAGAGACCCTGTCTCGAAAAACCAAATTAAAAAAAAATAATAATAATGTCCAGAAAGACAAACTAAAGCGTCTGTCAGCTGCAGCCCCGCCCCCGTGCTATGACTTGTTGAAAGTGTTCATAGGTGCAGGATCCTTTTAGGTTTTTCTCCATGTGCGCAGGCAGTTGCGGCGATCATTCCTCTCTACTAATATTAATCTACTTTAATGCTAAATTGGAATTAACTAAAAAGTTTGGCTTCGGGTTATGCATTAATTGAACTTATTTAACTTTTATTGTACACATTTAGGTAGCTGAGATTTTTAAATTTTTATTTATTTTTATTATTTTGAGTCAAGTTCTCTCTATGAGATGGAGTCTATGTACTCCTGGCTGTCCTGGAGTTCATTATGTAGATCAGGCTGGCCTCAAACTCACAGAGATTTCCCCTGCCTATGCCTCCCCAGTGCTGAGATTAAAGGCGTACTACTACCTGGCAACATATTTTTTATATTCGGTTGTCAATTTATTTAATAAGTCAAGATATCAGGTGTACTAAAATTATTTTTGTTGTCTTAATGCAAGGTTCCACTGCAGCCCAGGTTGGCTCGGAATTCGCTGTGTATGTAGTTCAAGCTATCCTCCAATTTTTAGTCCTCCTGTGTGCCCTGTATGCTGGGATTAAAGGCAAGCACCACAAGCCTTGTTCTTACCGGACTGGTTTTCATAGAAAAACACATCAATCAAACAAAACATCTGAAGCCTGTGGGATTATCCTTCACACTTATCACTGTTAAAGACTGTCAGCTTAGTCCATTGTAGAAATGGTTTTAAACTCTTGCTCTGAGCATCCGCCTATCAGTCATACTAAAAAATAAATGCCCTAACTAAAAACATAGGCATTTTCAACAAACAGGATTACTGGCGAAATCACCCAAATCTCTGACAGATCTGGAAAAAATGTGGTATTTACAGCAGGGAGGTCACACAAGTCGGGAATTACCAGAATTTGGGAGCCTACGAAAGACTGAGCCTCGATGTCAGTGTAGAGCACTATACCGACTTGCAGGCCACCCTGGGATATGTGTCAGACTTCCTCCCCAAATGGTTTTAGCTATTTCCAGAAATTAAATTTTATATAATACTGTAAAAATTATTCTCTCTCTCTCTCTCTCTCTCTCTCTCTCTCTCTCTCTCTCTCTCTCTCTCTCTCTCTCTCTCTCTCTCATTTTTCGAGACAGGGTTTCTCTGTGTAGTTTTGGTGCTTTTCCTGGATCTCGCTCTGTAGACCAGGATAACCTCGAACTCACAGAGATTAGCCTGGCTCAGCCTCTTGAGTGCTGAGATTAAAGGTGTGTGCCACTGCCGCCCAGGTGAAACTACAGTCTTTATGAGTCTATAAATGGTATTAAAATATTAAATCAAAGAGTCACCATAAACTGGCATGCTGGTTCATACCCTTAATCCCAGCCCTTGAGACTTCCCAGACAGCCTGCTCTACACATCTAGTTCCAGGCTAATCATGACTATACAATGAGACCCTAAAAAGATAAATAACTAAATAAAATTTAAAAAGCATTCATTATGGATTAAGTAGACCAATTCTAGATATATTCATAAAATATTTTGAATAGTTTCAGGCACTTTTTTACTCTTCATGCCGAGAATTGACTTGAGGCCCTCAACCTTATTACTAGGGACTTTTTTTTATTTGTCTTGGTCTCTCAAAGAATAACCAAAACACTCCACAAAAATTTCCTTAGTCCCTCCCTTTTCCTGTAGGTTACAAATAATTCCTTTTCCCTTGGATGCAAGAAATTCCTTATCTGGACCTTTTTGTTGGTAGCAATTCATTTGCCATTTTAGTAGAATTTTGATTTGCATCCATAAAATAACTGAAGGAAATATGTAGGTCTTTTTAATCTGTTGACCCTCTGCCTCATTATTTCTTATTTCATAAATACCTTCCCTAGCCGGGCGGTGGTGGTGCACGCCTTTAATCCCAGCACTCGGGAGGCAGAGCCAGGTGGATCTCTGTGAGTTCGAGGCCAGCCTGGTCTACCGAGTGAGCTCCAGGAAAGGCGCAAAGCTACGCAGAGAAACCCTGTCTCGAAAAAACCAAAACAAAACAAAACACCTTCCTAGCACTGTCATAGAGAAGTGTGAAGACGGATCTGTTGGAACCATTTCTCTGCGTGAGATTTGTGTGCCGTTGTATCAGACCCACCAGGAAACAGACACCTCAAAAATGAAAGTTTTCCACATCTCTCATAACAGAAATGCGTTTTCCTGATGCCTGAAGGTAACATTAATGCAGGCCATCGTTGGAGAGCTCCTCCACTACCAGGAGACGATCATATCATGCATACGCAGATAGATTGACATGTACAGATACTGTGTTTTGCTTAGTTTTCACCGGTGTTCTCCTCAGACCCCAGGGTGAAGCTGAATCCGTGGAGTTCCTGTTATTTCATTTGTTGAATTCAGTGTGTCTTTAGAGTTTCAGAACTAACAAAATCGTTTAACTTGGAAAGAAATAAGAGGCATTAAATAACACAGTCCAAGTTGTAAAGGGCTGCAGCCAGGCCTGTATTTTATTTCTATTATTTTATTCCTAGGTCAATGATAATTCTTCCAGGATACTCTTTTTAAGAATTGGATACATGATGAAGTATCTAGAAATGGAATAAAGCAATCTAGAAAGATCTAGATTCCTAAAGGAGCCTTCGTGGTAGAAGTGATATTGAGAGATGGTTCACAGTCTAATGTAGATAAATAGAACTGAAATGATTCAGGCAGCAGCTACCATTGGCCAAGCTATGAAATTGAGATTTTGTATTTTTTATGACCTAGAAGCAAGCTAAGATGGATAGTGGCCATACATTTCGGAAAGGTAAATCATGAAAACAGTCGTGATAGTAGAATCAGCAGACTTCTTTTTTTCCTCCTGAAAATGAACATAGACTAATAGCAGAGGCTCAGGAACACCAATCTCTTCACATTGGCTTTCCAGCTGAGCTACCCTTTCAATCCTTGTCACCCAAGTGTAACACCCTCTAATGTGGCTCCATTTTTACTACTCATCCCTCATCACTTTGTGTGCTTTTTCTAGCCGACCCATTCACTTCATTTTTACATCATATGCAGTTTGCTTTTCTAGCCCCTGGCTTCGGCCCATACTGCCCCTCTCTTTATGATTCCTTCATTTCCCACTTCCCAGTCCACCACATTTAAGCTCTGGTTCTTCAATGTTCACCTCAATGTCTTTCCTACTGAAAGCAGCAGTATGAGTTTGGTGGCCATGTATTAGAGTTGTCTTTGAGTTAGGTAGTCACAGTGCCTCGATTAATAGCTAATTGGAATTGGGCACAGAGATATTAATGAGTTTCTCTAACTATCACAGGCAACAGTTTTGCAAATGCCACTTGAATAAAAAAAAAATCAAGCTTGAAAATAATCATTCTACTCGGCGAATGGCCCACGCAAACACAGTAAGAGGCAAAGCTACAGCCTGAAAGCGGGTCTCTTGAAATTAAGCTTCCTATTGCTCAATTAATCTAGTAGTCATGGGTGACTGAGGCCTGGGCACAGCCTCCATTGGCCTTTTTCCTGATTACCTCTGAGTGTTACTAATTGCAATTTTGATACGACAATCAGTGCTATGGCAACAGATGGACTGTAAGTATGAAGACTGAATTAGTTGAAAAAAAAGTTTCCTTTTTTCAACTGATAGGGCCAACACAAAACCTCACATAAGGCTTTTTAGAAGTATGCAATCACATAGGTAATGAATTCATTTCTGTAACAGAGCCTGGATTTCTCAGGCCCCAAATTAGGCTGATCTGAGAGATGATTCCCCCCCAAACTTGTAATACATTTAATAGTAAAAGAGCATAGAAGGAAGTAAATAGTAAATTCCATTCACTTATGATTCATTTTTGTTACATGAATTTACATGAATTTGGGGCTCTGAGAGTATACCACTGCACAGCTACAAGTCAAATGGAGCCAAATGTTGTGTATTCCAACACCATTCTATTGATAGGTAAGGAAATGAGGCATGAGAAAAGCAAGGGCCTGGACCAGAATCAACTGCCAACTTACTGGCATCATTTACATTGGGTCTAGATTGTTAGTCTATGCCATGCAGTGTTCACAGGTAGTAGGATGTAGGAGATTTGACTTAAGACTTTAATCTTAGACTTGGGTTGACAGGAAATCTTGCATTCTTGGACAAATTACTTCTCGTTACTCCCACCTTGGAATCTTTCACATGAGACTACTATCACCTGTGTTGGATTGTTGTGAAGAATACTAACATTTATTTTATCATTTCTCATTATATTATATTATTAATCTGCAGTTTTATATAATGGTAGTATGCAAAGCAGAGCTTTAAGTGAAAAGAGGTACAAGTCTTCCTTATTCTAATGCTGTTTTGAGATGTACATCATTTTTATCACTGAAAGGACTGGATTTGATGAGCCAATGGTCTGTGGTTAGATCATTTTATTTATTTATCTATTTATTTATTTATGGTTTTTTGAGACAAGGTTTCTCTGTGTAACACCTCTAGCTGTTTTGGAATTCACTCTGTAGACCAGGCTAGTCTCAAACTCACAGAGATCCACCTGCCTCTGCCTTCTGAGTGCTGGGATTAAAGGCATGCACCACCACCTCCTAGCAGATCATATTATTTTAAACATATATACAGACAACTTTATGATGCATAACAGTCATTTGTTGTTCTAAGCATGCACATTTGTAGCTGAGAATGGATCGGTTTTCAGGCTCAATCTCATAGACACTTAAGTGAGAGTTTACTAATCATATTGGTGTTTATGAGGTTCTTTTAATGAAGCATGTTCTCTTCAATATTTGGTTAGCTACAATTCCATTTAGTCATTTTTATTAAATGGGCTTGTGTGAACTTTGACAATGGATGGAGTGCACAGACTCCTCCAACATTGCCTTGGTTTACTACCTATTTGAAATGCAGGGCCATGTTCAAACTGTCTTTAGATGGTTCCTTATGAGTAGGCACTGCCAGACAACCCTAAGTATTCAATCATTGGAAGGCAGGACTGCTTGGACAAGAAGCAGAACTCCCCATTCTTGCTTATTATTTTCTGTGACCAGAATAGTCAAATAAACAACTTCAAAGAAATGTTTGAACTACGCAGTTCTCTTCATAAATTGGGGCAGTATTTCCCTTTTGAGGCGCTGTGAGCCTAAGAAGGAACCTATCTTGTCCCCCAAGTTATGGGAGAGTGGCCTTTCTGTAGCACTTGGTTGGGGGGCAGAGTTAAAAACATCACCAACAGAACAACAGAGTGACAGGATGTAGTTTGAACTCCTTATCACAGCTGAATGCTCCCCAAAAAACATTACTTCAGGAGTGCCAGTTTACATTTGTCTTATTACGCTAGACTCCTGAGAGCTGAAAATTATGCTAAATGTAAAATGTAGTGCATATAGGAAGGTCACAGCAAGCAGTCCACTGCAGCTACAGAAAGGAGCGACCACTGGGGGGTATTTTAATACTGTCTCATGACCTGTCTGTCATATGTCAGTCTGGTAGGGGTGCTGTGAGAAAAGACCACAAACTGTGTGGCTTAAGAACAGAAATGTATTTTCTTTTCTTTTTTCTTTTTTTCTTTTCTTTTTGAGCTGAGGACCGGTATTTTCTTGCATAATATCAAAATGCCAGCAACCTCGCTTTCCCATGAGGCTGCCCTTGAACTGCCGCCTCACCTGGCCTTTCTTCTGGGTAGGCAGAGCACTAGAGCGTCTGCCTTATAGGATGTTACATCAAATTAGATCGGCTCTCTGTGCTTATGGCTGCATTTAACCTTAGTTGTTGCTAAGCTCTAACATGAGATATGGTCACTGTGGTGATATATATTGTGTCAAATAAAGTTTGCCTGAAAGATCTAAGAGGCAGAGAGCAAGCCACTAGTTCTTACCCCTACGGAATCCTCAGTTTCAAGAGAGTGAGCTCCTGTTGCCTCACACCTTATATATTACTTTCTGTGTCCTGCCATATTACTTCCTGGGATTAAAGGTGTTTGTCTTCCCAAGCAAAGGCATGAGGTCTCAAGTGTTGGGATTAAAGGTGTGTGCCACCACTGCCTAGCTCTGTTCCCAGAGTGGCCTTGAACTCACAGAGATCCAAACAGATCTCTGCCCCTCGAGTGATAGGATTAAAGGTGTGTGCCACCACTGCCTGACATCTATGTCTAATTTAGCTGCTGGCTTTGTCCTCTGATCCCCAGATAAGCTTTATTGGGGTACACAATATATCACTACAAGTCGCAGTAGACATTAGGTCTTCAAATATCAAATGGGGGGGGCAGTCACAAATAAATGCAGAACAGTGAATAATGTTGATATCTTTAAGAAGAGAAGGAAAAAGTGTGTTCAGGCTTTCATGTTCCATCTCCCAGCCCCCAATCTGTGTGTGTATGTTTGTGTGTATGACTGTGTGTATACATGTGTACATTAATATGTGTATGTATGTATGTTTGTGTATGTGAATGTGTATACATATATACATGTGTGAATATGTATGGGTGTGTGTTGTCCTTCTTTCCACCCTCTTTTCTTTGCACATTTGTGCTGGTTCTTCTGTGTTGGAGAACCAGATCTCTCTGTTTTCTCTCCTCTCTTCATTGCTGCTTCCGTTCTCTGCTGGGAGAACGTAAGTGCCACAGTGCCACATGTTCTCTGATGTCTGCCCATTAGTTCAGTATGGCAAGGGGGCTGGGTCCAGGGGTGAAGTGGGACTCTGCCCCACCTCTCCTGCTGCAGGAGAGATTAACCAATGCACAGAGTGCCAAGAGTTCATGTCCCTTGTCTGTGGAGTCACAGAGAGGTCCGGGGCACGAGCTGGGGTCCAGAGTGACACCTATTTTCAAATACAGATTTTTTTTCAATGAATTTGATTATTGGTGCAGTAGTACTGGTAACGGATGAATCCCCATGGACCATGGATTCCAAAAGTAATTGTTGTTGACAAACATCTGTAACTCCACACATGAAGGTAAAGGACCATACACATAAAAGAAAAGATTTTTAAAATAAATGTTTAGTTCATAATGCACGCTCTTCAAAAAACACACACTGTATATGATGTATGGCTTTATTGAAGTTGAATATACATTAAAAACCCCACACTCCTCCATCTTTTGTCTAAAAAAGATTGATTACTCTATTCTTGGCAGTTTAATGGCACAGCAATAAACAGTGACAATGATTCCATTATTATCATCTTGGGCACAGTCTGGTGACATTTAGGTTGAAATAGCTGTGCCCACTTTCCCAGCTGGCAGGACAATCGGGAACTTCTTCTCCTTGGCCTCCAGGTGTTTGCCAACTCCCCCCAGGTTGGAGGAAACAAAACAAGTCCCTGCAGGGAGAGCAGGAAGTGCAAATGACCTATTCCTCCCGTGCTTAGTCTTTTGTTAGTCCTGAAAATGGAATTGTGTGTGTCAGCCCAAGGCCCTGAGGGGGCCAGGGCAGAGAAGTTGGTACCTGCAGGGAGGCTAAAAACAAAAGTGCAAAATCTCCTCTGCCTATTTAGTGGTTTGCAATCTGCTGCCCAGGTCCCAGGACTGGGTAATTGTTGCCATTCATTGTCACCAGCAAGACTTCCAAAGAGAGGCCAGCTTCCAAGGAATCCTCCTGAGAGCAGGTGTCTGCAGTTGGGGAGGTGGAGATGGGGAAAGTCAGGAAATGCATGCACTCCCATCCCTGTGAAAACTGACTTGAAGCATTTCAGTTAGGGCCTGAGAAACCATCAGGGTGCTGTTGCTCGGCAGCCCTTGTGACCACTCAGTGTACCCATGCTATGTGGAAGGCAGTACCTAGTGGCCCCTGATATGGGAGCTAAAGTGTGAGCCAAAATGCAGTGTTCACTAGAAGCTTCGTCTTGTTTTTCCTCTCGGATTCTCACTGAAGATTTATAATGTGCAGGTCCAAGTTTGTAGCAGAGGAACAGCTGTGCCTGTGAGGATTTTCTATTCTGTCAAGATACAGGATGTGAGCAGACAGTTTCCAAACAGAATTGTGATTTGTTTGATTTCCTTAGAGGTATACAGAAAATGAAAACGGAACTGGTGTGTATCTGGTGACTCTTGCTCAGGTGAAGATGAAAAGGGATTTCTTTTCTTTATCTTTCAGTGAAGCATTGTGACTTCTCTTTGTCATGCTAATAATCTCATGCCACATGTCCCGATGGTCACTGATGACTTCCTCCTTAAAACCCGGGCAGCTGTGATGGTGCCTGGCACTTCCCATTACCTAAACAGAGGACTTATGTGCTCTCTTAATTTAACTCAGGATTGGTAGTTCATGACCAGACTTGACTACAGAGTAAGAACATGCCTCAAGAACAAAAATAAACAAACACCAAACACCCAAGGAAGCTAGCTGGATGGGGTAGTACATGCTTGTAATCTCAGTACTGGGGGCAGAAACAGGATTGCCATAAGTACCAGGTCAGGCTGGCCTACACAGTAAGTTGGGGTTTATCCAGACAGGGCTACATAGCAATGCTCTTCCCACTTCCCCTCTTCTCTTCCCCTCCTTCACCTCTGATTTTATGACTTACTTGAAAGGAGAACACTGGGGGAATGGCAGAGGTGATTTTATTACTTCTGTTGGGTTTCTTTTTTCTTTTTGGTGTGTGTGTGCCAATGTGCTGTAATTGGGGGTGGTGTGTTCTGAACCCCACCAACATTTGTATATTAGATCATTATAAAGTTTTAATGCTTAGTCAAAATAATATTTGGAAAATTAGTATTTTAATACAGTTTATAACAGTTTCATTACACAACTGTCTTTTGTAAACACAGGCTCCAAACACTGGTTAATATTCTTCCTTGGATCTGATTGATGTGAAACCAAAGGATTCTTATTAGAAGGGCAATGTAATGTGGTGAACTAAGTGCTTTCCAAATGATTGTTGGTCCTAACACTATCATTAGAGGACTTAGTGACAGATGAACAAGTTGAGCCATGCATAGGTGAATTTGCCCATGGTTAGACAAGAGACAGAGCTGGGATATGCTTGTGAGCAGTTCCACTAAAGGAAACAAAAATCCTAAAAAAAAAAAAAAAAAAAAAATCAAAACAAAACTGACTTGCTTTTTAAAAAAAAAAAAAATAATAATAATAATAATAATAATAATAATAATAATAAATGTGAGGTTCTCTCCCCAAGGAAAAATTCTGTTAAATTTCACTAGCAGCCAAATCTCCCAGTATGTCCTACTTCTCAGCTGCTTCTCTGTTTGTCAGAAAAAGAAAATGCAGCATGAAACAGATGGGGAGAGACTGTGAAATCAGTGACCACATGACAGAACCCTGAAAAGCACTCGCAAAGGTTGGCTTTGTCATTTTTACTAAGGCACTGACACCAACTGCCAGTCACATAGGTGATTTAATAGACACCATTTAGATAATATATTATTTTGCCAAGAAAATGCATTGCCACGAGTTCTTTCCTAAGCTTTGGTGGCTGCTTACTTATAAAAACTGACTGCCTAGGAACTGTAATTTATTTCACACAGGGGAAAAGTAGATCAGAGATGGCTATTAATTTAAGCTGTTTCACACTGAAGCTGTCACGCCAATGAAAGAAATGCATATAGACTAAAATGTGTGACTGCTTGGTAAAAAGAAATACATAAAATGGCAAAGCTCATGTTTGGAAGTTGAAAAGCCATCAGTTACAAATAGGGTGTTAAAACGAATTCAATGTTTTCTAACTTTAAAGCCAGAATGACAAATGAGAAAGCATTCTGTAGACTCTAAAACATTATACACACCAGCCTTGTGTAGGTTTATGTAACACAAAGGATTGTGCTGTGTGTTAGAATAGGGTCAGCAGGCCAGAGATTTCACTATCTGTCTCAAGAAAAAGACAACCAAACAGTATTTATAATCCCAAATGTTACCAAGAATCTAGACAAGAGCTACTTCAAGCTCAGAGTTCAATGTTCACTGTGACTTTCCATTCTTGCGCTTAAATTATGCTTATCATATGGGTGGCCATGCTTCTCTCTGTGCAGAGAAATGAGGTCACAGACCCCATGAATACACCACGGGAGAGACAATCATCCTCAAGCTGAGGACCAAGGCACATTTACAACAGAGAGCGGTGTGAAAGAAAGAGAAATGATGAAAAGGATGTGTTTTGGAGGAAGAAGGATCTCTCTCACTTTGAAAGATAGAACACATACAGAATGCAAGAAAATGATATAGAGAGATAGATACCGGTGTAACAATTTTATGAGTTTTAGTGGGTACCCTCCTCTCCCAAACCCTAAAGAATACATATACCAGTGCATGGCCAGGTCACCTTCTTGTAGTCACAGAGAGACTCAGCCACCGCTCTTCTATTCTAAACTTGGATTAATAGTTCTGGTACTTTGGAAGGTGTATCAGAACTGGTTGTTTTTTTATCAATTTAGCACAGGCTAGACATATCTGGGAAGAGGGAATCTTTTTGGTTTTACCATTCATTTATTTACTTATTTGAGACAGGGTCTCTCTATGTAGCTCTGGCTTGTTCTAGTGCTTGCTATGTAGACCAGGCTGGCCTCAAACTCATAGAGATCCACTTTCCTCTGCCTCCAGAGTGCTGGAATTAAAGATGTATCATCACAACCAGCTGGCAGAGGAAATCTTTTTTTTTTTTTATTTCATTTTTGGTTTTTCAAGACAAGGTTTCTCTGTGTAGTTTTGGTGCCTGTCCTGGAGCTTGCTCTGTAGACCAGGCTGGCCTCAAACTCACAGAGATCTGCCTAGCTTTGCCTCTCGAGTACTGGGATTAAAGGCATGTGCCACCACCGCCTGGCAGCAGAGGAAATCTTAATTGAGAAAATACCTCCATAAGACTGATCTGTAAGCAAGCCTGCAGAGCTATTTTTTTGATTGATGATTGATGGGGAAGGGCCCAGCCCATGGTGGGTATTGCTACCCTAGGGCAGGTGGTCTTAAGTTGTATAAGAAGGCACGCTGAGCAAGCCTTGGGGAGCAAGCCTATAAGCAGCATTCCTCCATGGCCTCTACTGCTTCCAGGCTCCTGCCTTGAGTCCCTGCCCTAACTTCCCTGGATGATATAATGCAAACAATAAGATGAAATAAGCCTTCTCCTCTCCAAGTTGCTTTTGGTTATGGTGTTTTATTACAGCAATAGAAAGCCCAAGACAGAAGGTTTTATTCATTCTTGTAGTCATAAAATACTGGCAAACAAAATCCTATCAGCAATCAATCAGGTAAGTAATTGTATTTATTAATACTACATATTATAAAAATATACTTTCCTTTGTATAATTTCATGTACACACTTTTAAAATGAGAGAAACCCATATGTGCTCCTGTAGATATATTTCAATAAGAAAAGTAATAGATAGGGCAGTGTTTTTATATAACCCCAGTCTTTTTTTAATCCCAACCTTACAGCACTATGCTTATGTGCACTTAGATGCTTTGTATGAGCTGTTGCTTGGTAGGTTCATAAAATGTTTCACAAATATATCTCAGACACTTGTACAAGTAGTGAGACCAGGACACAGGTCAATAGAGAGGTTTTATTTTTGTGACACATTTTTTATTGCTGTCAGACTATATCTACTGTGTTCTTTACCTATCACCCCCATGAAAGTTCCATTATATATGTTTTAGAGCATATTTTGAAGTTACTAGATTAGTTACTATTAACAGTTAAAGTTACTATTTTAGAAATACTCTTGTACGAAGTCATCCAAGTTAAGATACTTGGGTCCTCCCTAGGAACTTTAAAGGGAAAACTCAATACAGATTCTTGAATTTGTGTTTGTTATATATATCTGAAGCCAAGCCCTCAGGAACTCTGCAGATTTCACTCTGAGAGAGACACCATTTGAAAACCTTTGCTACTGTTTTCTTTATGGAGAAGGCATCCATGTGTTTGATAATGTCACTGCTCAATGGAATCATTGGTGATCCAACAATCTATGACATGAACAGTTGTTAAAATAGCAGCATTGTTATCTTTGCTGTGAGCAGTTTTAGGTCCTTTATCTTCTTGTTTTCTCATATTTAAAAGAAGTGGACATTACATCCACTGGGCTTAGCTAGACTCTGGAGGGTTTTATATGCTCTTTCCAAATGTTACTGCCTAAGAATATAGAGGCTTTGCCCCGTGGCTGGTGAGCATCTCCCACTAACAGATACTGTCTTATAATCTCTGCTCTGCAAAGTGATGTACCCTTATGGCCGCGTCTCCTGGTGAATGAGACACTCTCTTTGTTTCTCTCCCTACCACTTCCTGCCCTGACTCTTCACTTCTTTTCTGTTTGAATCTCCAGCCCTGCTGGAATGCGAGGGAATTTGCTTTCTGCAACTTTTGTCCTCAATTAGAACTTCAACTGGGCTATTAGGCAGAAAAACTGGCTCTTCCATTTTGCATCCAGGCTTCTTGTAATTGCTTTGGAGAATATTTGAATGACTTTTTATGTTTTTAATCTTACAGTTAAATAATAATCTCTGCCTAGCCAAATCCATGTCGCAAAAGAAGTCATGCTTCTGTGTACTCACTGTAACGCCTCTGTGTGGTCTTTCGGTTTTCTGAGACCTAAATGCCTGCACATGTTTTTGGTTTGTTTGTTTGTTTTGTTTGTTTGTTTTTACAATATTCTACTTAGTCGCTTGGAAAAGAGCTGCCTGGTCACTGATCTGGATAAACCCAGTATTCCCAGAACAAATGTGGAGATAACCTCTTGGTTTCTAGGAGTTTCCTTAAAAGGGGGTGGGAAAACAAGCATATTATCTATTTCTGTGCCGTTGCTGTCATTTATTGAGTTGCCAAGGCAACGAGCTGGTAACAAGATAACTGTGTCAATCAGTATAAATACAACTTGTGACTTTTTAACCCTAAAAAACAAAACAGAAATATCATTCAATTAATTGCTCTCTGTGTTAACCAGTGTGGTTTTTGCTATTTGAAGGACTAGTGTTTTTCTCCCAATTTCCAGCGTGTAATGAGAAAAAGACTTTGCTATGAAAAAGATACTTGTACTGTTTTCCTGTTGATTGATACCCATTATGGAACTGGAAATGCTGTACATGTCACTCGCTTGTTCTTTACAAAATATCAGCCACAGCTACAATGCAGGAAGCCCAAATGAACTTTGAATTAAGAAAAATTCCCATTTTATAAGAATCTTCACATTAAATGAGTGTAAACATGCAAATACAGGATCTCTCAAGTTATTATTATTTGGCTCTAGTGGTTAAGGGCTCAAACTCTGAAGAAATATCATTCTTTGCAAAGGATTCTGATTAATCAAGCTTGTGTATATGTTTTTTTTTCTTCTATATCTCATAGTAGAAGCATCCCAAGGCCTGTCTGATTCTTCAGATTCTATTCTTACACCTGTTTCAGTAAAAATACTAGCTAAAGATGAGTATAAAGAATTCTAAGATATAGGTATTCAGCTATGGAGCTTGCTTGTTTAGTAGCCTTCATATAATGAAGGATGGCCATACTTTTTGTAATTTTGGAGAAGAGGATAACAGCAACTAATTGAATATTAACCATGGCTATACACAGAAACATACAGACTTTGATTAAGAATACCTTTTTTGGGGGAACTTATTTGTTCAAAGCAAAAGTATAAAGCAAATCGAACTCTAAATCTCAAATTTCCAATTAATTTCTTTACTAACTAGCTCAGGACAATTTTACATTCTTGAAACCTAATTCCAAGCTGGCAGTTAGTTCATCATGGAGTGGGAGGGAAATCCATCAGCCTCGTCTCCACTGGTGAGGTGCAATGAATCTAAGAAGGCAAAGAAGCAACAATTGATGTAATAAAGCATACCAACTTCCAGATCAAGATAAGTTCAGGACATTTGTATTGGTCACTAACAGTTCCACCAGAAAAAGCTTCCAGAAGACATTCTTGAGACTCAAAGTATGGCCAGGAGCTAACCTGAGTAAGAAGAGATGGATACTATTTTAGGTAGCAAGACAGGCTGTATTCTTGCAACCCCATCACTCAGGAGGTAAAGGCAGGGAGCAAGCTAATCTAGAGGCCAGCATGTGCTACATAACCCGAGCTATGCAAACAGAGACACAGCCAAAAACCAAGCAGAATATTTCCTGCAGTGGAGAATGTACAGGCCAGGGTCAAAGCGAGCCTGGCATTATAAGCAGACTGGACACTCCTAGATATTCTGAGACATTAGACTTGGTAACTCACAGTACTAGTTGGAAGGATGAGAAAGCTGAGCCTCCACACTGTGTGGTGTTGGTTGTCTTCCTACCATTTTCATACCTCTTAGTGTCAGATTTGTACTCACAAATACCAAAGGCTTATGATGGACCTAAAACAAGTGTTTTCTTGCCAGATTTCTGGTTTCTTTTTCCTGTTGTTGTTTCTTGAAGTAACTGTAGGACAGGCTTTCTTATAAATACTGATTTCTGCCAATGTGGGCTTCCTATCCTTTTGGGGGCAGAGGCAGAGTGGCAGGCCCTAATGAAAGCATTAGTAACAGCAAGATTCCAATTGGTTCTTCCCATAAACATGAAGGTACCATGAAACAAGTTGCCTTTATCTGAAAATAGGACAGATTATGTGAAAGGAAGCAGATGGAAGGCACACCACATGTGGCCCTTCTTCCTAGCTCTCTGTCCATTCTTTCTTTTCATTCCTGGGTGTACATGAGATCAGAGCAATGGATTAAGAACATTGTCAGCAGCAGAGAAGACTGGGAAACCAAGGAAACCATTTGTCATAGTAAATGAGGGGACACAGAAACAGGAGGGCAGCTAATTACTTTTTAAACCTAGTCACTGTACTGACCGAATACACATGCACCTTTTGGTTTAGATAATAGGCAAATCTCTAAATTGAAGCAGGAGACTGATGGTTGTAAAGTCAAAAGGGAAACATCTTTAGAAATGAAAAGATAAGGAACCTATGATCAACACCATGGGCAACAAATTACAAGCTATTGTGTCACTGAAATTTCAAGTTTTCATTGCTCCCTGCCTTGACTGTTACAACATTTTCCTTGATCATCTTCTGGTCTTAGGTGTATTTTGTCTCTCCTTCATTTGTTTGTGTCTTGTATAATATTAGAGGGACCAGCCTTAATATTATACATCCCAGGGGCTCAGGAGAGAGAACTACTAACGGCGAGGACTATTTTCAGGAAATAGAATCTCAGCACACACAGCTCTATCGTCCACTTGCTTTAATTCCTCTGGCATAACATCCTTTATACACAGCTTCAGTTCTGTTCTCATGTCTAGCTCCTTTCTTGCCTGATTTCTCTCTATATTTATCTACTGTCCCCTCTATGTTCAATCTTAATTCCTTCATCTAGTTCTGTCCCTTCTAGGTTCTCATCTATCTAGTTCTTTCTCCTATCAGCTCCTCTCCTGTCTCCTTCTCTCTCATCTGGCTCTTCCTCATGTTCTTCCCCATCTGGCTCTTCCTCATCTTCCATCTCGTTCCTCTTGTCCTCTCTTCTAGCCCTTCAATCTAGTTCTTCCCCATCTCAGTTTGTTCCTCTCAAATTCTTACCCATCTAGTTCTTCCATCCTCTTCTCTCTTCTCTCTTTTATGCCCTGGAAGTCCCGGTATATATAGCGAGGGTCTGAGCTAAATTGTGTAAGGCTATTACTTAACGTCCACCTCTCCTAGGCGGTTTCTCCTTGTGGAATTTACCGTAAGTCAGGAGACTTGCATGTGGGCTGTTATCATTGTTAATCCACCTGGGACTAACAATGGGCGCCCACCTGGGTGGTGTTTCCTGTAGTCCTTGAAAGTGGCTAAGGGAGATAATCTGATTCCAGAGAAAGCCTTTCCTGAGGCTGTTCTCCAAATACCTGGAATGTGTATGTCCAGAGAGTGATCAGTCTACACTGTTAGTCCTTCTTAGGGGAAAGTCAATTGGAAAAACTATGAAGGCACACATGATTTTCATAACAGAATACAGCTGATATATAACAAGCCAAGTAACACCAAAAACTCCTGGGGATTTGGCTTCCTCTGGAGGAATTCCATGATCCCTCCAGGTAGTGACTTTGCCATAACCAGCTGAGTTCTTATGATATATTCCTGCGGCCCGCAGCATTTGTGCATACATTCATCAGAATTTATTATCTCTGATGCCTGAAGCACTGCTTGCGAGGGCTAGGGTGTGGTGATAAGTTCTTGTTCTTTTTGTTTTGAGACAGGGATTCTATGTAGCCCTTACTGTCCTGGAACTCACTATGTAGACCGGGCTGACCTCAAACTCACTGAGATTCAGCTGCTCTGCCTCCTGAGTTCTGGGATCAGCGGCATGCAGATAAATATCACATGAAGGCTTTCTTCAGTGCACGAACCTTGCATCTTCCAATAACATCTGTCACTCACTGAACTGATATATCGTCACCACAATCAGAATCATTTCCCTATCATCTCAATTTGTCTATGTGAAATACCAACTCCATCAACCAACTGTATATGCTCTGCTGAATTTCCACTCTGTAATTTTTAAGCATGTAATTTGACATGGTGTGTTTTTTCCAGAGGCCATCTTTTTATTTCTTAGAGTGCCTTTTAGCTGTAAGCGCATGCACTTTTTGCCTTGCCTTCTTTGGGGCGGGATTATACTTTAGAGTTTTTATATCAATGCAATCACTATTATTAAATTATTAATGACATCATTTTCGGTTCTGGCTATTTGCCATCAGAACTTCCTAAAAGGTTTCATGTGATTTTTATTATTATTAGAACTCAAACTATAACAATTCACTTTTCTTTTGGAGGTTAACATACCTGCTTTATCTGGTAAGGAGAATATAAAACATAATCCCTACTCTCAAGGAACTCACTGCCTAGCTATATTTATTTTATGTTAATATTCACTAGATATATATATATGTTGTTGGTTGGTCTTTGGTCTTTTGCTCTTTGGGGGAGCCTGCCACCCAGCTTACAAATAAATCACACACAGAGGCTTATTCTTAATTATAAATGCTTGCCTTAGCTTGGCTTGTTGCTTGCCAGCTTTCCTTAACTTAAATTATCCTGTCTGCCTTTTGCCTCTGGGCTTTTCCCATTCTCTTACTTATGTAAATCTTATTCTTACTCTGTGGCTTGCTGTGTAGCTGGGTGACTGGCTCCTGGAGTCCTCCTCCTTCTCTGGCTGCCTCTCTTCCCAGATTTCTCCTTCTATTTATCCTCTCTGCCTGTCCTTTCTCTTGCCTTGCTATTGGCCATGTGAAGCTATAGTGTTCAGTGAGTTAGGTTTTTAAATGCAGGTTATTTTTTTTACTTATTATATTTTTGGTTTATGATGCTTTTTTTTTAAAGAATGTAACCCAATGGTAAATTGGGGAACATGTAATAGTTCTCTCTGATTTTGTGGTATTGATTCTTTCTTCTATATTACAATGGCCCTTAGTGAAAAGTTTAAATAAGACACATATTCAAAAATCTGTCTTATTAGAACTTGATTAATTAATTTCAGTATTTACTGTTGATTTTAGTTAATATGATGACATTCTTCACTAGAGTCTTAACTGTTGGCAAAACATAGCTGGCATTGCTAAATATTTCACTTGCTCATTTACTTGGTATCTTATGTTATAAACACATGGAGCAAATGCTAACGGCACATGGATAAATGTTATTTCCTGGCTACTTCTTTGCTTTATAAATTATTGTTGAGGTAGTCCTGTTGCTTATTATATTGACTGTATTTTATAGCTGTTTCCTTTTAGTATACTACCAATGAACTAAGTGGTCATGTCTTGTCTTGAGTACATGGAAGTTTCTTTGAAATTTTCATTTCTGGAAATGTGTGCTCATTTATTTACAAGCAAATAGCAAAATTCTATAAATCATTTTTTGAAGTCAAAAGAAAAATCACAAGATCCAGCTTTCAAGAGACTTACCAGCTGAGGGAAGATCAAGAAGACACGTACTACCCTACAGACTATCTTTCTCATGATGTTATTGTAAAGATTCAGCTATTACATAGACTGCATCTAGCACATAAAAAGTATGATGTGTTATGGTTTCAACAATGTTCCCCACAGGATCATGTGTTTGAGTCTTTGGTCCTTAACTAGTAAAGCTATTTTAGAAGCCTGTGGAACCTTTGGGATGCGGGACATAGCTGAAGGAAGTGATTCTGTTGGGGATGGGTCACACTTCCTGTCCTTTTCTGCTTCCTGATCTACCCAAATGTGAGCAAGGAGGCTCATATGCCTACCACTACAACTTAGAGCCAGGGGAGTGATTGCAATTGTGCCTCCTGATGGAAGCATTCTTCCCTGGATTAGTCCCTGTATTACTGTTCTTATGACCAAATACCTGACATCCATTAAGGAGAACAGAATCCATGGATACAGTCACAACATGCCTTGCTTAGTGTATGTTTAGTGAAGAAAACAATTGTTAACATGGAACAATTACTCTATAAGAAAATTTTATTACCTAAAATGTATTGGGTTGCAGTTTATATGAAACTGCCCATTTGCCCTATGCAAAGGAATCTCTTAAATTTTTCATACTTTTCTTTTTCTTTCTCTCTCTTCTTTCTTTCTTTCCTTCCTTCTTTTTCCTTCCTTCCACTTTCTTTTTCTCCTTTCTTTCTTTCTTTCTTTCTTTCTTTCTTTCTTTCTTTCTTTCTTTCTCTCTCTCTCTCTCTCTCTCTCTCTCTCTCTCTCTCTCTATATATATATATATATATATATATATATATATATATATATATATATATATATATATATATCTTTGTTATTTTTGAGACAGGGTCTCATTATGTAGCCCTGGCTGGCCTGGAACTCACCATGTAGACAAGGCTGGTCTTGAACTCACAAAGATTTGAATTCCTCTGCCTTCTGAGTGCTGGGCTTAAAGGCATATACTACTATGCCTGGCATAACTTTCCATACTTTTCTGTATTTCATATACACATTCCACTTCATGCCCTTGTTCAGAACTTGGCTATGACTGGATGAAAGACATTCCAGGGAAAATCAACACCTATCTGCAGTTGGAAGTTTCTGTCCCAAAGCCACTCTCGAATAACCACTCAGAGACTTAATATTAATTGTAAATGCTCAGCTAATAGCTCAGGCTTCTCACTAACTAACTCTTACATTTAAATTAACTCATAATTTTTAATCTACACTTTACCACATGGCTTGGTACCTTCTCTCAGCATGGCATGGCCATCTTGCTTATCCCCGCCTCTGCCGGTGACTCCTGACTCTCTGCCTTTCTTCCTCCCAGCATTCTCAGTTTGGTTCTCTCACCTAACCTTATCCTGTTCGTCTATTGGCTAGTCATCTTCTTTGTTAAGCCAATCACAGTGGCAAATCTTCACAGTGTACAAAGGGATTATTCCACAACACCTGTCACTCACTAGGGTTTATTATTTCTAGAAATTGGGTGAAGGGATGGGTTTGTCTTTCATTATGAAACACTTTAACCAAACAGTGAAGTAGTCAAGTTGGAGGAAAACCGCAAATACAGAGGCCAGGGCAGGCTCAGTTTTATAACCAGCAGTTAAAAAACAGAAGGAGGCAGGGTGGAGAGATGGCTTAGCGGTTAAGAGCACTAACTGCTCTTCCAAAGGATCCCGGTTCAATTCCCAGCACCCATAGGGCAGCTCACAACTGTCTGTAACTCCAGTTCCAGGGGACCCTCACACAGACGAAACACCAATACACATAAAATAAAAATTAAAAAAATTAAAAAAAAAAAAAAAAAAAAAAAAAGAACCGGGAATAAGAGGCAGAGGCGCAGTCACGTATTTTTCACTCGCCCCTTGCACTGCACATGCAAAGCCCCCTCCGCTCTCCACACAGTCCTCCAGTGTCGCATTAATACGGCTAATGAGCGCACACTGGCACACAGTGATCGCCCAGCCTCCACATGACAGTTCAGTCTTGGCACTCATTCCGCAAGGTTTGGTACTCGCACTCCTCCTCCCCGACCCCCCATTTTTGGAGTTCATTAGAAATTTGGGTGAAAATGCAAACTAAGTGCAGGGAGGAAGTGAATTTTAGTCGTGATAAATTAGAACCGATGTTCCCAGATAGTGAATAATATAAATTGTAAATCAAAAGAAAAAAAGTCCAGCGTTAGAAATAGAGATTAGAGACTCAGGAACTGTCTGGTTCCTAGGGCTGCCTCCCTAAGGGTGTGCCCCCAGGCAAGGACACAGGCCTCTAAGCTGAGAGCAACAGTAGTTCAAGTCCCAAGCCTCCAGCACCGCATCGCTTTGTGCCGCCTCATGACTTCGACTGTTTCGTTTGTTACAAAGGCTCTGGCCTTCAAAAGTAATGAAATGCAAAAGACATGAATGACAGTGGGGAAATTTACTTTTACTGATGACTGAGAGGAAAATGACTACAAATCACACCTTTAAGACTTTGACCTTGCTGTGCGTTAGTCATGTGAAATAGGAAGGGAGTAAAGGTACCTTTTGTGGGGGCAATGGGGGCGGAAATAGTTGAGGAACTCCCATGGTTTGTCTAAAGCAGTCATGAATGTGCGTGTATGTATAGACTGTACGTACCATATGTAAGTCGTGTGTGTACAGTGATAGACTTAAATGTGGCGTTTGTGGGACTGTTTAATTTTAACAAATTATTGTCCTTCGATATTTCTAAAAATCGTACAACCGATTAAATACACACAGATATATTGGGCACAAAATTATTGTTATTTAAATTCTGGCCACAATCTATGACCCACAGTTTGCACACAAACTAAATCAACCCCTTCTTGCCCTGTGGGCTTATAAACTACACTCTCCTAAGAGAAAATTAAATTCACTACTCAAATACTCAATTTAAATAGGTAAATAGATATATTGTTTAAAAAAAAAAAAAGCTCCAGTATGAATCTATTTAACCTTTAAAAAGTTTTTGTCACAGTTTTGTTTTTTTCCTGAGACAGGGTTTCTCTGGGTAGCCCTGGCTGTCTGGGAACTTGCTCTGTAGACCAGGCTGGACTTGAACTCAGAGATCTGCCCGCTTATGCCTCCAGTGCTGGGATTAAGGGCGTGTGCCATCACCTGCTGTCATAGTCTTATATCAAATGTTAATAATTTTTCATTTAATTGGTTTGGGCAGAAATTTTGCCAAAGTAATAAGATTAGTAGGAAAAGAGCATCCTGAATTTGTGTCTGTAACTTTGTCTAGGTTGAGGTTTCCGTGTCAGCTTGAATAAGCAGAGATCATCTGAGAAGAGGGAACCTCAACTGAGAAAACGCTTCCGTAAGATTGACTTATATGCAAGTCTGTAGGGCATCTTCTGGATTGGTGATTGATGTGGAAGGGCCCAGCCCACTGTGGGCACAGCAGCCCTGCTCAGGTGGTCCTGGAGTGTGTAGAGAGCAAACTGAGCAAGGCAGGAAGAGCAAGCCAGGAAGTCATGTTCCTCCCTGGCTTCTGTTGGTTCCTGCCTTGAGTGTCTGCCCTCACTTCCTTCAGTGATGGAGTGTGACCTGAGTTGTAAGCAAAAAAATCCCTTTCCTCTCAAGTTGCTTTTGGTCATGGTGTTTTATCACAGCAATAAAAACCCTAACTAAGACAGACTCAATTTAAAATGCTTTATTAATTATATGGGCTAGGAGCGGGAGGTGTGGTTCAGGTCATAGAATATTTGCCTACCATGTTATCCCAGCACAGCATACACCAGGAAGATCAGAAGTTTAAGATAATCCTCTGCTACATAAGGAATTCCAGTATGAGACTACTGGGCTACGTGATACACCATGTCAAAGGGAAAAAAAATGAATTAAATGAAATCCAACAAACTCTTAGTTTAAAAAAAAAAAATGAAAGCATAGTGGTATGTGAATTTTTAATATTTCCCAATTCTTGGTACTTTTCATGCAAATTATCATTAGGGGCTGTGATTTTAAAAATATTTCCTCGCCAGGTGGTGGTGGCGCATGCCTTTAATCCCAGCACTCGGGAGGCAGAGGCAGGTGGATCTCTGTGAGTTCAAGGCCAGCCTGGACTCCAAAGTGAGTTCCAGGAAAGGCACAAAGCTACGCAGAGAAACCCTGTCTCGAAAAACAAAAAAATGAAACAACAACAACAAAAAAAAATTCCTCAAGCTTGAGCAGAGTTGGTAGTCCTGAAGAGGGAGGCACAGGGTTGAAAAAACTTAGCAGCTAAAACTTTTCAGACGTCCCCCTAAATATTATCCACTGCCCGGGAGCAGACAAGTTCAGTGTATGAAGTTTTAGAGGGATGCAAACACAGCAGAAGTGATTTGTGCATTTATAATATCTTGAGTCATCAGCTACTAAAAACATAAATTCGAAGCCAATTCTGGAAGCTGAGGGAGAGCCCTAGAGTACTTGTAGGATGGTTAGGACACTCTGCTGAGGAGACGGCTATAATCTTTCGCCCAGCATTCTCCTTGATGTCACTAATAGACAGGTAATCTGAGATTTACTGTTGTCTTGTATTTGTTTCTTCTTTAAGAAACAGTTGAAAGGCAAGTGAATGATTAGTGATCATCCTATCTCTCTCAAGTGTCTTTTGAATTTGCAGGCTAAACATCAAGAGAGTCTGTCTTTGTTGAGGAGGGTTTGATAAAAGCATGAATTCCATCAACAGGCTTAGGAGGGGCTTTGGACTTACAGGAGCAAGCCGCTATAAGCAAATCAATATGATCTCCCTTCTCTGTGCCTCTAAAGTTTAATTCCTAGTATTTGTGATAGTTTTGGCATACTTAAGTTAAAGAGTATTAAATTTTGAGATTTTTTTAGAAAGACAAAATGCCTTATACTCCAGCTATTAAACAATGTCATTTACTGCATTTAATCCTAGGCATCCTAATGAGCAGAACTTTCCAGCGAACAGATTCCCATGACCAGCTTTAAAAACATTTTTATGATTATTTTTAATATTTTCTTTTTGTCATTTGAAGTCTTGCCCCTAGAATTTAAAATCGTGGTTGCTTGCTTATAGTAGATTACAGTACATCCTTTGTAAGTTGCCAGAGTTGATACAATCTCTTCTCCTGTCTTACAACTCTTAGAGGAGATCAGACATGCATTTAAAAATGTTTAAATGTGCTGGGTAGTCATGACATTGCATCTGTTTAGATATCTATTTAAAACATAATTAGAACTTGTAGCACACTACCAGACAATTCTCACTTCATTGGTCTCTGAAAATACTTAACATGTCTTCTTTCAAACTATGATCGAATGGTCAGGGGATTAATTTAATGTTATTTTATTTTAGTTGTATTTCAGATATCATTCATAATCTGACAGGCAGACACTCAGTAAGTCCTTGTTGAATAATAACTGAATTTGGCAGTCACAGAGGAGTGTCATAGCATGTTTTTAATTATAAATCTTTAGAGAGGCTGTCCTATACAAAGAAATCTGCTTCCTTCTTAGTTGAAGGATGGTGTTGACAAAATGTATCACCCTAAGAGGGAATCACTAGTTTTTAACCAGAAAATTGCAGGCATGAATTCAAGTAAGTCCAAGGTGTAGAAACACTGACTTCTTCAAAAGAATGAATCTGCAGCAACTACCATGGTTTCTCTTCTCTATCCAATAATTCAATCGTAATGGAAAAGAAGGGAAGAATTCAGTCTTATCTGAAAATGGAGCTTTTATTCCATTTGTCTTGTTGGTAGACAGCAGCCAAAGAAATACCTAAGCCTCTCTAGAGAACAAGGTAATCTAGAATGTTATTGTATGCACAGGGTTTTAGGGACGGATTCAGCGGCAAAGTACTGTGATCGTTTTCTTTTGTGGGAGTATTTCTGGAGATGTGCTCTGAAAACCTGAGCTTCTGAGGAGACAGAGTGAGAGAGGGCCTGCTCATGTTGGACTTACAAGGGCAGAAGAGGACTCCACACACCTCCCAATAAAAGCAGCATTAGGGTGGGGATTCAAACAACACAGCGAAATGCTAATCTCCAGGTTAGCCAACCTTGTCAGTCATTGACTCTATGTTTCTTGCTTGGAGTACATTTATTATTATTATTGTAATTATTATTATAAGTTTTGTAAGGTAGGATCTCATCTAGTTAAGGCTGGTTTTGAACTTCCTATGCAGCTAAGGATGACCTTGAATTTCTGGTCCTCCTGATTCCACCTCCTGAGTGTCTGTGCACTGAGGTTGTAACATTCACTACTATGACCATTTTGGGAATCGAAACCAGGGCTTTCATGCATGCCCGGCACGTACCCCACCAACTAAGCCAGATCTCCCACCCCTCAGAATGTACTTTCTGAGACCCTGAGTTGGGACTGAAGTCAGGAACTGTCATCTGAGCCTGATGTGTGTTTTATTTATGGATAATCCATTAAAGCTCCAATTAGTTCTGTCTTTTGTGGGAGGGAATCGATTTCCACCCTTTTAATGTGTGAATCTCCACAGTGTCCTGTTTTGCATGGCTCCCAGAAGAGGATGGGCAATTTCTGATGCCAGCAATTGTGGCTCAATCTGCTTTTAAGGAATACATGAGAAATATACAGATTCTGCTAAACTTGCTAAACATCCTAAATTGAAAGCATGGTAAATCAAGCTAGGTATGAGTCCAAACATCTGTAATCCCAGCCTTCTGAAGGCCAAGGCAGGAGGCACAAGTTCAAGGCTAGTCTAGAGTACATAATGAGACTTTGCTCAAAAAACAAACAAAAAAGGCATACTGTCTACAAGAACTTACTGTTTTTGCAGAAGACCAGGGTTCTGTTCCCAGCACCCGTATGATAGTGTAGCAGGAATCTTAAAGAGTCTTATTTATAAAAACAAACCTGGTGCCAGTTATTGGGGTGAATGCTGGAAGATCAGAGAAGCAGAACAAGCCATAGCCACCTCACCTCGCCAATTCCTTAGCTAATCTCGTTTCCTCAAACTGGAAGACTCTGAATCCTCATCCGAATGGATCTCAGCTGAACTTCTGCTAAAAGCCAAAAGCTTAACAAACTCTAGTTTCTGGTTTTCATGCCTTATATACCTTTCTGCTTCCTGTCATCACTTCCTGGGATTAAAGGCTGTGTCACCATGCCTGGCTGTTTCCAGTGTGGCTTTGAATTCACAGAGATCCGGATGGATCTCTGCCTCCAGAATGCTAGGAGGTGTGAGTGCCACCATTTTCTGGCCTCTATGTCTATCTAGCAGCTGTTCTGTTCTCTGACCTCAGATAAGTTAATTAAGTTGCACAATATATTGGGGACACAATACCACCACATGATAGCTTTTCACTGTTTATAACTCTAGTTCCAGGAGATCTGAGACCTTCTTCTGGCCTCCAAGGGTACCAAGTACAGATATGTAGGTAGGGTACTTATACACACAAAGTAATAATAAAAAAAAAATTCAAACAAAAAATCAAAAATGATGTGTTGAATACTATGAATACCAGTCATAGTTCAACAACAGAATAACCTGTAGAATATTACTTGTTTACTCTATTCTTGGGTGACAGAGATCTGTGACTATCTGCCACTGCTGAACATTGAGAATATTATACTGTATACCCTTAACCCAGAAAACAATAAAAATTCAAGATATACTTTCTGTTCAATATGTTATCACTCATGTACTACTCTAATATCAAAATTTATGAGGCACTCAAGAATTATACATTTATGTCTTTCTTCCTCCAACATTAAACTTGATATTTAAAGTCATGACTTGCTTCTGTTTCTAATTGATACAAATTTCAGTCTATAGACATAATGTCTTTTTGCAAGGGATAATTTTATTAAGTGTATTTGATGGCCAATAACTTTTTTTTTTGAAAAACATTCCAAATATCTAACAAAATTAAGAGTTCAGGTTTAGCAGGCACATACACCTTTTTGACACTGAGACATGATGTTCTCATCCACAAAGTTTGTACTTGAGAACTGAGCAGTCAAGCTAAAAAAGAAATCCTTATGTTATCAGTACATTTATGATTTTGTGGTGGGTCATAGTCATAGCTATAGATGACCACATGTAGGGGCGTGTACCCCACAGGCCACAGGTTATACCCACCTGCTTATGATGAACACTATATACTCATCACATGGATTTTACCACTAACATTTTACTATAACTCTGCTTCATTGCATATACATTCATCTACCCATCATCATATCCATCTGTAAATCCATCTTATTTTAATTGATACAGGGTTTTCTCTATGTAGTCCCAGCTGTCCTGGAGCTGTCGTTGCTTTGTAGACCAGGCTGGCCTCAAATTCAGATATCCACCTGCCTCTGCCTCCTGAGTGTTGGGATTAAAGGTGTGTGACACCATGCAGAGCTCCATCTTATTTTTAATACAATTCAAAGTAAATTACAGATATCAGATCACCATTCCCAAATACTTAAGCTTGCATGTTATTGCATGTTATTAAAAATTAGATTATTAACTTGGTAAGATTATTTCCAAATAAGAATATTTAGTATTTATTATTGGGTATGCTTTCAGCTGGAAAAACAACAACAACAACAACAACCCACTATCATTATGACTTCATGTCCTTGGAGATTTACTACTAGAATTGAGAAGCCCAGTGCCCTCTGGTGCCACAGACAGATCAGAAATGATCCTTCAGCTTTGTTCAGCTCCCGCCTCCTTCCCCTGACAGGTCCCATCCTCTGTATCGCATACAGACTCAGCACGGCTGTAGCTCAAGCATTTCGCCAGGACTTTAGCTCCCAGGTCTCTGCTTCCCCTCTATTCCCAAACATCCTTGTAAAAGCCTGTTATCTACCCACAGCAGACTTCAGAGTTAAAGCATTGATTTTGCTCCTGTCTGCTGTAGTGATTTCATTGTAATTCATAGACATTAAATAACAGGGAGACATGTTGTTGTTTAGTCTATTTCAAAAAAAAAAAAAAAAGAGTGCATTAGGTTGGTGACCAGGTGATGACTGGAAGATGTTTGGAAGGGACTCTCAATCTTGATCCCTGACAAGTGTTTTCCTACGTACTGCTGATCACCTCTGCAGCTGGCATTTAAAACTTCAGGCTCAGGGATGGGAAGATGGCTCAGCCAATAAGGGGTAAGGGCCTGTACCACTCTTGCAGAGGATCTGAGTTCAGCTTCTTCTGGCACCGGCCTATAACTGTAGCTCCAGGGGATCCAACACCTCTGACCTCCAAGGGCACCTGCACTCACCTGTACACACCCTCCCCTGCACTCACCTGTACACACCCTCCCCTGCACTCCCTCCCCTGTTCTCACCTGTACAACCCTCCCCTGCACTCACCTGTACACACCCTCCCCTGCACTCACCTGTACACACCCTCCCCTGCACTCACCTGTACAACCCTCCCCTGTGCTCACCTGTACACACCCTCCCCTGTGCTCACCTGTACAACCCTCCCCTGCACTCACCTGTACACACCCTCCCCTGTGCTCACCTGTACAACCCTCCCCTGCACTCACCTGTATACACCCTCCCCTGCACTCACCTGTACATACCTTCCCCTGTATCCACATACCTGTAATTTAAAAAAGGAAATAAGCCTTAAAAAAAATTCTCTCCAGGTTCCTGACCTGATCCTAGGAAATCTCCCATGATTCCATCCACTATGAAGGAACCAGAGATTCCTTCAAAAAAGGGGATGGGGCGGGCCTGGGGAAGAGGTGAGGTGTTGGGGAGAGATAGGAAAAGAGGGAGAGGAAATTTCAGTCCACATGTAATATATGAGAGAATAAAAACAAACAGACAAAACCTCCCAAAAACCCAGTTGACTTGCATGGTACCTAAAATTTTATTATAAATTCTAGCTCAAGTTAATATGTTTTGAGTTGCATCTTATTAAATTCAAAAACACATGGAATAGATAGAGCAGTAGCATAAAAGTTGTACCTATTATCGAAACTTGAAAAAAAAATTATTGGTCAAGATATTTATTTTCTTATTCCTCTTAGTTTCTTGGTGAGTAGAGTCATCCATTACCATTGTTTGTTTTGCATGGACTCATGTAGTCTTTCAAAGGATTCTTGGGAGACCCATGTCTAAGGGACACAAAGAAATGAGAGGTAGAAGAGCAAACCAAATTGCTGAAATTCAAATTCTATTTGCATCCATTGTGCAAACCATCTAATTTCTGTAAGTTTATTTTCTGTAAGAATGGGATAATAACCCTTCATGAAACAACTGTGAAAATTAAGTTGGTGGTGTATGATGCATTCTGAACTTACGGAAAAAACTGAAGTTTCTAGAATTTATGATGTCTGCTATGGGTAGACAAAATGGAGGGTAGGAGTACTAAGGTCAGAAATTCTTCTCATGCTGTGCAGTCTCCGGTAAGTGAGCACACGGGTCCCCAGGCTCATCTTCATCTGTAATCCGGTGTCTCATGGAAACACATACAGCATCTGTGGGACTCCATTTCTAGAAGAGACAAATGAAAGTGTTTAGATGAAACTATGTTGAGTCTCCTTTTAAAAGTTCAGATTACAGCCAGGCGGTGGTTGCTCACACCGTTAGTCCCTCCCCACACTCGAAAGGCAGATGCAGGTGGACCTCTGTGAGTTTAAGACCAGACTGGTCTACAGAGCCAGTTCCAGGACAGGCTCCAGAGCTACATAGAGAAACACCCTGTCTTGAAAAACAAACAAACAAAACTTATTTAGCCAGGTGGTGGTAGCACACACCTTTAATCCCAGCACTTGGGAGGCAGAGCCAAGAAAATCTGTTATTTTCAAGGCCAGCCTGGTCTACAGAGTGAGTTCCAGGACGTCCAGGACTACACAGAGAAACTCTGACTTGAATAAATAAATAAATAAATAAATAAATAAATAAATAAATAAATAAATAAATAAATAAATAAATAAATAAACAAACAAATAAGGTAAAATTACATTCAGAATTCTAATGTTTATCCCGGGCATTGCTTGAGTAAAGAGTTCTGTGAATTTTAAAGAAGACAGTTTTAATTTTATGTATATGGGTACCTTGCCTACACATGCATCTGTGTATCATGCATGTCTCTGTCTCTGGTGCCTACAGAGGCCAGAGAGGGCATTGGATTCCCTAAAATTGGAAATACAGATGGTTGTGAGCTGCATGTGAGTGCTAGGAATTGAACCCTGTTCCTCTGGAAGAGCAGCTGTTTTTTTGCACTGCAGAGCCATCTCCTCAGCCCTAAATACTGTGAATTTTAAATCTAATCCTCTGTCCCTTTTGCTTTGACTTCTAAGTGGGCTTACAGCTGGATTTGTGACTTACTGGAAGCAACTCTGGAAGACCCATGCTTCTGTGTGTGTACACATGTGTGTGGAGGCCAGAGGTAAACAGTGGATGTCTTAGTTGATTGCTTAATTTTTGAGACAAGGTCTTTAAAAACAATTATTTTAAGCATTTATGTGTGTGAGGATGCGTAGTTGGGTGTGGAGGGTATACCACGCATGCAGCGTGTGTAGAGTAAGGTGAGAACTTGTGGGAGTCAGCTCTCTCCTTCTACCAGTGGGTCCTAGGAATTGAACTCAGGTCATAAGGTTTGGCAGTGAGCCCCTTTGCTGACTGAGCCATCTTGTTGGTCCTTGAAACAAGGTGCTTCCCTGCACATGAAGCTCACTGATTCAGCTGGGCTGGCTTTTCAGGAAGACCTAGGTGTTGATGTAACCAACCGTCTTATTAAATAAGAAACACAGAAACAATGTAAAAGAGAAAGCCAAGAAGTCAGAGCTCAGAGCTAAAATCTCACCCTTCCTCCTGCTGTCCCAGCTTCGCGAAATGAGACCTACTTCCTGTCGGTTCGTATTTTTAAAGTATGTTGTTCTGCCTTCTCATTGGTTGTAAACCCAAACACATGACTGCCTCGTCACTGTCTGAATGTACAGCCCCCTAGGTCTTAAAGGCATATGTCTCCAATGCTGGCTGTATCCCTGAACACACAGAGATCTTATGGGATTAAAGGCGTGTGCCACCACCGCCACACTCTTGCTATGGCTCTAATAGCTCTGACCCCCAGACAACTTTATTTATTAACATACAATCAAATTAATATTTCAGTACAAATCAAAATAATATTTCAATACAATTAGATTACCACCACACCTAGGGCTCCTCCTGACTGTCTTCTCAGTGATGAGATTGCAGCTATGTGCCTCTGGCCCTGCTCTTTATATAGATCCTGGGGATATGAGCTCAGGCCCTCACCTTGTATAGCAAGCGGACTGAGTCCTGAGTTCCATGCTCTTAAGGGTATGCTCGCGGTTTAATGCTCCAGATCTGCAGTTGGAATCCCCTCTACCCCACAGAGTTACAGTGACATTTGCTATGTGTTGAATGCTGAGGAATGCAGTGGCTAGAGCTAACCTGTAAGGGTGGGCTCTGAGCACCAGGGTTGTAGGCACATGCTACAATGTCTGCTCCCACTGTTACTGTGTTGAAATACTTAACTCTTAGCCAAGAGACTGCATTTCCATTTCGTGCTGAGCTCACCAAATTATGTAGCCGTCCCTGGGTCTCAATATACTCTTCCGTTCTATCTTTATTTTGGGCTTCATTTTTACGTCCTATTATATTTCCGCTGCATCTTAATTTCATTTTCTGTAAATTTTTCTAATTGTCCTGTATGTGAGCTACAAGGCTTTCATTTGATGAAAGACAGAGAGTAGGTTGATAATAGCATGGCTTCTGTGAAGCCTTCCCTCTTCAGATTTGTAGCCACATTTCCTCTTCATGGCAAAGCTGACGGCATTCACCCTTCTTCCTGCCACACTCCTGAATTCTCCCTTATCTTGAATCGCTAGCTTTTCAAGATGGACACTTCACTTCTCTGGTTATTAGCATCTCCATGGCCTTTTCCATTCCAAGTGAGAACTGTATCTTCATGGATACTATTCCTAACGCCCTACTAGGAAACAATTGTTGAATGAATTCTCATCACTGTAGCAGAGTCAGCTTAAGAGGAGAAGGGGTTGTCCTGGTTCACAGCTCCAGGGTGTAGTCCATCATGGTGGGCAAGACAGGCTGCAGGAACTGGAAGGAGACTGTCAGAGTTGTCTCAAGTCAGGAAGTGCAGAAGATGAACTCTGGTACCATGCTCACTCTCCCCTTTAAAAGCCGTCCAGCACAGCACCCTGGACTGGTGCCACTCACAGGTAAAGTGGAGTTCCTACCTCAAGGAACCTGATGTATACAATCCCTCACAGATGTGCTAGGAGCTCGTCTCTTAGGTGATTCTAGCTCCTGTCTGGTTGACAATATTAAACACGGCAGTGATGAGCCAAGCAGTAAGCTACATGCCCTCACCTGTGCTGGAAGCCATATCATTTGTGTTCCGTTATTTCTACTTTGGTATTGTAAAAAGGGATGTATAGCTGAATGAAGGCTTTGCTGAAAAGGGACACCGTTAAAAATAGTGATGATGCAATGAATCACTGAGTCATTCCATGTTTGGTTTTATGTATCTTGGTGCGTATTTCAGTTGCTGTAGTTGGAGACTGTGTATCATGCTTTCCATTTCCTCCCTGCTACTGTCAGGTTCTGACTGATAGATTGAGGAGTGCCAAAGTTCATACTACTTACGCAGAAAGATATTACTGGCACATTTACAAGCTGTGTTTCCACTTTGAGCACAGGTTGCTAAATTTAAAAGAAAGTTTTTGTGCTTTCCTCTTGTCTCAGATCCAAATGTCATTAGCATTAACTTTACAGCTAGTCTTTGAAAGGACCATTCTAAAGGAACTTTTGGGACAAAAGGCTATCTCCTTGACAGATCAACAGCTGTAAGCAACAGTTAGGAGACGTACTCCATGCTTAGACTTGCCTCCCTGAAAACTGTAAGTAGACTGGACTCAAGATTAGATGCTCAGGGGGAAGTTTTAGCTCCTGCCTTATGGTAACTGACCCAAAATATTTGTCTGTAGTGCTGTTATAATCTTTTGAGATAAATTTTTGTTCTCTTCCTTAGAGAAAAGCCTCATTCTTACCAGTGAATGTTGTCTCCTACAGCACTCAGAAAGAGGCTGTTACTGGCACTGTAAACTGGGACCTGGAGGTGGGACTTAGAAGCCATGGTTCCTGCAAGAGGTTGAGATTTATCTGGAACTGAACATCTTGCTGGTTGTGTTGTTAGGGGAATATGTTTTATCTCAAGCATCAGTTTCCATGAAGACATTAGATTTTAGGAATTACCATTTTCACAAGAGTGTGGAAGGTAAAATGGAGACCTTTGACCTATCCTAGCCAACTGTTTGTCTTTCTATTTAGTATTCATGAGATAAATATTTGAATTAAGCTACTTACTGGGATGGGGGAGAGGGGATGTTTGAGAGCAGACTAGAGAGATTATTACCAAGTAGAATCAATTAATTTTGCCAGCACTCAGTAGACTTAGGCCAGAGGACTGTGAATTCATGACTTGGCCACATAGGTGTGACCCTGTCTAAAAACCAAACAAAGTAAGTCTTAATTCAAGTGAGCACAGGATGTGAGTGAGAATCATGTCTCTGCTGGAGTATCTTATCTAAGTGTTTGGCTAAGGAATTAGAAAGGAGAAGTATGGGCTTCTGGCTAGTGTTAAGTTTTACTTGGGTCAAACTGAGTTTCAAGTAAAAAAAAGGAAGAGGAAGAATCTGAATCCAGGTGAGAAGGTGTGATAGTGTTTAGTATACCTTGCCTTGGAGCTTGTGGAAATTCGGAAGCCATCAACTCAACATGGGGTAAATGCAGTTAGGAGGATAAAGCCCCTTAAGGAGAAGTACAGAACTAAAGACCCGAGACTTTTGTTCTTTGAGGAAAAGGCAAGATACGTAGAAATTGACAGGTTTTTCTCCAGAAAAGCTAGAATACACACAGACATTTGTTATGAGCCATACATGTGATGCAAATTAGACCTTAATGTGGGACTATTCAGAAAGAGAATTTAGGGTCACAGCAACCAGGGAAGCTCCTCAGAAGTTAGGCTGTAGGCACAGGCAGTCAGATAGATGAGACCTCAGGGGATAGAAAAACTGGACCTTAGAGACTCCAGGGAGATGGACTGCCTGTGTATAACATGCTGCTCGTTCTGTTTCTTCAGGGAAGAAAATCAAGCTTTGAGTGTCAGCCTGAGCCCTGTCCCAGGGGAGGAAAGTAGCATCTTGGAAATAGTCTCATGTGATCATCCCTAAGGGAGCAGCCTCAAGGCCACAGACCCAGTCCGTTGTTTCAGCAGCATTTTCCTCTTTAGCAGAAAGTAGGATCTCTTTGCTGTTCAGATCGCAACAAATAATTAATTATAGACAGAGGATATAGGTCAGCCAGGAAGTTGCTTCAAGATCTGAGTTCAATTTCCAAAACCTGCACCAAGTCAGACATGGTGGCATATGTTTGTAATGCCAGCCCTGGCAAAGCAGAGACAGGCAGATCACCAGAACTCACTGGCCAAGCCAGTTTAGCCCATGTGGTGAGCTCTAGGCCAATGATATGACCTGTCTCAAAAACAATGTGGATGATGCTTGTCTTAGTCACTGTTCATGCTGTGAAGAGGCACCATGCTCAATGCAACCCTTACAAAAGAGAAAGCATTTAATCAAGGGCTTGCTTGCAGTTTTAGAGGGTTTGTCCATGATCACCATGGTGTGAAGCAGACAGGCATGGTGTTGGAGCAGTATTTGAGAGCATTACATCCTTAGCTGCAGGCAGAGAGAGAGACTGGGCCTGGGGTTGGCTTTTGAAATCTCAAATCCCACCCCTAGTGATACACCTTTTCCAGTAAGATCACACCTACCGTTCTAACAAGGCCACACCTACCTAGCTTCTAACAAAGCCACACCTCCTAATCCTTCCCAATCCTTCCCAAAGAATTCCACTGAGGACCAAGCATCAAACATATGAGCTTTTGGGGCTTATTATTCTTCAAACTACCACAATGCCTGGGAAATGAGAGCTGGGGTTTTTCTCTAGCCTTCACAAACACACAACAGACACACACACACACACACACACACACACACACACACACACGCACGCACGCCATGCTCTTGCACACACAAAAACATCAATCCATTTTTATTGCTCCTTTCCTCCCTCTGCTCTCCTTGTCTTTTCGTGTGTGTGTGTGTGTGTGTGTGTGTGTGTGTGTGTGTGTGTGTGTGTGATTTAGCTGTCTGTACATGTGACACTACGCATTTACATTTGAGTTATCCAAAGTCATTTTAGTAGTTCTTAACAAATTAAGAGAAACCTTTGATATTTCTGATCTCTGAATGTTCTAAATATGAGCTAGAATACAAGGGCTGAGAAAGTGTTTTTGTTTGTTTGTTTGTTTGTTTCTTTTTTAAAATGGCAACTTTAAGCAGGTTATTTTAGTCAATTAGCTCATTGATTTACTAAATTAAATAAGTTAATTCATGATTTAATGGCTTCAGTATGTTTCTTTACATGTTTCTTCACCTCTAAATTTATCTCTGTAAGCCACTGGAATTATTTCTTCAAAATAACCTGATGGCTATAACAATACCATTTACATGGTAATAATACTAATACTCATAAATAAGCCAATACTTAAATTGTCTTTTTACTATGCATCTGGCTGAGAATTCCCCTCAATCCTTCAAACCAATGTCCAATAGGTACCTTTGTTATCTTTGTTAACAAAAAAGAAAAATAGTACCCAAGTGTGGTGGTACACTCTTTTAATCCCAGAGCTCAGCAGGCAGAGACAAGTGGATTTCTGTAAATGCAAAGCTACCCTTGTCTACATAGTGAGTTCCAAGCTAGTCAGGACCACATAGCAAACCCTGTCCAAAATAAACAGATGAGCCTGGAGCACTGGATGTTGACTACTGTGTCCAGTATCATGAAGCACCTGCACAGAAGAAGTGATGCTGAATCCAGACAGCCTAGCTCCAGAGTGTCAGATCCTAGGCCCAGACACCAGGGACTGCTTGTTCAGTGCTGTTAGCAGAACAAACCTGGTTTCCATCTGGAACCTCTCAGAGGACTCACCACCAATGTTAAGACAAGGACTCGCAGTTAACCTTCTTTGTCACCTCGACTTGTTTTGGCACCGTCTAGGGCATTTACAGAGAGGTTTCACTGAGGAGGGCAGGTCCAGTGGGATGCGGGTGGCATCATGCCATGCATGGGCTGTGAGTCCTGACTGAGTAACAGGAGCAGTGGGAAAGCGTGCTGAGCGTCAGTCAGCATCCATCTCTGCTTCCTGACTGTGGATGCAGTCCGTTAGGATCGGGCTCCAGCTGCGTCAGCTACAGCCACATTTCCTGCCATGCCCAGCCAGGCATGATGGCCTGTACCCTCAAACTGCCGGCTCTTTCCTTCCCTAAGTTGCTGTTCTCAGGCATTTTGCCCCAGCAGTGAAAAGGTAACTAATACATACACTAATATTCCGTTCCTTTAGCGTTGACCGTTTCACCCAAATGCTCCTGAGTCTAACTTGCTTTCCTCTGGCTGAGGAAAAGTGTGTGTTTTGTGTTATCTGTTTCAGTTTCTGTGAGAAAAGCAAATCTTAGATATGGAGGATGGAGAAACACATCACTGTTTCATGGCCGGATATTTTCAAGTTTTTTAAGCAGTTGCTTACTGGAAGCTATTACATTAGGCACTATTGATGGGTACAGTAAACATTATGAAAAATACCAATTCACATTAATCAAGGATCTTCCAGTGGTCTTAGAAGTCAAATACATTCAGCGGGTGATGCAAGCTCATCGACCCCTAAAGAGCCCCATGAAAGATTAATTCTCAAACAGTTATCTTCTGGGCGGTTTTGTGGAAAAGCTGGAAATGAGTTTCAGACCTCTGTCTAGCCAAGAGATTTTTGGAAAATTATTTTTAAAATGGCAAGGCTGTTGAAGGAACTATATACTTACAATAAGGCAGAATTTTTGGAGTCTAATCCACACAGGCCTTAGTAAGACAATTGAAAATTAAGTACATCTTCTCACTATTAGCAAGACATTTTAAAGAAAACGAAAGCTGGTAGTTTTTGTTATCTCCATCCCCTCTTACCAACATGTCCATTTCTTATCCGCAGCCTTTATGAATCAAATACTTTAAAAATATTCTGGACACTCACTAAGGAAATATGTTTAGGATTATGTACTTATTGGGATATAAAATTATCTTACCAAGTGTCATCAATTTTTTTAAAGATTATTTTTAAAGCACTTTTATATTGACAGAATTATGAGATGATAAAATGATTTCTTGTTCATAATGTTTTTATTTGTAAAAAGATGTATTAATCAGTACTTTAGAAGTACAGGAGGCTGAAAAGCATTAGTGTGGCAAATACACATTGCCAGCATGTGTATTGTTAGAAACATTACAATATTTCTGAAATGCTTTTCCCCTATTGATAGTAAACACACACACACACACACACACACACACACACACACACACACACACACACACAGTGTGTTCTCTAGAGCAATGCTATTATAGTCTAAACTCCTCTCTAGCATTCTTAAAAGGACTATAATATTTTTGAATATATGTGCGAGGGAGAAAGAAACATTGATTTATTGAGTACATTTGTGGTCTAGACACCCAGTTAAGTATTTGACACTTCTTATTGGTTTATATCCATTAAACTCTCACAGCAGTCATATGAAGTAGATGACATCATCTTTATTTTGCCAGAGGAGAAAAGAAGCTTAGGAAACAAAGCTCACCGTGAAATCTGGCGGAGTAGATACAATTTTAAGTGTAAGCTTGTCTGAATCCAGGGTTGGGTTCTTTTTCTTGCTCTTTGTAGACTCTGTGTCAAAATTAGTACATGATAAATAAATAAATAAATAAATGAACTGTTTTGGTTAATGAACAGCCACCCTTAAACATCCTTTTTGTTTATATTAAATTTCAGTTCAGTGAATGATACTGTTTGGTATTTTATATAAGTGGAACAATTAAGCAACCTGTGTTGCAACCTGTAAGCAAACCTATGAGCAGTTTGGAAGCCAGCCTTCAACTTGGGGTTCCTGTCCCCTCCAGCATGAAGGTCCCCCTAGGACTGAGAGTACTTTTCTCTGTGATGTCCTCCTTGGCTCTCTACTCAACAATAAGAAGACTGTTGCTCCGTCACAAATAACGGCTGGTGTGTTGACAATTAGTCATTTTCCAGTGCCCCCGAAGTCTCTATCTTTATCTGACAACCGAATACTGTTTTCCCAACATGACCTGGCTCTTTAATCTGCTGGATCTTTGTTAGACCTGAGAGTCAGCTGTTTGGACTCTGCTCCTATTTCAAAAGGGCTATCGGTTCCCTGTCATTCTTGATCTACACCTGTAGTAGTCAGCAGCCCAGAGCTTCACATCTTTGCTATTACTTTCTCTGGAGTCACTGAGGGGCTTTACCTGTTAGAGAATCAGTATTTCTAAGATCAGAGGGAAAGAATAAGTACTTTGTTCAGAAGATCTTTTGAAGGAAATAATCCCCTGCAGCTCAGACATCAGCTGCTCAGAGGACATCTGTGCCCGTGCTTGCCAGGTGTGAAAGGGTGCCTCTCCTCTTCAAGGGGTCAACCTCTGCTCCTCATTGTGTCTGGACTGCACTCTGAGCCCTGTGGGGTCAGTCTACTGAGGGAGAAAGCCACTCATCCATTTTTGAGGCCAAATTTGTCTTTAGCGCTTCCACAGAGAGTCATTAGCCTGTGTTCTGCCAAAAGTCACAAGTGACCCTGCTGGAGAATCTGAAGGTGCAGTCAGCTGTCAGAATAAGTCAGCCCATGTAAATGAGCTCAAGGAAAAGTGAGCTAATTCTCCAGAAATGGGTAGTTTTGATTTTGTAAGTTTCTAAGTCACATTCATGGCAATTTGCAGGAAGCTTCAACAGATGGCTGAGCCAGAAGTAGTAAATTTCTTTTAATTTCTTCAAGGGAGAACTCTGAATGCTAAGACAGGAAGGCTGTAAAGCACCATAGTAATTCCTCAATATAATACGCTATTCATTGCATAGATTATAGCAACCCTGACCGTGAGAGGCCCTTGCTGTCCGAGGTGTGCATAGCAGCAGGACTAGGAATGCTGACCTCTAGTACTGTGTCCTTTCTACTGTTTCGACCCTAACGATGCAATGGTCAAATGCAATGATAGTATTGATTGTTAACTTGACAGGACCTAGCACCACTTAGGAAAGGAAGCTCTGTGCATCTGTGCAGGAGGCTGGCACTCCTGCTCCCATGCCTCTGCTGCTGTGATGGACTGCGTCCTCAAAGTGGGAGATAAGACAAACCCTTTTCCATTAAGTCGAGGTTGTCAGGTAATTTGTTACAGCAACAAGAAAAGAAACTAATTCACCAAGTATAAATTTTGTTTCTCTCTGAGGAAGACACTTGTTCACGCGGAAGAAGTGTGTGAGCTCTGGAGTATCTGCAGGGCCAGTCCAGTGTCTCTCAAGAGAGAAAACAGTCTAGTGAGAAGATGTTTAGCCTTGTGGTCTGAATAGTAACATGAATAAATTATTTTTGATCGCTGTCACTAAATGCTGAGCTCCACTAACGAGTCTCCCTTTTGATTCCAAGTTCATTAGGCAGCGTTCTCAATGGCCAGTCTTTCAGGTAGATCTGTCCCGAGGAGAAGATAGGCTGATCGTGTTGACAGGGATATTTAAGTCTGTATAACAATTAGATTGTTCTTGTGATTGATGCATCGGTATTTGACCTTTATTTTTAAAGGCTTCCTAAGAATGTTTTTTTTTTTTTTACAGGAAATTCTATTATATTAAAATATTTATATCATCAAGTCTTATTCCTTATGATAAAGTATGCTAAATGGATCTGGATGATACCATCTCAACAGTTAAACAGAAATACCTCACCAGGATGTTTCCTTGAAATGATTATTTCTCACGAATGATTTTCTGTCTTATTGAACTGAACATTTGAGACAAAACACAGGCCATGAAAATAATGCTATGGTATTGTGAAAGTCAAAACCTTATTTCATGGTAACTTTTAGATTACCTTTGTGCAAATTTGTTAACTTACAACTGTATAATATAGATCTACAGTTTGGGTAACCAGGATGCTAGAAGTCATCAAAAGAGCACACAGTCAAATACTACTGAGTTTTTATTGTTCTTTTTAAAGCACTTCTTGAGCCATCTTTCTAGTCTCCCGTGTCTTTCAGGAAGTTGAAAACAGTCTCATTGTGTGACTCTGGCTGGCACGAACTCACTTAGTAGACCAGGCTGCCTTGAACTTACAGGGATCCTCCTGCTTCTGCCTCTCAAGTACTGAGATTAAAGGTGTGAGCTATCACACTCTGCTCAAGTCTAAATGTTTTTAGATAATTTATTCTTGTTTATTAGATAAATAAGGCATAGCAATACTGTCCTCCCAAAAATGTTACATATGAAGACAATCAGTTGTAACTCTCTCAGGATAGTTATTATTACTTAAAATGACTGGCCTGATCACAAAATAGATGAACATGTGATCAAAGACAACAAAATTATCTGGGTATGGATTTCACTTAGCCTAATGACCTGTTCACAGTAAGTCGTAATAAATGTTTGTTAATAGTAGTAACATGTTAAAGTCACACATTCCTGTGACAATATATTGTGCATCCTAATAAACTTATCTGTGGTCAGAGGACAGAACAGCCACTAGATAGGAATAGAGGCCAGAAAATGGTAGCACACACACCTTTAATCTTATCACTTGGGAGGCAGAGATCCATCCGGATCTCTGTGAGTTGAAAGCCACACTGGAAACAGCTAGGCATGGTGACTCATGCCTTTAATCCCAGGAAGTGAGCCTTTAATCCCAGGAAGAGATGGCAGAAAGCAAGAAGGTATATAAGGCGTGAGGGCCAGGAACTTAGAGCCTGGTTAAGCTTTTAGGCTTTAGAGCAACAGTTTAGCTGAGATCCATTTGGATGAAGACTCAGCAGCTTCCAGTCTGAGGAAACAGGATCAGCTGAGGAACTGGCGAGGTGAGGTTAGCTGTGGCTTGTTCTGCTTCTCTGATCTTCCAGCATTCACTCCAGTAACTGGCACCAGGTTTGTTTTTATTAATAAGAACTTTTAAGATTCATGCTACATATTTCCATTATACACTTTCCATCAGTATATGTTTCAGGATTTGGCATAGATTAATTCTGTAGTAACTAGTTTGGTTTTACAAACACGAGCTGTAGGGACTAGGAGGTAGCCCAATGGTTAAGAGTGCTTACTTGCTGTTCTTGCAGAGGACCTAAATTTGGTTTTGAGCTACTGGCAACTCCAGCTCCAGGGTATCCAACATCCTTTTCTGGCCTTTGTGGACATTTGCACACAATGTGCACTTGTACAGTAGTCAACAGTATACACATAAGTAAAATAAAATAAATCTTAACAAAAATCTAAGATAAGGTGATTTGCTTTTTCTTTCCCTCCCTCCCTCCCTCCTTTCTTTTTTTCTTTCTTCATATGGCCTATGGCTCTATAACTGATGCTGGCCTTAAACTATGCTACCACATCTGGCTTAGGCTGTCTTAATGTTGGTATTTGATTTTTTGTTTGTTTCTTTGTTTTAATTTTCTCCATCTCAAAGTTGCTCCCTCCACTTTGTATAACACGGTAAAACTTCCCTTTTCCCATGAACTCCTAGATATATATATATATATATATTTTAAGCACCTCAATATTGCTATAATATCTTGAAAGCTAAAGGTTAGCATTTTCCAGAATTGCTCAGCTCACTGTCATGGTTACCTTTTAACTTAGAGGCTAAGTCCTTTTAGCCACAAAAAAATCGACTCATTTTATTCTTTGGCCAGACTCTTGAGTGGTTGATGATTCTGATTTTTCTCTGGATTTAGCCTTTCCCCAGGTGTCCAACTCTTCCCTCTGTTAATGATTCTCAGATTCCACACTGAAAGTCTGTGAGCCTCTATCCTGGCCTAGCCAGGCCCATGACACTTGGATTTCTCTTCCAAGCTTGAAGCAAGCCTCAGATTTGCATCTTAATCTAGCCTGGGATTCTACTTTTACACCTGATGATGGATCTGCAGCAGGCGGACTTGCCTGTCACTCAGCGGCAAGGAGTTAATTACTTTGCTCCGGCCTCATCACATGCTAGCTGCTTTTTCATTTATTTGCCTCAGTAGTCACTTACACAAATGGGTGGCTTAGCTTTATTGCATACAGAAGTTAGCAAGGTCACAACACTCGCTTGAGGCAATCCACTGTTTGGAACTCAGACAAGTCTGCATTCAGATAAAAAATGAGGCTCCCCTGGGGGAATATTTTGTTTATTTCTTTGGTGCCTATTACCAGCTGAACAAGCCGATCTCCAGAAAGACTGGCAGAATCAACAGCTTCCCAAACAGTGAGCGCTCATTAGGAAGTGAATGTCGCCATTGTTGCTCTTTGCCCCTTAAAGGGGATTGGATCACCCTTCAAAGTAACTTCTAGGTTACAGCTATATGAGTTCCAGATAAGCTGTTCAAATAGTGAAAGGACAGGTCTTTAATACAGGCTGGTTTAGGTCAGCACTCTGGAAATTTTGTTTCCTCTTGAGAAATCTTGTTACTGGGAAGGAAGCGCGATGGATTAGATGAGGATGTATTGGCTCCCCACAGGCTCCACTAGCCATGAGGCAATTCAGCTTGGAATGCTATCCTTCTCAATTATGTGTTGAAGTCAGTTAGAACTCCATTATAAAACACAGACACACATATAAAAACAGTCAGTCTTCAGGTATGAACTAAAGCTTATTTAATGCTTACATGCTGAGTTATCTGACTCTGAACTTGGGAATTGTTTCAGATCCTGTCTGACCCTGACATTTTTGAGCAGTTTGAGGGAAGAAGCTGACAAGCTGTTAAATGGACACTCGCTCTGAGTGCTTAAGAAGGTGGCCTGATGCACTGTGAGGGGCAGGCCAGGCCCGAGGCAGTCTCTCCCATGCAGAATGGTGAAGGTTCGCTGACTGACTGCCTTATGGGTGGGGTTGGAGGTAAATTTGTCACACAGTCTCAGTAAACAAAGCCCACTTAGCAGTTTACAGTCACTGGGATCTCAGGATGTATTGTCCACAACCCAGCACCAGCTCCAGCATTACAAATCCAAGGAGCCTTGAAAGCCTCCTATTCAAAGCCTACCGAGTTTTTGCACCATTGATTAGATTTGCTCTTCTTGTAGATTTACAAGTCAAATTTAAGCCAAAAGTGATGGCACACTCCTGAAATCCCAGTACTTGGGAAGCTGAGGCAGGGGGATTATGAGTTCCATGTCAGCCTGTGCTGAATCATGAAATCTTGCCTCAATGAAACAAAACAAAGAAGCAAAGTGAAGCCAATTTATCAAACGTAACTTCATATTTGAGTGAACTGCAACCTAATGAGCTTCTCAATAAATATCTAATTATTGATGTATTTAGCCTAACTGATAAAATCTGTTGCAGACTGATGAAGCCTAAAGTCACAGTTGCAGCATAGTTTTAGAGTTTTACTGTGTACTGAACCTTAAAATAGAATGCTGCTTAAATATTGTAAATACAACTACCTATCTGGTTTAGAAATTCTGTTATATAATACCCAAACAGAGTCTAAAGATCTCCATGAATGCTTTTAATAATGAAACTCATGACTTTACAGTCACAAAACTTAAGCCAACTCTTTCTTTCTTTTTTAACAACTGTGGTTATAGAATTCTTCCTTTCCTTTGCATATATATATATATATATATATATATATATATATATATATATATGAAAACATTCATGTTCAAGCTTTTGAGACAGACAAAAAATTAAAATTGTAGTTTCAGTATTTCAATTTAATATCTTTAAAATAAGGCTAACATGAAAACTGCACATATAAACCATGGCCCTCTTCTCATTGACCTTGAATCACAATAAATATTTAATTGAAAACTTCAGTAGATCCCACAACTAGGCACCAAAAGTACTGATATAGTCAATCTCTGCTCTAGGAGTTGAGTATAAACAGGCACACATTCTCATATGTGGTGGGTTTGGGCTGCTCTTTGTAGGGGAGAAATGATTGGACAGGATGGCAGAAAGAGTTATTCACAGGATACTTAGGAAAATGATATGTCTGGACTCATTGGCCTGCTTTGAGGGTAAATAAGATGTAGAGTAGAGGGCATTAGAACAAATGGTTATAGAGGGAATATAGAATGCTTTAAATATTTTTAAAACTTATTTTGATTATTTTCAATTGTATGTATGCACGTGTGCCTGTGTGCAGGTTTGTGCACACAAATGCAGGTGCCCATGGGGGCCAGAGGCACTGGATCCCTTTGGAGCTAGAGTGATATATAGGTGGTTGCAAACTGCCTGGCATGGTGCTGGGAAGTGAACCCAGGTCCTCTGCAAGGGTTGTATATCCTCTTAACTGCTGAGCCATCTCTCTTGTCCCCTAAAGTGTTTGTACTCCTAGAGAAGACAAAACATTTTTTTTTCTGTTTAAAACATCATTGAGTCAGCTTTGCCAGTAACCTAGCTACAAGCCATAGCTTTGGAGCATGTAACATGTGTCTGGTCTAGACTTGGGCATGCTGGCCTATAACTTCAGCACTTGGGAGACTAAGGCAGGAAGATTGTAAGTTAGCCTGGGCTACACAGTATGCCATCTAAAAAAAGAACCACCCTTCCCCACAAAAAACCCTAAAACCAACCAAACAAACAAACAAAAAGACAAAAATCAAATAACTAGTCTAAACTAGTATAGACTGAGATATAATATTAGTGCAAACTATACACCAGACTTTAATAACTTAATATTAAAAAGTATGTAAAATATCTCTCATGTTTTTGTACTTAGATGTTTTGGATATATTGGGTTAAATAAGATAGCAGAATTAACTTCCTTTAAAAAGAGCTTAGCCGGGCGGTGGTGGCACATGCCTTTAATCCCAGCACTCGGGAGGCAGAGGCAGGAGGATCTCTGTGAGTTCGAGGCCAGCCCGGGCTACCAAGTGAGTTCCAGGAAAGGCGCAAAGCTACACAGAGAAACCCTGTCTCGAAAAACCAAAAAAAAAAAAAAAAAAAAAAAAAAAAAAAAAAAAAGAGCTTATACAAATTTTAGAATTAAATCATTGGCTTACAATATATTTCTTTCATGTAATGCTGCTTTAAAAAGCAGTGATCTGGATTTTAAAAAATATGTTCTAACTGCATTATCATTTGCAATCTGGCTGATCATCAAAGAGAGCAAGATCTCAATTCTGATCTGTTATTTGTCCCATTACATGTACTTTTCAAAGAAACAATTCTTTGCTCTGTATTCCCTGTGCATTCAAAGGGAAACAGAGTGCTAAGAAAATGATATTTGAATTTCTCAATAGCTGAGCATATAGAAATGAGTCTAGGAAAGAAGCTCTCATCCATTGGCACCTCTGTGACAATATTGTTAATTCCAAAGTGAGGCGGAGATGGGAACGGCAAGAGCCTCACTCCTTTCTTTCCTACTAGACTGGGAAGGGTGGACAGCTCTCCAGCCTCCATAAGCATTTTAAATAAAATACATTAAAAATGCATGTTCATTTTAAGGAGTTAGAAATAGAGAAGTAAATGAAAAATCATCCATTATTCCCTCATTAGAAATAAAACAACCTGTTGTTAATCATTTCTGTAATTATCAGTATATGTGCCCAATAAAAACGGGACTGAGCAGTTTTGTAATTAGCTTTTGTCACTTAATATATTATAAATGTCTTTCTGGGCCCATAAAGGCATTTCTAAAATGATGGTTTTGTTTTAGGTTTATTTCATTAATTTCCTTTAGGTAGCATATAAAGTAATGAGTTTAATTGTGACGTTTTCACACTTATATATCATTATACTTTATTCTTATTCACCCTGGGTTTTAGTTTTAACAGTGTAAGTCCATTTTCTTCAGGTTAAAAACAAAAAACAAACAAACAAACAAAAAAAAAAGTTATTCCAAAGCTCGATCTAAAGCTAATGAAAGCAAAGGTACTGGGTCTGAAGCAAGGTTGAAAGCCTGACCCCCTACCTGCCATGCTGGGTCATTACATCACCTAGGGCTCTGCAGGGCGCAGTTCAAATGATGGATCTACATCTTCTGCTTCCCTGGTGTGTGTGTTTGTGTTTGCTTGTTTTTGCCTTACGAGCTGTGTTCCTCAGTTCAGTTTGGCCCCCGGGCTTGGTGATTACTGCTGTTTGGGTATCCCGAAATGCTGACTTTTTACAGGATCTAATGTTGCTGTGTTTCAGCTGCCGCTGACTGTCAGTAAGAATAATAACAGACTGAAGCTGAGGCTGCCCAGGGAAGCTGCCTCAGATAATGAAAACCACTCTATTCACACACAAAGCAGCTCGTTAGCGTGAACTAACTTTTGGTCTACGGTAGTTTTGCTTCTCCGTAATATTCTTTATTTATTAAGTATATCCTGGGCATTACAAAGATGGTATCTGGTGAAATCAGAGAAATGTGAAGAGGGTCAGCAGGACCCATGATCTCAACGATTACCTCTTTATAACAACAAGCATTTGTCTGCCGATCCTGTATGGGAGATGACATGCTCAGGTCCTTTATCCTTTTTTATCTTTAACTAGACTTTAAAAAATCAAGTAACCAAACCCCTTTGCCTTCAGTTTGAAATCAGCCTTGTCAAAAGTCAGGGGAAGTCATGCTCTTTTTGGTCATGGTGGAAGATAGTTAATGAAAGTACCCAGCTGTGCATATATGTGCCAATGGGTTGCCACATGGCCCCCGGCCATCCCGCCCACATGAATGAGTGCTGTAGAAAACATACTTTGGTGGAAAGTGTGTACAAACCCAGGGGCGTAGGTACTGGCCTGAAAAATGTGCTTTGGGATGACAAACTGAGGAAATGGCACGCTGGTGCTTTCAAAGGGAAGTGGAGATTTTTTTGTTTTGTTGTTTTGTTTTTAATTTGACTGGTTGTATTAAGCTTTCAAAAATAGAATGCCTATTACAGTTTTTTTTTAAGCAAATTGCTTTTCTTTTGTCAGAATTTATTTGCTCCAAGGCACATACTTAAGATCAGAAAAGAAAAAAAAAACAAACAAACACACAGTTATTTCTCACAGGATAAGAAAATTTTCCTTTGGAGAGCTAACAGGTTCTACTGTTTAAGAAATTGTTTGAAGTAAAGATGCTATGACTTCCAACTCCCTAATATATAAAATTGATACAGTGTTTGTATAATTCCTGCATATTACTCCATTTTCAATTGTGTCTTTATTTTGAAGAAAAAATTAAATTACATCGATTTATTTTTGTGACTGTGTGGGAGTTGCATGCACCATAGCATATGTGTGGAGCTCAGAGAATCTACAGAGTCAGTTATCCTTCTGTGTGGGTCCTGTGGATGGAAGTCAAGTTGCCAGCCTCAGTAGCAATCACCCTTACTTACCACGTCATCTCGATGACACTCAATTGCGTTATTTTAGAGATTTTTACACAGTAAATACTGAAGAGAATTTTCCCTGTTGGTGATTCCATAGAAGCAGATATAAGAACATACTATTGACCTTCATATCCACAGTTATAAGGCAGTTAAGTGTATTTCTAAATTAGGTGACTAAGGAGGCACTTGGTATGTGAATTTCCTAGCTTCCAGTAATGTGTTATAAGTGCATGAGTTGCCTATAATGTCTGAGTTTACTATAGAGATCTATGACTTTCTGTTCAGTGTTAGGGCTTCTCAGTTAACAAATGTGAGGGAAAAATTCATGCCCAGATACAAATGTATGGGTCCAAGAATACAGGTCTCCTGGACAGAGTTTATGCCTGAGAAATCAAGGTACATTATATAGAAACCAGTCATTAACCGATTCCTTTCAAAGGTCTTGTAGTTGATTTAGTAGTATATTCAGTTAACTTAGTTCAACATCTAATATATAACAAATAAACAAAAATGCCACCATGTAGCTGTGACTACTAACTGTTCATTGGGCTTTCTTTACAGTATATGAGTTACCTTTTCTCACTGCTGTGGTAAAAAGCCCAACAGAAAGCAACTTAAGGGAGGAAGGACTTACTATGGCAACAGTTTGAGAAGACATCATCCCTCACGGTGGGAAAAGCATGAGAACTGGAACACGAGGCTACTTGCTCACGATGCGCAGATTAAGAGACTAGGAGCTCTGTTGGCCAGCACTCGGCCGGCTTTGTCTGTTCTCCCTTGCAATTTAGTTCAGGATCCCAGCCCACGGGATGTCACCCACTTTCAGGATGGGTCTTATCTCCTCCGTCATTCTTCCTGGAAACCCTCTCACAAAGAAATCTGTGCCTCATCAACGCACTAAGCACTTTTTAATCAAAGTTGGCAATCAAACGGAAGCATCGTGACTTGTGAGTGTTACATAGCATTTCGCTCGTGCCTGGTTCCTCCCCTCTGAAAGGTCAGCGCCGTGGAATAGGAAGGTCAGGTAGAAACAGAAGGCATATGATAGTCTCAGCTCTGTCAATTGGTAGCTCTTTTATTTTGGGTACATCTCCTTTTGTAAAATACTGCACTTATTTATTTATTGTATGTGGTTTTTTTGTTGCGGGAAGGTCTGCGGTGGGGTGGAGTAGGACATCACAGGATGTATGTAGAGGCCGGAGGGCAACTGGAGGAGTTGGTTCTGTCTTTTCACTCTATAGATCTGTGGAGTCCAACTCAGGTCATTGTCAGGTTTGACAGCAAGTGTTTTAACCTGCTGAGCCATCTACCTCACAGGCCTTTAGGCAAATTTATTATCATAAAGTTAATAGTTATAGCGGTGTGGTATGGTGGCTTTGTCTTTAAGAAGAAAGTCCGTTTGTGTGATAATACAGTTACTTACCAATAAAATGGAATTTTTGCAGGCTTGGGAAAAAAGTGAGTAGAAAGGCTATAGATTATCTTACCATATAATTAATTGTAAGGGTAGTGTTTTGCTTGTTTTGCTACATAGCCAGATTACCCTGGAACACACCATGTAGTCCACACTGGCCTCTCCTTCACAGCCCTCCTTTTTTAACCTCCTGGATGCTGGTACTCTTGATATATGACGCCATGTCTGTGTCCTAGGTACTGCATGTTAAAATAACATAACATTTGAAAATACCGTTCAATTGTAAATAATATGTTTCCAGCCATCTTGCTGACTGGTTGCTCACTGGCAACTTTCCAGTGACTAACCTTTTTCCTCGGGGTGACATGTCTTGCTCTCTGGGCTAAACAAGACAAAGCCTGATGCCCCGTTTTCTTTCTCTCTTTGTTGAGGGAGGCAGTCTCACATAATCAGGCTGACTTCAGTATAGCTGAGGATGACCTTGAACTCCTTATCTTCCTTCTTCCACCTCTCAGGTTGAGAATATAGACTTGAAGCACCACACCTACCATCAAAGCTTCTTCCTTTGCCGTATAACTGTGGTTCTGAAACACACTTAAATTGAAATTCTAAAAGCAGCACTGTGGATCTGTAACTATTAGGTTTGGCAAAACATGGGAGAAATAGCTCCTATGATTGCTGGAGTCTCTAGATGGAGGAAGGCTTAAAGTACCAGGTGAGACTCTTATGCCACTGCTTTTCTTTAAATTAAGTACATTAAAAAAAAAAAACCTTTTGTGAGGAATAGCTTTGCAATTATAATCAAGTTGCAATGATTTGTTCTTTGAATTCCCATGAGCATAAAGATTAGTGTTGCCCTGTGAATGTTTTCACTTTACAGACAGAAAAATGGTCAACCTGGCCCAGGTCGAGGCATATTATTAAAAAGATCAAGTGTGGCTTCCAGTTGAGGACCTTTGGCAAAGCCTATAGAAATCTCAGTTTCTCTAGGGAAGTGAATGTGACCACCCTGTGCTCTCCATGGCACTGAAATGGCAAGTCTTGGATTTCATTTGGGAGCCAGTCTGACTCCTCAGAATTAAATTATGGGTGAGTTCAGCTTACAGTGGTCTGAATGCTGGGCCACCCATATTCCTAAGTTAAAACCCTAACTACCAAAGTGATAGTACCAGAAGGTGGGATCTTTGGGAGGTCCTTAGATTGCAAAGGTGGAATCCTCATGAATGGGATTGTGTCTTTGTGAAATAGGACCAAAGAGATTACCTTCCCCTCCCATCACATGACACAGTGGAAAGGAAAAATGGAAAAGGCAAGAAGCTGTATCCCCTACACAATGAGTCTCTGTTCCCTCCTTTGTATATATTTTCATCTTCCCTCATAGTCGAGTAAAGCTACATTTGAGTGAAACCTTCTTTGCAACTTGAAGTCTGCCTATTGACAGCATTCAAGGCTGTTTCGGCCTTTTCATACTGAACATGGCGTTATCTTAGTTTTGTTACTGGAGGGGGACTCAGTGTCTCTTACTATGTGATATGATGATCAGGATTTTTATGTCTCAGAGAATAGAGGGAGAGACAGGGAAGGAGCAAGGAACATATATCTGTTAACATTGAAAAGTAGAAGTATACTCTATAGGGCAAGAACTAGCTCAAGCAAGGGACTCAAGGGCCCCATTTGTCAGATCCAGGGACTTCTAATTACAAAAAGGACGGAAGGAAGTCTCTGAAGGGAGGGTACGTTTTTGACAGTTGTAGGTGATTGATTTTGACCAAATCAAATAAAGAGGTGGTATGGGACATTCCAAAGGAAATTCTTTCTCAGTTGTTGGGGCCGAGAGTTATAAGACCCTATTACTTATAGACAGGCCTCTGTTACCCTATCTTCATACTCAATTTGTTTCTTATTATATATTAGCTTCACCCATCATAATAAATGAGGCAGAACAAGTGGTTTAACACAACAGGAATTGTCATGATTCTGGAGACTGGGAGGTGTAGTCAGATTTTTTGGGCTGTCAGCTCACAAAATACAACATGGAGACTGATGAATTGTGAAAGCTTGGCCTATAGCTTAGGCTTGTTCCACTAGCTCTTATAACTTAAATTAACCCATTTATATTAATCTACATTTTGCCCCATGGCCTTTTACCTCTCTTCTAACTTACACATTTTACACCTCCTGTTTCCTCTCAAGTCCTCTGGCATCTCTCTCCCACCTAGATTCCTCTCTTCTTTTCTCTCTGCCTGGAAGTCCCACCTCACCTCTTCCGGCCTAGCTATTGGCCATTCAGCTCTTTATTAAACCAATCAGGAGGTGCTTTGGCAAAGGCACATCTTCACAGTGTACAAAAAGAGTATTCTACAACAGGGAGGTCCAAGATCAAGAGCAAGCAAATGCTACTTGTCTTTCCATGTAGAACATTTCCTGATGAGCATATGACCACTTTCTTGTATGGCCTTACATAGTAGAGAAAGAGAAAGAAAGCATGCTCTCTAATTTTTTTTTCTTGTGTAAAGGCACTCATCCCATCATGGTGTCCTCATCTAGAACTACCTGCTGAAGGCTTCATCTCCAAATACTGTCATGAGGCAGGCTAGGGTTTCATAGAAATCTGGGAAGGACAGTGCAGTCCATGATTCCACATGGTTTGTTCCTCTGGTTATCTGATTTGACTTTCCAAGCTCATTGACGACTAGCACCTCTTCTCTTTCCACTCTATTCAATCATAGAGTTAGGTCAAAAGCTCCAACTTTGGCAGACACAATAGTCTAAGCTTCACCACCTGTGCCTACATGTCAATTAAAAACACATGTGGTAAGCTGGACGGTGGTGGCACACGCCTTTAATCCCAGCACTCGGGAGGCAGAGGCAGGTGGATCTCTGTGAATTCCAGGCCAGCCTGGTCTAGAGAGATCCAGGAAAGGCACCAAAGCTACACAGAGAAACCTTGTCTCGAAAAACCAAAAAACAAAACAACAACAACAACAAAACCACGTGTGGTAATGAAATGGGGAGACAATTTAATAAGTGTAGCCACATTAGGAAGAATCATAAAAGACTTCAGTGACCCCAAGCCTGTCTTCAGGGCATTGAGAAGAGCTTTAGAGTAAATCGAGGAAGGACTGGGGCAAGGGGTAAGAGGCATAGATAATTACAGTTTCTATTGAGGTCTGCTCCTTGATCCTTGTCTCATCTTTCAGTTCTGCATGCTGGAGGGAATCCTTTTTTTGTTTTTGTTTTTTTGTTTTTTTTTAGTTTTTTTTTTTTTAGAAGGAATCCTTCTTGCTGGATGGAACCAACTGCCTCTCAGATGATTACTTCCTCTTCAGGATGCAGCCTGCCATCATGGACAACTACTCTTACCTGGGGGATAGTCTGTCTTAATAGTCTTTGTTCATCCTGGAGCTTAAGGTGACTATAGGCTTAGGACAATGAGTTGTCTCTGTGCCTTTGGCCTTGAAGAGGAATGAAGTAGGATAGACAGCGAGACCATCCTTAGTGATTATGGTGGTTTAAAACAAATGGCTCTCAAAGGGAGTGGTACCTTTAGGAGGTGTGGCCTTGTTGGAGTAGGTGTGGTCTTGTTGGAGGACCTGTGTCACTATGGAGGCCGGCTTTGAGGTCTCATATATGCTCAAGATACTGTCCAGTGCCCAAGTTCACTTATTGTTGCCTTCTGATCAAGGTATAGCCAGCACCATGTCTGCTTGCATGCTGCCATGCTCCCTGCCATGATGATAATGGACTAAACCTCTGAAACTGTAAGCTGCCACCTCAATTAAAAGTTTGCCTTTATAAGAGTGGCCATGGTCATGGTGTCTCTTCACAGCAATAGAAGCCCTAACTAAGAAGTGATTTTCATTTCTGTGCAAACCAGTCAGCATTTGATACAAGTAAAGGAGATAGATACAAAGTGAAGGCAGAGGTGCCTGGCTTTTACCTGCTTCCAGCCACCTCATGGGTCCATATGAGAGGCCAATCCTTTTTAGTGAGTGCTGTTTCTTAGACCTCTTGTGATACCTAGTGTACTACATGTGCTCATGATGCACTTCTCATCATAAACTCTTCATCAACAATACTGTAGCTTTATATTTGTCTGAAAGTATTTTCTTTATTGTGTGTACATCATTCAGGAGAAAGCTGTAAGCGGTTCTCAATTACTGAAAATGCTACCAGAAAAGTTCAAAGTACATGTATCTCCTTCTTCGTGTCCCCTCTATCCCCCTCTCCCTAACCATGAAATTCTGGCAGGCCTAGCTTAGGGTAGAAATGGAGCCTAACGCATGTGCATGTTTCCTAAAATTCCCTTCCCTTCCCTTGGGAGCTGGTTGAATGGAGTTTCCAGAAAAATTTAAACTATTTTATAGAATTAAGAAAATATATTCAGGCTGAACTTTTGCAGCCATGAAATACTGTCTTCAGGGAGTTAGGGTTCCATCTTGTGAGATTTTAGTCTCATTAACAGAAGAATTTAAAAGGGAACTTGAGGACATTTTATTGGACTTTGAGAGAATGCTAAGAGAGCAGGCAAGCTAGAAATCTTGATAGCTGATTTGAGGAGGGAGATGGAGAAGAGGAAGAAAGAAATCACAGTCTTTGAGTTGAGGTCCAAGAAAGCTGGCATTCAGCAAGGGAGGTTGGCAAGCAGTTGCATGGTAGAAGGGCAGACGGGTGTCAGAGAAAGACCAAGAATGTCCAGAGAGTCAAGGAAAGCGTAATAAGGATTTTGACTGGTATCCAAAGAAGAGCTAGGAAGGAGAAAAGGAAAAGTTACATTTTTGTGCTAGTACTTAGATTCTGGGCCAGACTTAGCAGTAAAGGTCTGCAATAACTGCATCATTGTGCCCATCTCCTTAGCATGTCTTTGGGTGAATCAGCTTTCCCAAGAGGGGGCCTCCTGGCCAGATGATCAACACACCAAGAGTTGGATTAAGTCTAAGGGGAGGGAAAATAGTATGTAATGTTCTAATCTTGAGGGCAACTCAAAAGCTCATGGCTCCCCACCAGGGCCAGAGGTAGAACTCAGATCCCACACTTTGACAGGAAGGAAATAGTTGTCTATCGATGGGCCTCAACAAAGTTCTGACACCTCCACTTCTTCATGTGTTATTTAAGTCCTAAGGAGGGGCAGTTATGAAGCTCTGCTTTCTAGTGCTCCTAAGAAAACAGGAGCTAGGGGCTGGAGACCACCAAGAGGAAAGGGTTCACTTCCAATTGTCTCCAAGTTGGCTAGTCTCTGTCTAGTTACCTAACATTATTATTGTTAAATAATGATTTTAATGTTGGAAAAATAATTTCTGCACCAAAACTAGATTATAGGAGCTGAATTTTGATTTATTAAAGTTTAAGGAAAAGCTAATTGAATAATAGAGAACTTAAAAGTAAACACCCATAGAGTTCTTTTCTGCAGTTATTTGCCCGTCCACGCATGGTATGTATAGCAAAGGTTCAACTAAGTCAGCAGATGTGTGTTTAGGTTACTCTGCTGCTGACCGCTCTCTGACCCGATGCCCATTAGGTTTCTAATATTTATTTCTTTACCCATAAATCGGGCTATAGGGGCAGATGATTTCCAATGCTCACGCAAACTTCAGGGCAGAAAAATAAGAAGTTGTCCAGTACATCAGAGATTCTTTATCTTGTTTCATTCTTTTTATTAGATATAGAATGTGTTAATAAACAAATTTGAGAGCTGTAGCTTTGCCTTTACTGGTCTGGGTGATTTGGTTACAGTTAAAAAGATATTATAAACTCTCAAAAAGATTAGCTATTGAGTTGAGATGGGGCAGGAGATAAGAGGAAGATATACAAATACTAATTAATAAAAAATACCTTTATTTCTTAAGGAAATAATTAGATTAATTTTTAGGTAAGCATTGGGAGTAAATCTGTTCTTTTTTCTACTACTTTTAAGGCCTCTTTTTTAACATACACCCTAAACTATTGTCCTAGCAAATCATTTCCAAAATTGAATTCAAGATTTGCATAATTTTATAGAGTATGAAACAAAAGGTGGTTGTCATTCATGAAATGTAGATTTGTGCTGCTTCAGGGAAGGCAAATCAGATTTCCTACATATATGCATGGTGGTGATGCAGAATGCAGCTTTATAGACAGCCAGAAGGAGATTTTTCTGGCTATCAATTTAGCTGGGAAGTTTTCTTCTCTTGGTTTTTCACAAGGTTAGAGTTGTAGTGGTTACATTTATTTTCTTTATGTGTCTCTGGAGTTGGCCAGCATTTCAGGAACCCTCTCTGCATAGTTCTTTTTGAGTATTATTTTTATTTTATTTTCAAATATTGCTAGAACAAAACCATGCACTTCGATGACACCTGGAATGATGAAACAAACATTTTGTTCATATTACAAAAATTAGATTTAGAAGAAATGTTGCGTTTTTTTGTATCAATTTAAAAGGTCATCTGAGCTGAGTTGTTGTTTGTTCTTATGAAAAAGAAGTACTGGGACTGAGTACTAAATCTTTTTAAGATAGTTGGTGAGATGGTTCAGTGAGTAATGGTGCTTGTGGCCAAGTCCAATGACCAGTTTGACCCACAATATCTTCATGTGGATGGAAGGAGAGGAATGACTACTTCAAATTGTCCTCTGATCGCCACATGTATGTTATGGCATACACACACACACACACACACACAACCCCACTCCTCCACACACAAATGAAGGCAATTTTTTAATTTCAAGAAAATCCTGTTTGTTTGAATTTTTTTCCCTTAAAATATTTAACAAGCACTTACCACGTATCCCAGGAAGGTCATGAAGTAGACTTTAAAAATAAAAAAGAATTGAAGATGGGGAAAGTATGGAAGTTTATCATTCAAGCTCAAAGTAATGTTGGTGAATTTAGTGAACTCAAACAATAAAGTGCTTTCTAGAAATGCTTTCAAGAGCTAAAACTACTCTAAGTAAAAAAAAAAAAAAAAAAAAAAAAAAAATGTGTTCTGGGTGGTGGCGGCACATGCCTTTCAAGACTAGCCTGGTCTACAGAGCAAGTTCCAGGACAGCCAGGGCTACACAGAGAAACCCTGTCTTGAAAAATGAACAAATAAAACAAAAACAACAAAAGTGAGACTATCATAAATAAAAAGATGGTGTAGGCCCTCATTGAATATTGGTGTGCTGGCCAAGCCATGATTTAATTGTAAGCATTTCTGATGCTGTGAGTGAACATTTGAAGCCTGGGTGAAGTACTAGCAGGTTTGCAGCATCTACGTTTGTAGATCTTTAACACACAACTGTTTGCTCTGGGGAATTGGGCATTCAGTAGTGCAGCGTGCCTCCTTGTGATATGGAGAGAAAGTGAACAAAAGTATTCTGGGTTGCGCAAAATTTGCTTTCTGCTTCTACATGAAACATGCTGAATTAGGACCCTGAGAGGTAGACACTGGAAATCAGCATTATTTGAATTCTTGGAATGATTTTTACTCACGCTGAGATTTTACAAGTAGTGAATCAGGGCCACAGAGCAGGCCCAATTATCTTTTCAAGTTTGAAGTAATTAGTGGGAGGCTTCATGGCAGAAGTTAAGCTTTAAATTAAATGTTTCAATAAATCCAAAGTGCTTATGTAAAAGCATACCTGTTCTTTGAGTCATTTATAGTGTGCCTATTGATACATCTAATCCTTATTGGGGAAAACCTGGCTTCTTTCAAAGGAACATTGCATATACTATTCTTCAAACTAGCAAAACCACGTCATATTACTTTTGTGAAGGCCTTATAATTAAAAACAGACATCATTCCATGTTAAGTGTCTTGAAAAATGAATGTTTCTGATGTCAACCCTCCCTCCCTTTCGATCATTTAGATGAATTCCTATAGCAAATGAAGTATGGCAAGCTGGCTTCATGTGTGATCACTGTTCTTCTTGGAAATAAGAGAGAAACGCTAAATCTTTCCATGCTAAAACCTCCCAAAAAATACATGTTTATATGATTCTTTCATCTTCTTCAAAATTGCTGTGAAAAATATCACCCCTTCAGAATGCATGCTTACAGACACGTTAATTAATTTTTGAAATTGGGCACATTCCAAAGATTTTGTTTGAACTCAAAGAAATTTGACTGGTGTGTTAAAGTATCTTATGCTATGCCTTTTAGGTTTTGTGTTTGTTAGTCTCTTTGGTTTAAGGAGCCCTTATTTATTTTCTCCCAAAGTGACCATGTTTCTTGGGGAGACACAGTACAGATGTCTACTCACCCAATAAAGAGCATGAAGGGACACGAGCCCCCTGACCATGTGGCTCTGGCAGGCCTCTCCCTTTTCTCCCATTCCTTCTACCTCGCTGAAAACCATGAGATCACATCCCTAGCCACCTCCTCCTCCTGAGGCTGACTACCAAGGGTCTCGATATTGAAGTATTGAAGTCCAGCAATCAGAAATCCTCTTTGGTTCTCCTAATTAGCATGCCCAATTAAAATCAAACATCTCATCCTAACATGGCGTTTCTCCCTTTACCTATATAAACCCCCATTTGCCTGTGTGCCACATCTGTCTCCTCAATCCAGAGGCAGTCCTTCGTCCCTGTGGGACAAATACCCCTGCCCCCTTCTGCTGTCCTTTTTTTTTTTTTTTTTGGTTTTTTTTCAAGACAGAGTTTCTCGGTGTAGCTTTGTGCCTTTCCTGGATCTCGCTCTGTAGACCAGGCTGGCCTCGAACTCACAGAGATCCTCCTGGCTCTGCCTCCCGAGTGCTGGGACTAAAGGATTGCGCCACCACCGCCCACTGCTGTTCTTTTCTCCTTCTCTCTCACCCCAAATTTCCTTTACCCCACATCCTTGCCCATTCTAACACAGGCCTCCCCTTCTTCTTCTCTTAAAATTACACCTACAAGGTCGTCTGCTGCTGTTTTCTGCCTGAGTCAGAAAGCAGCCACTTTACCTTTTCTTCCCTGCTTAATCAAGAATCTCTCCGTGAAAACAGCGAACCATGACAGACCAAAGGAAAAACTGCACCAAAATCCAATTTGGTGGATTTATGTTGGGGTTACAAACAAGAATACGGGTGAGGGGTTACTTGCAGGAGCAGGGGCAATCTAAAAGCAGCCACATCACTGCAAAGCCCAACCCCAACACAGGCGATGGCCCATGAGAGCCGTAACACTGGGGTGTTTGTACAACTTGCAAGCATCTTGACAGGTCCCCAAAATCTCCTCTCTACAGCCTGGCTGGTCAGATTCTCCTTCTCTAACAGTTGTTTTCTGTTTAACTCATGGGAGAACGCCTTCTTGACTCTTACAAATTTCAACTTTCCCCAATGTGATATTTGTTTACCCCCTGAGTTTCATGAGCCGCCCCTCCTTCCTGGAGGGTGTATTTCAATTTCAGGGAAACTTTTATAAGTACCATGTAGACAGTGAGCAGTGTGGCAGGAAAGGGATTCTAACTATGAGTTAGTCATCATGACCAAGGATTGTATAATGAAAAAGGACAGCACTAGGTAGAGCCCAATCGACATTACAGAGGCTTTCTCCGACAGCTGACAGGAGCAGATGCAGAGACACACAGTGAAACAGTAGGTGAAGAGAGCCCAAACTGGAGATCTCCATCAGGTCCCTCCCCTTGGAGCTTGGAGAACATGATGGAAGAGGGGGAGGAAGAACTGTAGGAGCCAGAAGGGTCAAGGACACCATGAGAACATGACTCACAGACATCAACTAACCAGAGCTCAGATGGGCTCATGGAGATTGAACCAAAAATCAGGGAGCCTGTATGGGTCTGAGCTAGGTACTCTGCATATACGTTATGGTTGTTAGCTTGATGTTCTCGTGGGACTATCAACAGTGGAAGTGGGCATGTCTTTGACTCTTTCACCAGCTCTTAGGATTCTTTTCCTCCTATTGGGTTGCCTCGCCCAGCCCTGATATGAGAGTTTGTGTCTAGTCTTACTGTATCTTATTGTGCCATGTTTGGATGATATCCCTGGGAGGCCTGCTCTTTTCTGAAGGGAAATGGAGGAAGAGTGGATCTGGGGGAGAGAGCAGAGAAGAGGGGCTGGGAGGAGTGGAGGGAGGGGAAACTTCGGTCGGGATGTATTCTGTGAGAGAAGAATAAATGAATGAATGAATGAATGAATGAATGAATGAATGAATGAATGAATGAAAAGTTAGTTGACTTAGACCTATGGTTTGGAAATCCAGATCCAGGTTCTGAACATTTTGTCCCACTGCCCAGACTGAGAATAAGATAAAATAGTTACTTTGAAGGTATCAATTTATTAGTTGCTATGATTACTTCTCTTGTTTCCTTTTTCTCCTTTCTCTTAATAAACTTCCCTTGCAGTTGGAAACATTTTCAGAATTCCAGTTTAGCACAGTGGTCTTAGGAGACAAATGTCCATCCAAGGTGCTAAGCGGGAGCTCAGAGTTTTACTCATCACTTTAGCATTTCTCAGTTCCCTGCAACTCGTTCCTTCTCATTTCCCATCTTTTGAGATTCTTTTTCTATTGTTCCTTGTAATCCTGGTATTTAAAATATCTCTGAACAACCCTAGCTGTTTCTTGGAAAATACCGTCAATTAACTCTTGAGTTTCATATCAGACTAAAGTGTGGTTGTATAACCCAGCAAGACTAGAGGAACAAACTGCATCACCCCTAGCCTTTTAGTGAACTCTAGACATTAAATATCGAAGGTGTATTTATCATAGGGCTATCCATCTGGCCTGCTTGCAGAAATACCTTAATAGTTCCTAGCATTCTGTATGTACTTCACAGTGACAGTGACTCCAGAATTCCAAACAAACCTTCCCTCCCGCCCTTTCCTTTCCTTTCCTTTCCTTTTTCTGTCTGCCTGTCTGTCTCTCTTTCTCCCTCCTTCCCTCTGCTCTCTTTCTTTCTTCTTTCCCTCCCTTCCCTTCCTCCTTGTTTCCCTCCTTCCCTCCCCTCCCCTCCCTCTCTCCCTTTTCTCTCCTCCCTCCTTGCCTCCTCTCCTTCCCTCCCTTTATCTCCCCTCCCCTTCCCCTCTCACTCTTTCCTTCTTTCTTTCTTCAGGGTCTCATGCATCTTAGGTTGGCTTTGAACTTTATAGTAGCCAAGGGCGGCTTTGAACTTCTAAACCACCACCACATCTAGAGTGCTAAGATTATAGGCACACACACTACCAGCCTGTTTTTTTTTGTTTTTTTTTTTTTTTTTTTTTTTTTGGTTTTTCGAGACAGGGTTTCTCTGCATAGTTTTGCGCCTTTCCTGGAGCTCACTTGGTAGCCCAGGCTGGCCTCGAACTCACAGAGATCCGCCTGGCTCTGCCTCCCGAGTGCTGGGATTAAAGGTGTGCGCCACCACCGCCCGGCCCAACCTGTTTTTATGTGGAGTTGTGCAGCCAATTCAGGGCTCTGTGAATGCTAGCCAAGCACTCTACATCCTCAACCCTCTTTCAGGATGCCTTTCCTTTCTTAGACAAAAGACTAGATGCCGCAGAGTGAGTTACAATGTGAATGCATTTTTGTTTTCATCAGTAAAAAGTCACTAAGTCACTCACTATGTTAAAAAAAAAAACAAAAAACAAAAAAACAAAAAACAAAAAAAAAACCACCTAAATACTGGTTTCAGACTTGGTGTTTCAAGTTAATCCCAATAACAAAGTACATAGAATGCTGAGAAGAATTCCAATATCGTGTGTTGGTAAAGTGAGCACTCGTGAATCTGTTTTGGGCTATTCTGACCCACTCGGGCTTTCTAGAAAGTAATTTGGCAACATATATGTCAAATTCTTCCTGAGTTTGGATGTAGTAATTCAAATTTGAGGAATTTTAGTCCGAGGAAAATTAATGTGCAAAAATATATTTATAAGATTCATTCTCCTTTTTGCTTTTTGTTTAGCAGTGGGGTATTAGAAACAACAAAATAGAAAGATTTTATTTAAATAATGCAGACAACTAGAAACCTCTAATTCAGTGAATTAAAAAGAATCAATTAGGTGAAAAATAATAATAAGTCAATGAATGACCCAATGATTTTGTAAATAAGTTTATATAGAATGTGCAAAATTAGCAGTGTTTTTTTGTTTGTTTTTTGTTTTTGAGTGTGTTATAAGTGATTTTTTTTCTGGGTTTTATGATTTTTTTTTAGCACAGAGTCTGTGTCATTTCATTTCTCTAGATTAAAAAGTCTTTCTTTAAGAACATAGTCACGGTCAAAGAGAAAATGTATTTTGAAGTGAAATAGACAAATAGAGATTTGGTGACTAAAAGTTATCATCTTCATTGTATAGAGTAATGGTCAAGAAAGCCAATGTCAGAAAGGGACTTAGCAATTACTTTTGCTCTCCAGTCCCTTATTCCTCTGTTTGGGAGAATGAGAGCATGTGAGGTCAACTAGTAGAGCTGGTATGAATCACTTAATAAAAATTATGTTGTCAAAAGGATGCGACTGTTAGTCTTCAGTACCAAGACTGGACTTAAAGTCACCATGGAGACACACTCCTGGATATATCTATTAGGCATTTTTAGAATAGAGAAAACACACTCTGAATGTGGGAAGTATATCTCATGGGATGGTGCCACAGACTGAATAAAAAGGAAAGAGCAATCTATGTATCATCGTTCTTCCTTCTCTGTTTCCTGAGTGAGGATGCTCTGTGACCTGTGACCTCAGGCTCCTCCCACTGTGCCGTCTTTGCCAGGATGGACTGTACCTTTAACTGTGAACCCAACAAATCCTTCCTCTCTTAGATTGCTTCCTGTCAGATGATTGCCAACCGTCATGAGAAAATTATAATACAATCTTGACAGAGACACAACCCTGTCACTTAGTTTTTGTTGGTTGAAAATAGTCAAAGTTAAGGGAAGGGAGGAAAGGAAAAGGTGGTGGGACACATGCCACATTAAAGTAGAGGGAGCAGCTATCTGGAGGAAGGAAGGGAACCAGCCAAAGGGAAGCAAAGGGCATGGGAGAGGGTATGAAGAAGAACAAAGTAAAATAAAAAACAGAATAAATCATAAATTTTTAAAAAGTATTTACCACTTTCTTAAAAGTGGGACTCAATACTTTTTTAGGCTGTGATACTCTTTGAAATTTCTAACTCTATAATCACATGCACAATAAGTAAAAACATACATATATACATATATGTATATATATATGTATTGCATGCAAACTTGTGTACACATTCTGATAACTAGAATATTATATTAAATAGCAACAGCCAGAAGTTGCCAGTTTTCTCTATACACTTGTTATGTATTGTGTCATTTGCCACAAATCATCTCAATTCTAGTAATTCATAGTTTTTCCCCTCTTACTTTTGACACATTGAAGCTTCAAAGTATAGGTCACTTATGTATTCAAGAGTGTGATGTTACAGTAGGTCCTTTTGACTCAGAAGCCTTATCAGTAAGTAAGTCATGTACACATTCATACCCATGTGCACACGCAGCTTAAGAATGTATAGAAATTTCCTAAAGAGAACATGAGAGGGAAATACTAAATTCGTTCATACTATAGGAGTGTCAGGGACTTCGTATTTGCTCAGCTGCTAATATGCGCAAGGCCCTCACTTAGATTATTATCTCAGCTGGTTTTCCTAAAAACCACACAGTGGTGTAGCCTTTGTCTTTCTCCTGAGAAAATGAGCATTCTAATCCCCTAACTTATTTGTGCAAGGTCAGATAGTCAGTGTGCAGCCAAGACATGACTGGAACTCAGGCATCTTTGGCTCTGTGACTTTTAATAGCACCATGTTTAGTGACAAACACTGCCTTTTGTTTTTCTTAAAAATTGATTTCATTTTTATTTGCTTCTCTTTCTCTCTCTGTCTCTCTGTCTCTGTCTCTGTCTCTCTCTGTGTCTTTGTGAATATATATCACATGTATGTAAGTACCCATCAAGGCCAGAAGAGGGCGTTGGATCCCCTGGAGCTGGAATTACAGGAGGTTGTGAGCCAGCAGACATGAGTGCTGGGAATTCATCTCTGGAAGAGCAGAACGCTCTCTTAACTGCTGACCAGTGGCTCTAACTTCCCTTTGTTCATTTTCTTCCTAAAGTATTAGAAAGAATTTAACCATTGTTCATTTTATTCACTTTTTCTATTTGCTCACTGAACATTATAATACTAGTTTTTTAAACAGCTAAAATCTTAGTCCCTTTTCATTTATACCTCCAATGATTTAAATTCAAAGCCTGAAAAAAAACATATTATTTTAAATTCTCATGAACCTGAACCAAGGTTTCAGAAGTGTAATGAAACTTTCTTAGAAGGAGTGTGCCTAGCCTTCAGAAATGTTTACTTTGTATATCTATTTATTGTGCATAAGGAGATGATTATCATATGAAAGAATATTAAGCACATCAGTGATAATTGCTCAATCTTTGAATTTTAAAATGTCACTCCTACTTTGAGTAGTTAATTTTACAATCATAATTGGCACAAAAAACTATTTAGTTCTATGAAACTGTACCCTAAGGATTTTCTAAAGAAGTGTTTCCATGAAGCCAAAAGCCAGCTGAAAGTGCTGTGTGGAACAGGAATGAGATGAATATTTCATGATGTTACAAGATGCTTATATATCATGTGCTGATGGGAATACACAAACCTGACATAAACACTGCCAGGCACGCATGTTTGGTTAGGTGTTTTAAGACTATTACTAGCAACCAAGCTTTTAAATTATTTAATTGTCTTTTAATGTCTTGAAACATTCATTAGTCTTCATAGCCCCTTCTTTTGGGGGAGGGTGTTATAGTCTAGTATGTCATCTTTCCTTATATAATTAAAATAATCTGTTTCAGAAGATTATTTTTATTTAAATGATTATTTGGAGATAAACTTCTTTTACATAGGAACTGCTTGCTTGTCTCTTAGGCTGCTTCCAGGAGCTGCTTTTTATGACCGTGGGATTTATATCAACATAGTTTCCAATCTCACAGAGCAGCTGTACAGATAGTGAGCAAACTGTCTTACATTAACTGGTTATTTTAGCACATGAATACCTCAGCAATCTAAGGAGGTTCCAGACTCGTCAAAGACCACCTGCTGTGTTTTCTGAGAATAGTTCAAGAAGAAGGTCATGGCTCACTTTCATGCAGGACACACATGTACATGTCTCCAGCGAGTGTCCCCCAAACTATCACCTTCCCCTGTGAAAGAGTTGGCCACATGGCAGTTGGAATTCACAAATGTAGTTGCTGGCCTGTAGCAGGATTGATGTAAAAATTGACTGGATGATCTTATGGATAGATATGTCTTCTGTCTTCTTTTGTATTGCTGATAAGGCCAAGATCTTTGAGTATTCATGTTTTCCCACCTTACCCCATGCCACCCCCACTGAAAGTAAACTTTCACTCACAATTTTTTTCTTCTGTTATTTCATTGTTTTAGTTTCTATCTGAGTCACATCCTTATTTTATTGCTGTGAGAAAGTCACATGAGCTTTCTTAGTGACACCAACACTAAGACAAATAAAAATAAACAAAGTCCTTTCTCCGTTGGTGACAATGACAAAACAACTTAAAAAATCCAGTCTATTTCACTAAACAGTGAGGAAAAGTGAGGTGATCCCAGCTAAAGCACTCACCTACCCACAGACTCTGGAGGTAATGCTCAAACTCCGTAAAAAGCTGTGCCTAAGATAATTAAAGACAGTACATAGCATACTGTAGATTTCTATTTTACTCATCATGAAGAAGCACGGTGGATTTATTTTGTGTTGATGCTTACTTATTGTGACCATAAATAAGGACACAGAAGACTTAGAATGCATTCCTGGTGGCTATGATGTTGGATTACAAGCTGTCAGTTGAATATACAAGGGAGTATCTAACTAGACTCAAAAAGATAGTGGAGTATTAATGAGGATCTAAGGACTCTTCTAACACTCTAAAGAACCCTGCATATGTTATTATTAATTTTTTATTGAATGAGGAAGCAAACTGATCATTTAACAAATAACCTTTGCCTAAATTGTGTTCAGAATCTCAGGATCTCTGTGTGGAAATGATAGAGGACACTATCTTAGGTATATGGAGCTCTATGGGACAGAGAACAATTGACATTTCAAAGAAGTTTCCATGGTAAATTTAGTAGTAGGCAATGATTCTTTAACAAATACATACTAAATGATAAGATGATGAATTTTGTTATTAGTCTGTTTACTACTCCCTGAAAGGTGAATAGAATATCATAGTCTAAGTTTAAATTAACTGATTCATAATTCACATGACTTTGCTCTACAGTGCTAACAGTCCAATTGACTCTGTAATGAAGTAGTACTGAGGACTTCTTGTGTGTTCACTAAGTGACGGTCACTGCTGAGTCCAGCATATAGGAAGTTTTTCATTTCACAAAAGTGGACATGGTGTGCATCAATATACCCAGTCTAAAGTTTAAGCACTTGGTATTCAGACTGGCTTAAAAAGTGCTAGAAATGCTCTCTGCCCTCACTCTGTGAAGCATCCTCAAATTATTACCAGGCAGGGTGCTCATTCTGTATATCTGCACAGCACCATGTTTCTGTTATCATAGACTGTCCTGCTCTGTTCTACTATTATGACCATTTGGATTTGGCTGGATTGGTCTTCACTACAGAGCCTAAGCTCACCTATAACCCACAGGATTCCTCCTGCCCCAAGTGCTGAGATCATATGTGCACACCACTGCACCCAGCTCTGCTCTGTTTATTTTGAAGATAGCTTATTTTTCAAGATGCTTCAGAGTCAGCAAAATTGATTAGTAAGTTCAGAGAGTTCCCCTATATTTCCTGTTCCCACACATTCATAGCCTCCTCAACCATTGAAGTCTTTACCAGAAGGCTATACTTGTTGCAAATAATGGACCTATAGTAGTGATACATTATCATTCATAGTACATACTTTATATTGGGGTTCATTCATAGTATTATATGTTTTTTTACAAATATAACAAATATTTCCCATTACAGTTCATAAATACTCCTTTTCCTTATCCTAAAAATCCTCTGTGTCCTGGCCTTGCCTCCCCAACCCCTGACCTTTTACTGTCTCCATGAACTTTCCGTCTACAGAATGCCATATAGTGAAACTGTGCAGCAGAAAGTCTTTTTGGTTGTCATCTTTCACTGCAGGACACTCTTAAATTTTCGCCATAGTATTTCATGGTTTAATACCTCATTTCATCTTTAGAACAGAATAATATTCCTTTGTTTGGATGCACCAGTATTTATTTTCTGTTAACCCACTGAAAGGCATTCTGGCTGCATCATATAACTGTTCTATTTTAATTCTGTTCATGTGTGCCTTTCTTCTGCTGCATTATATCTTTCTACAATGAATCCTTGATTTCACTGCTTTGTGTCCTCAAGACCTGTTATGGAAGGTTGTATATGATTCTACCTTAATAGGTATGACCTGTAATATGCCTGCATTTGCCAACTTGTGAGGATGTAAAAGCTAACAAGCATGAAAACTCATGTTTTGGTAGTACTTTTAATAGTTTTTTTCCCCCTGAGTTCCTTGGTGTGTTTCTGTATGTTCAGGATGCTCTAATTACTCAGTGCTTGTAGCAGGAATCTTAAAAGTTCTTATTAATAAAGTCAAACCTGAGGCGAGTTATTGGGGTCCATGCTGGTAGATCAGAGAAACAGAACAAGCCACAGCTATCTCACCTTGCCAATTCCTCAGCTGGTCCTGTTTCCTCAGACTGGAAGCTTCTGTGTCCTCATCCCAATGGCTCTCAGCTGAACTGTGCTGCTCGAAAGCCTGAAGCTTAACCAGCCACATGCTTAACCAGCCAAATGTTTCTAGTTTCTGGTCCTTACACCTTATATGTCTTTCTGCTTTCTACCACCACTCCACCATGCTTGGCTATTTCCAATGTGGCCTTGAACTCACAGAGATCCAGAGGGATTTCTATCTCTGGAATGCTAGGATTAAAGGTGTGAGTGCCACCATTTTCTAGCCTTTGTGTCTAGTGGCTGTCTGTTCTCTGACCCCAGATAAATTTATTAGAGTACACAATATTTTGGGGAACACAATACCACCACAAGCGCTGGGTGGTTGTCAGGTTGCCTGGAGATACTGTCCATCGTTGCTGCTAGGGCCACTAACCTCCAAAGGAGACTGTGTTCTTCCTATGGACACTAAAGATGCATATTTCTAAGGTTGCAGAACCCAGAAGATGCCATTGCAAATCTAAGTATGTCCTGTTTAGCTTATTTTAATTTTCCATTGGGTAGAAGAACAATTATTTATTGAAGTAGAGATGAAATTTAAAAGAGGAATTGTACTTAATTTTCAATAATTTTTAATACCCATTGTTTATTTTGTGTGTTGGGGGAGGGTGTGTACCTGTGCTGTGAGTGTGTGTGTGTGTGTGTGTGTGTGTGTGTGTGTGTGTAGGTCAGAAGTCAACTCATGGCAATCCATTCTCTCTTTTCACTATGTGGGTTCCAGGAATTGAACTCAGGTCACCAGACTTGGCGGCAGTCACTTTTACCCACTGATCCATCTGGCTGACCTGATTTGTGTTCAGTTTTTCATTTCATCAAAATTGCACGGTAGGCTGATATTTTTTTAGACAGCTTTCCATCTCCGTAATGAACACCTGAGCTTATCAATTTTTAAAAAGAGAATGTTTATTTTAGTGTTGGAGATGCAGCTCAGTGGTCAAAGTGCTTGTCTAGCATGTGTACCACAAAAGGAAATTTTATTTTTGCTTACCATTTTTGGGGTTACAATTTGTGATCAATTGACTCTACTCCTTTGTGCCTGTGGCAAGGTGGTACTTCATAGCAAGGAGCATGAGGCAGAGCAACACTGCTCATCACATGCCTTGGATGCTGAAGACAGAAGAGATGGAGATCCTCTAATCCTCTTCAAGGGCACAACCCCGAGGGACCTGAAGTCAGCCCACTCATACCCATCTCAGAAACTCTCCATATACTCCTAGTAATGTTGCTGAGCGCCAAGTTTTAGCATAAGGGATGCTGGGGGACATTCTAGAACCAGCAATAACAATATAAAATTAGACTTATATGTGGGAATTTTCTCCTATCATGGGAGGATCAAAATAAGTGAGCTCTTCCATCCTTTGCTTTTGGGATAGTAATGGTTGTAATTAAGCAAGCCAACATTAATGCTTTGGAGGAGACTGCCACTGTATTTTATTTAATAATGCTGTTAGAGATAGGCTGATACTCTCTGCCAAGTTCATACTTTGGCAGTGATGGTGAAGAATGAGAAAAATAGGGCTGTAAGCAGAAGTTAGGATCATCAGATGTTCATGGTTTTGACCAGACAATCCAGCATTTGCTTGATAGTTCCATAAAAGAACTAAAGAACTGCTTAAGTGACAAGATTCTGGGTCTGCATTCTAGGGCCCTTTTGGAGGAGAGTCATCACAAGAACTCCTTACATACGTCGGTATTTTGATTGGAACTGTGTGGCAACCTTAGTTCTGCAGTAGACTTTGCTGTCCTTGATCATTCTTTTACGAAGCACTATGTAACAGCCAGTCGGTCCTCTTTACTACGCAAATCAGTTTACATTTATACACACCTAGGAGACGACATAGAGATCCAGAGTTTAAACTCCAGTTTTGATGACCCCTCCATAAAGACACGGGACTAATTTAGCATATGGACCCAGATATATCTGACTCTGAAGATCATTTCATATTATGATACAGTGTGTTTCTGCTACCTCAAAAGTGTGTTATTCAACCCCAAGCATGCAATATCATTAACTGTGCTGTATTACCTTAATTGGACTTCTTCCCAGCATTCATAGAGATGCCTGAAGAGGAGCTGCCCCCTCCCAGCCCCATGCCACCATTTGCCTTCAGTGTTGCTTGGCAGAGGTCTCAGCATGTTGCCTGTAGGGTTTACCACTGTTCATGTTTGCCACTGGGCTTTGCATTCTGAATACTCACAAAGAGCCACCAGGGACTCTGCGTTATTGTGGTTTGTCTGACCTGTTAATTTCCTGGTCACTGGTTTTGATGTTTTGTTTTCTCCTTTTGTTTCGTTCCACGTCTGCGAGTTGAGTTGCCCAGGGAACAACTCAGTTCTTTGGTCTTTGAAATCCTTCTCCATCCAAGATCCTGTTTGGTAAAAGGGGCTGGGAGCAAAAGTGAGCCAAACTTTTATGCCTCTATATTGAAGTACTAGTTGATTTTGTCTACATTTCTTATTTTGAGTTTGGCCCAATCTGCTAGGCTAGGTAGGCCTTTTCAGGTAGTACATGGACTCTTAAAATAGCTTTTAAGTGAACAGTAATTTGTACCTTGCTTGACCCTTGGGCTAAGTGGAGTGTGAACTGAGCTGTGTGTGTTCCACATAGGAATTTGAGTCTGAGTGTGAATTTTCTCCCTTCTACTCACCCACTTTCTTTGTAAATACCCACAGGGGCATCTCCCAAGGACTGGACTTTTTTTTTTCTATTCGATTTTAAGCTAGCATGCAAAGATCTGTCAATAAATTAGGGTAAATTTTGAACAATGGTCCCACATGAAATCATGGGCCAGTTGCATATCTTTCTGCAGTTCTTTATTGAGGATAGGTAGTGACCTACCTTGAGAAGTGTTCTGAGATGCCAGAAGGAGTACAAAAAAGCTCCGTACAAAGTCTAAGTCTTGTGCTATATAAATTCTTGACTGCTGATCAAGTGGTCTGTTCACTTGATGTTTTATTGCATGAAATAGTTTCCTAAGTTTATTTTGTATTTATTCTCTCATACAACTGAGATGGATGTGGCAAACTATTTAGTCCCATTTTACAGATGAGAATACCAGCTCTAGTTATCTCTTAAAGCAAACCTTTATTTCCATTAATTTGCTTGTGAAACAATTAGTTGCACACAATCTTTAAAAATTATTTTGAACTGGGTGGTGGTGGTGCACATCTTTAATCCCGGTACTCAGGAGGCAGAGCCCGGCAGACCTCTGTGAGTTCAAGGCTAGCCTGGTCTGTAAAGCAAGTTCTAGGATAGGTGGGACTACACAGAAAAACCCTGTCTTGGAAAACAAAACAAACAAACAAACAAACAAAAACACCAAAACAACACAAAACAAAAGAGTATTGCATTTATTTATGTAACTATTTATTGTCTGTTTATTTATATTTATGTGTGTGTCAAAGGCTTCTACTCTCCGTTGCTACAGCTGAGACATTTACAATGTCAAACCGAGTAAAATATGGGAAACTTACTATCTTCATTAATTTTGTAAAGGCAATCTGATTATGTCTAGCTTTGTAGGAAATGACATTTATAATATCCATTTTTGAGATGTCTCATCTGATAAGGAGTTTTCTTTAGAATATACACACATGTATATCATTAAGCTACATAGTTTCACATATGCGCTCATGCAAACATTATGCAGCTAGCAGTCCTTAGAGGCTAAGAAATGTGTAATTCTATCAGACTTGTAAGCAACTTTTAATCACATCTGTTAGTCTGGAGTCTGTAGGTTTGTCAAGTCTTTTGTTGTTGTTTTCAGAATGCTCCGTAATCAGCTTTCATTAGTAAACTTATTTTTGCTTCTCTAAATCATTTTGATGCTAGACATTGTGCTTGAATAAAGACTGCAACATTGTGAATGATGGGGAATTTGCTTCTAATAAAACTGGGAAGCTAATTAAGTGTATCTGTGGCTATTTACAAAATGGCTGCCATTCAATTAGTAAATCAGGTGGATGGCATATATTTTCCTCCTTGTTCATGTAAAAGAGGCATTATTACATAAAACAGTTTCAGTGGACAAGTAGAAATGCATAGCCTTTGAAAGAAATGGTGGCGCACGCCCAGGCGGATCTCTATGAGTTTGAGGCCAGCCTGGGGCTACAGAGTGAGTTCCAGGAAAGGCGCAAAGCTACAGAGAAACCCTTTCTCAAAAAATGAAAAGAGAGAGAGAGAGAGAGAGAGAGAGAGAGAGAGAGAGAGAGAGAGAGAGAGAGAGAGAGAGAGAGAAATGTTATCATCCTAAAACTTGCAGGATTTAAGATTCTAGGACACTTTCAAGGTATTTAGTACGTATTCTGAAGAGTTGGGATTGACTTTTTAGGGAAGAAATGTTTTGTTGTATGGAGTAGCATTCAAGATACTTTCAAGTATTGTGTTCTCTGTATGTAACAGTTGTCACTAAAATTCAAAATGCTTTCTTTTTTGATACACTTTTCTCTTGTAAGAGCCACATCTCAGTTGTTTCAGTCACCAATGGTCTCAGGGAACCTGCATGTGTGTTTATATTCATGATCTCGAATAGGAGTGCTGTGGGTGTGGAAAACATCAACTATCGATTACAAAGCTTTTCGGTTATGCTGTTGTTTGAGGGAAGCTATTTCCCCAAAGTCTGGAGCAAAATTATAGCAGGTGCAGCTTCGAGCCTCTACAATTACCCCAGATTACCTTTTCAATAAAACGCTGACAGCTATGTGAAAACAAGTGAAAACAATCTCACTAGGCTGACATTTGGAAGCCGACAGGCGCCGCACACTGCATCATCACAATAGAGCAGTGTGGGAACAAAAATACTCTATATTATTGATGGAAAATTATTGTTTTCCCCACTTTATAAATATTTAGCTCTCTCAAACAAAGGTCCTTATTAGAAAGTAAGGCAGAGCCGGGCGGTGGTGGCGCACGCCTTTAATCCCAGCACTCGGGAGGCAGAGCCAGGTGGATCTCTGTGAGTTCGAGGCCAGCCTGGGCTACCAAGTGAGTCCCAGGAAAGGCGCAAAGCTACACAGAGAAACCCTGTCTCGAAAAACCAAAAAAAAAAAAAAAAAAAAAAAAAGAAAGTAAGGCAGATGTAAGGACTTTGAGTAGTCAGTAATCACACCTGCTGTTAGCATTGCCTTCTTGCTGAAGATCAAGGAATGTAGGAAGAAGAGAGTATGTCCCTAAGTTTGTAAGAACCAGTGCCAGTAAAGACGCTTTTGTGGAAGAAGTTAGAAGTCCTTCCAATTCCATATACAAGAAAATCGTGGAAATAATCAGACTGAGCATTCATCACTAATTATGTGTGCAGAGTTGGGAACAATGTTTGTCATTTTCTTTCTCATTCTTAGGGTTTATATATAAAATGTGTCTCTCCACAGGGTTCTCTGTTTGAATATGTAGTCTTCAGCATGTGGTATTCTTTTGGGATGCTGTGGAACTCTTAGGATATTGGAGAAAGTGGATTGGTCTTGAGGTTTATAGCCTGGACCCACTTCCTGTCCCCTCTATGCTCTATGGTTTGCAAGGATTTAAGCAAGAAGTCTCCTCTTCCCTCTGCCATAGCCTTAAGCTACAGATGCTGTGCCTTGGCTGTCTTGATGGGCTGAACCCTCAAACAATGAGGCAAAAAAGAAACCAAACACCAAAAACAACCCTTTCCTTCCTCAAATCACTCTGTCAAGCATTTGGTCCCAGTGAGGTCACAGTGACAAGATGATGAATACACCCTTCCACTCCACTCTAGCATCTCTACCCCCACCACGCTTAGTTCGGTTCTACCTCAGATGTAAAACAAGCCCAGTGAAATCCAAAGATACAAAGCTGTTTATTTTCTAAATGCCTTTCAGAAGTGTTAAAAATAACACCAAGAGACAGACAGATGGAGAATTCTGTGTAATCAAATATTTAATCTCATAAAAACCTTTTCCCCACTTAACATAAATCCCTTGTAAATAGTACATAAACACTAGCACAACTAGGTTATTGAAGGCAGGATAGCTCCCTTTCTCAGTAAATACAGGTCATATATATTGATATTTCCCTGTGCTTTCCATGTGTCAGTTTGTTTAATCCTTGTAAGTCAGTAGAGAATGTTATTAATTTTACAGCTATTGTTACCACAGGAGGTTAGGTGATTTGGCCCAAGTCACACAGCTATTCAGTGACAGAGCTTGGCTTTGCATACAGGTGGCATGATTGGAGGCTTTACTTTGACTTCCGAGTTAGATCACCACTTTCTACACAAAAATAAGACTTTGCTGCCCAAAGTATGGCCCTTAGATGAACGACATGACCATCATCTGGGGTTAGTTATAAAGGTCACATCTGGAGCTCTACTTCAGACTTACAGAGTCTACATTGTAAAAGAATTGCCAGATGGTTCACATACATGCTTACATAAGGGTTCTAAGTCAGTGCTTTATAGATAGAAATGTATTTACAAGTAGTTTAGACAAAAGCAAGTATTCTACTTCAGTTAAACTGCCTCATAATTTCCCTTCAGCTTTTTGAATGTGTTAAAAGACAGAAGTGCAAATTTGAGCTGGTCTCTGTGGTCTTGTTCTTGAGGACCAATTAGGAGTCCAGGCTACTAAAACATATATGCTGTTTAATTTTCCATAGATGAGAGATTCTTAAATATGGTCTTTGGATCAGTAGCCATCAGAATCCCCCAGGAATTTCTCAAGTGTATACGTTTTGGCTTCTGAACCAAGACCTGTTGGGGGATGGGAGCCTGTACTCTGTGTTTGAAAAACTCTCCAGTGATTCTTGTTCCCTCTAATGTTTGGGAACCACACCCTTAGCTCTTCCAAAAAATAGCACAATATTTGAATATTGTTAATTATGCTGCATCATAGAGCTTTCAGGAAAAGATAATACTTTTATTTTTTATAAATGAGACAGCTGAAATTTATTTTTACAATGTGCCGTGTAAACCCCTCAGGTTTCATGGGAAACAAACTCCAGTCCTGAACATAGGTTCATGGCAGCTTCCGTAAAGTGGGTAACCATTTGGAAAGGGCTGCCTCCGCTGCTTGCCTCTCTCTCTGCTTGGTCAACTCTTTCTCCATTCCTGTTGACAATTCACTCGATGTGGGTGCTGCCTTAAATGCTCCTTCATGAAAGACCATCCTTCGTGTGCTTGTCTAATGCGTTTTCCCCCTTGCTCTGGCCGAGTTTATCCTTCCACAGACCTCTGCCTGCCCCATCGCCACAGCACTTGGTGCCCTGACTGTTCTGCAGAGGCTCTGAGCCGTTTTCTAATAAAGATGAAGTGCAGGCTTTGCATGCAGGGCTGTGCACTTCAACTCTTCCTCTCCCTCTGCCTGTAACGCCCCGTGTCTGAACTGGAGATGTGCCTTCCTGAAAACTGTCCACAGAAAGCCCCCCCCCATGTGTCAGTACAGATATGTGTGTGGCGCTTCCTCCTGCTTTTCTGCTGCAGCTCACGTTCAGCTGGGAGCATAGTTTCGTCATCTCTTTCAAAGTTTCAAACCGTAACAACTTAACCTGTCAGGAAGAATGAAGCATTTTACCTTGGGACATTTCCAGAGAAACTAGAATGTGCATTCTTTTTTTTTTTTTTTTTTTTTTCAAAAATCAGTGCCAGTGTATTTCACACACGATGTTCAGTCTTAAAATGATTGTCATTCGCTAGTAATTGGAGCAACCTGATTGAGCAGTGACTGTACCCCATCACTTGTAATGAGTTACAGAGAGATGTTTGCCTTCCCTAATTCTGGCAAGTCCCCTTTCTAGTCCGTATTTTTATCCAGGCATCCTTCTGATGGTATGATTACAGTACTGAACTTCCTTCCTCGATGAAATACAGGGCTGTTTTCCAAGACTAGCTATGACTGTACAGCTTCATTAGTGTCCATTATATTGCTATTAATTTAAAAATAATTCTAAGCTGGGGGTGGTCGCTCACACCTATAATCCTAGCACTTAGAAGGAAGATGCTGAAGGGCTGAGGAAATTTGGGTTACACCGGTGAGTTCTAGGACAGAGTGAGACTTCTTAAAAAAGCCAGAAATCTTCTGTTGGCTTCATAGTTTTCTATCATTTGCCTACAAACATGGGATTTGTGGTAGGAATGTGAAGACAGAAGATCTTTGCTTTTGTGGTTTTCTAAGACCTGACTTGGCAGCTGTGGAGCACCTTTCTTTGTGGGGAGCACTCCGGACAGTGAAGGGAGTCTGTTAAGGTGATTTTTTTCTTTCTAGTGTAGGTAAGGGATAAGAATCTCAATCTGTGCTGTGGCTCCATGTAGGTTTGTGCTTTTCTGATCTTTGGGTATTCTATAGGCCTTGGACCTTGGGACAATTTGTATAGTTAATATCCTGCTACAATTTAGAGTTGTGAATAAAAGATACATAAAGTCATAGTTTTAAACAAATACATAATTTGGGGCCTTGCTTTTTATCTTTCCATCTTAATATTGAAAGACTAACTAGGTTACTGAGAGAAAAGCATTTGAATCAGGAGTGCAACTAGTATGGAGTAAACGCTCTTCTAATTTTCCAGAATCAGGGTTGTTCTGGTACTACTAGCCTTTTGTTCACCTTTAGGCTACAAAATTGCAGTTTTATTATCTTTATATGCAAACACATTTTGAAACACAAAAATTTTAACCAGAAATCTTTTCAGTTTTTCCTGGTGCTTTTCATTAACCTCCAAGGAGATGGGCAAGTGCTAAAGCCATCCCAGAAGTGGGCAGAAAAGGATGGGGTTTTCTGTATAAGTCTGTTCTTTTCTGCATGCCCAAATGTGTTTCTTCCATAAGTCTTTTTCCATGCCAGCATGGCAGACACTGAGTGTGATTGGCTTTGTTCATATTGATCGTTATTTCAGGATTATAAAAGTAAGACAAAGTTGGGTTTTTTTTTGTTTGTTTGTTTTTGTTATTGTTTTTTGTTTTTGTTTTTTGAGATGGGTTCTCTGTGTAGTTTTGGTGCCTGTCCTGGATCTCACTCTGTAGACTAGGCTGGCCTTGAATTTACAGAGATCTGCCTGCCTCTACCTCCCAAATGCTGGGATTAAAGGCGTGTGCCACAGCCACCCATGGCATTTATTTTTGCTTACAGTGGGAGTATATGATATAGGAAAGACTTTATACAAAATGACTATATTTCAGCATTCCTTTGAACAGATCTTTTTGTAAACAGTAATAACTTTTTCCAGGGGGAAACTTCTTGAACCGTTTTGCTGTTTGTTCTTTGTCCATTTGGGGACCAAACAGTGAGCATATTGCAATGTTTATAGACAAATGTATATCTACTCTTGAGTAAACTAATATAAAGTCTGTATTTTAGAAATAAAGAAAGTAAGGCAATAACAAATACATTAAAGGCACCAACCATTGAAGCTTAAAAGCTATGGATTGCCCAGAGTCTGGGGAAGACACTGTAGCGGTAACGCCCGCACGACCACCACCCGTTCACCATGTCGGAGCGAGGGGCTGTGGATTGAAAAACAGAGACAAAAGACAGAGACACAGGTGCCTGCCCTGCAGGAGGCAGCGGGTCATTTGCCTCAGCAGAAGTTCGCCACTGATGTTTACAATCTTGCATCTAAGCTGTTAATGCCCAATATGCAGGATACACAAACAAGGAACTTCCCTTAAGCATTCAGGAGGATGGAAATCAGCATTGGGAGGAATTAGCATAGGGAGGACATCTGGTCAAGGTCTGCAAGCAGGCAACAGCTACCCAAATTGGGAGGAGACCAGGGCCCTCCAAGACACTACATCCAGCATGGGATATCTGAGCGGAAAAAAAAATCTACGTACGCTATGTTCTTATGTCTGTTAACTGCTGCGGGCCGCAGGAATATCATAAGAACTCAGCTGGTTATGGCAAAGTCACTACCTGGAGGAATCAGGGAATTCCTCCAGAGGAAGCCAAACCCCAAGGAGTTTTTGGTGTTACTTGGCTTGTTATATATCAGCTGTATTCTGTTATGAAAATCATGTGTGCCTTCATAGTTTTCCCAATTGATTTTTCCCTAAGAAGGGCTAACAATGTGGACTGATCACTCTCTAGACATACACATTCCAGGCGTTTGGAGAACAGCCTCAGGAAAGGGTTTCTCTGGAATCAGATAACTCCCCTAGCCACTTTCAAGGACTAAAGGAGACATCACCCAGGTGGTCACCCAATTTCCGAGGATTAACAGTGATAACAACCCACAGGCGAGTCTCCTGACTTAAGGTAAATTCCACAAGGAGACACCACCTAGGTAGGTCAGGTGGATGTTAAGTAATAGCTTTACACAATTTAGCTCAGACCCCTCCTTTCTTACAGCCTTACTAACTTTATAGACCTCTAACTACTTACTTAACCACTTCTAGGAATATTTAGATAACCTTCTGTGCTAACAGCTATTCTCAGCCAGAACTCCCAGTTCAAGCCTCCCTGTAATTATTATTATTGGTAGCATCCGGCCATGTCCATCACCGGATGGAGGAAAGTACCTTATCAGAGATACCTCTGTACTCTCTAAGAACAGACTTAAGCATCCAGGCTACCTGTTTGAGAAGGCCTGGTGGATGTGCTAATTAAGCTTAACTTCCTCCTTTCCCAAATCTTACCTCCAGTTCCAGATCTCCCTTTAACTATCACCAGAGGCATCTACCTGTACACAGGTTGCCTAGAGACTGAGCACACTTTCCCCCACCCTGCAGAAAAACAGCAGACAGCTTGGACAGATAAGAGCCACAGGAAAAAAGAAGACAGTTTTATTTTCTCCCATTTGACCAAGCAACTTATAGATTTTTAACATTTTCTACCAAACACATTTAAGATTATAGTTGTGCATGTAAGATCCCTCTTCTTAGATATTATCCATATTTAACAACTAGTGCCCCTCTTTGTAATTCTTATCAACCCTCCATTTGATCCTGATAGCAGACAATCACTGCCTGAGGAAGTTCAGGCTGAGTGTCCTGGGTGGAGGGGAGGATTGTGATTTTGGGGAGATATATAACTGTAAAGTAGAGGACAGAGAGAGGAGAAGAGAATGGAAGAACTAGATGGGTAAGAACTTGAGAGGAACGAACTGAGATGGGGAAGAAGTAGATTGAAGGGCTACAGGAGAGTACTAGAGGAACGAGATGGAAGATGAGGAAGAGCCAGATGAGAAAGAAGGAGACAGGAGAGGAAATGATATGGGAAGGAACAAGATGGATGAGAACCTAGAAGGGGCAGAACTAGATGAAGGAATTAAGATAGAACTTACAGGGGATCGCAGACAAGTGTAGAGAGAAATCAGGCTAAAGGTGACCTAAATATGAGAGCAGAATATAAGCTTATAATTGTCACAGAATAATAAAGTATATGGACTAAGGAGTTTCATGTACATAGATTCATTTCTTTTCATCAAAGATTAATTATCAGCTGGTTGTAGATTCTTCCCGGACCCTGGGAGGGGACTATTTCTCTGGGATGAAATCCTGTCTCCATAGCTTCAGTTCTGTCCTGACACTCAGTTCTTCTTTGTCCTCTCATTTACTGTTCCCTCATAGTCCTGCTAACGACTAAACTCTTATGCTTCCAGCCTCATCTTCATCCTCTGTTTCTTCGCCCTCCATCTCTACTTGCTCTCTACTCCTGGCTCTGATGAACTCTACAAGAGTTCTGCCCTACCATCTACTAAACCTGTGTTCTTCCCTGCTCCCTGATCAAGCCTTCTGTCTCCTTTACAGAAAAGGCCCTGTCTCCTTTATAGAAAAGGCCCTGTCTCCTCAGAAATGTTGCTCCACCCTACCTTCTACATTGATATGTAAAAATATCTTTTGCCGGGCGGTGGTGGCGCACGCCTTTAATCCCAGCACTCGGGAGGCAGAGGCAGGCGGATCTCTGTGAGTTCGAGGCCAGCCTGGGCTACCAAGTGAGTTCCAGGAAAGGCGCAAAGCTACACAGAGAAACCCTGTCTCGAAAAAACCAAAAAAAAAAAAAAAAAAAAAAAAAATATCTTTTGTTCTTAGTCAGTTGCTCTGGAGAACCACTAGGCCTGAAGGCAAGGGGATGGTCTGAGTTTCATTAGCACAAGAAGCAAAGCTATGCATCTCCATCCGGCCTGTCTTTGCCTGTGTGACCTTATTCAAGTACTGGCCCAAGCAAGAAGTTCACACACACACACATTCTATGAGAATTGTGAGCACAAGAAATTCATAACAAGGCACATCTGCATATTAAGCTGTGTAAAACCAAATAGTTCATGCTAGATGGTTTCCCACCTGACTGACCCTTGGCATGGTCAAGGCATAGCTTTAATACACAGTTGTACTCCTTATAACATATTCTTGTGGCTTGCCACAAATAGCTACTGAAAAGCAAATCAAAATAGTGAAGTTTGAATATGAAAATGTCCATTGCCTCTTAATTAAATGCAGTTGTAACAGCTCACTGTCTATTTATTGTATGGTTGATTTTTCAATAAAGATTTCAAGTTTCAATTTGGACTAGGAGGTGACAGAACACCAAGAAGGATGGAGGCCATTGCTGGTGACTATCTCTTCTCTCAGAACATGATTTGATGGCTCCTGACAAGCTGTCATTCCTGTTCAGTATATGTTTGTATTTGAAACCAAGGTCCACTCCAGCCATCTTTAAGTACCTAAAGGCCAAATTGATGAGGACAGAGTACAGTTAAGAGCACATACATTGCTACCTTTGTCACCATTGTCACTTATTCAGCCAATAAAGAGACCCGTAATCATCTTTTAGATGACAGCTCTACTTGTACTATCTGTACTTACTGGCCCGTAGCTTGTAGTAGCATGCATTATGGACCTTGAACTGTACTGCCTCCATCGCCCACAGCCTGCCATATTGTGATTTTGGTTATGCCTAAGAAAACAGATTTGAAACTTGTATAAGTTGGTATTACATATTGACAGCATGAGCGTGTGTGTGTGTGTGTGTGTGTGTGTGTGTGTGTAACTTAGAGATGTTGGTCTATTAGAATGGCATGAGAAACATTTGTGAACTCAGAAGATGAATGCTTGTCATTGTTTTGTTAGTTTGGGATAAGAGGTTCTTCAACTGTTGGCTTGATGATATAAAATTTTATAGTAGTACAATCTGGGATGGTAGGATTATTGTTTCTACACCAAGGGGGCGGGGAGAGATTCCTTAGGAGCTCATGACCCTGAGTAAAATCAAGTTTCTTTATTATGTAGATGAAGTTCAAAGGAAGGACAAAATAAAGTTTCTCATTTCCAAAATGGCTTCAGAGTACTTCATTAGGAACTTGACCATTTGGGTAACTCTTCCACCTTTAGAAAGTATAGTCTCATAGAGTCAGTTATCCAGTCATAACTGGATTTTTAACATCTTCATACTATTTCTAAATATTTATTTCTAAATATATGGCCCATGTATCTGAAAACAATAAAATTTCAATCAAATGACATGTTTCAGTTTAATTTTAATTAAAGTGATACATATATATTATATATATGTAAATTTAAGCCATGATTATAACCAGCCATTTGGGGCTCCTCTGGGACTTCAGATGGAGACTATAATCAGTGTACATTAAAGGGGAATGTACCTTGATTGATCACATATTCAGGAAGGACCAGAGCTGTGTAGCCCTGAAACACTGGGAATGAAGGAGAAGATGATGGCAGGCTCAGCAACGTACTTGTGAAAGCCAGAGCAGCGGCCAGGGTTAAGAATTCAGAAGTTACTCTTTGGAGTTCAAATACCCAAGTCTTCATCTGTTTTCAGTAAATGCCTATCATTAAGTGTTATGAAGAAACACAGATGAGGACTGGTTACTCTTCCTTCCTTCCTTCCTTCCTTCCTTCCTTCCTTCCTTCCTTCCTTCCTTCCTTCCTTCCTCCCTCCCTCCCTCCCTCCCTCCCTCCCTCCCTCCCTCCCTTCCCTTCCTCCCTCCCTGCCTCACCCCCTGCCTCCCTCCCTGCCCTCCCTCCCGCCCTTTCTTCCCCTACCCCCTCTCTTCTTCTGAGACATGTTCTCTTTATATAACTCTGGCTGTCCTGTTGTTGTGCCTAGATCATAACCCCCAGAGAGACTACCAAAGACTAGCATGCCGGAATGGAAAAGCAAGGTTTAATTCTGCATATACAAGCCTAGGCAGGGACTTCATCCAATACATCCAATGCAGTGGAAGCTGGAGGAAGTGCCCACCTGTCTGCAAGCTCAGCTTTTAAAGGGAAAAATCACAAGGTTACATCATTTAGGGGTGCTAGTACGGGTACAATTCTGATTGGCTCGCTTCTAGGGACTTCTAGAAATTACTTCTAAGGGAGTGGTTGCCCGCCACCATTTCTCATTGGCTGCCCTCAGGGGCATTTCTGTGGTCAGTTACCCTGGAAACCAGGGACTATCTTGTGACTCTGAACTTCTACACTTCCTGGTTTCTGGAATCTGAACTGACTGGGTTCAGTAACTAATGGCCTATTCCCAAAAGGAGAAATCTTAGGCCTTAATTTTAGGGTGAAAGCATTTTGGTCTTATTTCTAAGATGGCTCATTTTGGTCTCACACTGTAACTCATTATGTAGACAAGGCGGGCTTCAAACTCCCAGAGATTCACTTGCCTCTTCCTCCTGAGTGCTGAGATTAAAGGTATGCACCATTTTGTGTACACTCAGCCTTGTTCATCATTATTTGATAAAAGAATGGACACAGGCCGGGCGGTGGTGGCGCATGCCTTTAATACCAGCACTCGGGAAGCAGAGCCTAGCGGATCTCTGTGAGTTCAAGGCCAGCCTGGGCTACCAAGTGAGTTCCAGGAAAGGCCCAAAGCTACACAGAGAAACCCTGTCTCGAAAAACCAAAAAAAAAAAAAAAAAAAAAAAAAATGGGCTGGAGAGATGGCTCAGAGGTTAAGAGCACTGACTGCTCTTCCAAAGGTCCTGAGTTCAATTCCCAGCAACCATATGGTGGCTCACAACCATCTGTAATGAGATCTGGCGCCCTCTTCTGTGTACATAATAAGTAAATAAATCATTTTAAAAAAATAAAAAAATAATAAAAAAAAGAATGGACACAGTTATGTTGACTAAAGATAGCTTTTGTTTGTTTGTTTTTTGTTTTTGTTTTGTTTTTTGAGACAGGGTTTCTCTGTGTAGCTTTGTGCCTTTCCTGGAACTCACTCTGTAGCCCAGGCTGGCCTCTAACTCACAGAGATCCGCCTGCCTCTGCCTCCCGAGTGCTGGGATTAAAGGTGCGTGCCACCACCGGGCCAAAGATAGCTTTTATTAAAGTCTGAGTGTATGAAAGTCTGGCTAAGAATAACAAAATGCTATCTCCTGCTGTTGCTTAGCAAATACCCCACAGAGTTTAGAACATGCTGTTACAATGTTGTAGGCTCCTTAGTCATGAGGTGAGGCAGGGGCTTGGAGAGAAACATGCTGAGTTGCAACAGGAACGGGAGTAGAAGGTCTGGGGGAAGAAGGGGGGCTTTTGGTTTCTGTGGTTGAGCAAGTTAGTCACTGGGAGCTGGACTGAGCTGGACTGTACTTGCTTAGCCTCACTCAGAAGGCTGTTCACAGTTGCTGCCACTGTGAAAATGATGTTCAGTGCAAGAAAAGGAAATGTATTTAATGTATTTAAACAGAAGGTTGTCCTTCTAGAAATCTTCCAGATTTTTTTTTTCTCCTGAACCAATCCATGATCTTCTTATAAAGTCTAGATGATCCTATTTTTTCATCTGTATAAAAATAAAAACAATTAGCTTCTATCTTGGATAATGGCACATCCATCCTCCCCATTCATGTCGCCCAAGCTCATTTTTCTAATTGTTGTTGAATGATGAATTTTCTTTGCAACATAATGCATCTTCCAGATGAAAAAAAAAAAATCACAAGAAGGAAAATGGCATTCTCACGCTATGCCAAAAGCAGATTTGAATATGCGAGACAGTTGAGCTCAGTGGACATTTCTAGATGTCATCTGCCAGTGAAGATGTTCAAGGAGTTCCTTTTCTTGGTAGTTTTTCTGGAATTCCACTAAAGAGCAAATTACATTTTTAAATCAAATTACATTTAATTTGCAAAAGAAAGGATATGTCCAAAGAGACCTTTTTATTTTCTGAGTCTTCTCATGCCTAGAAAATAAGAGCCAGATAGGACCGCCTCTGCTTCTTTTAATAAGTCCTTCCACAGTTGACCAGACAGGACCCTGGAGTTCATATTTACGTGAGGAACCAAAGGCTTCATAAATTATGGTTGTTGAATCTAGTCTTCAAGAGGCAGTGAACTGAAGTAATATAGGAATATATAAAAATAACATAAACACTTCTACAGCGTGTCCGCAGTGGGCTCCAAAGGTGGGGTACAGTATGTGACTGATAGATGTGTAATCTTAGTGCTTCATTTTCTCCTTCAAGAAATGCCATTAATTAAAAATTCATCAAAAATACAGCCTCTAGCATGAATACACCATTCCAAGAAAGAGAAGTGTTATGACATAAGGAATAACTAAGAATGGGGACATTTCCCCTTGAGAATATAAATTTTAATAACATCTCTGATTTAAAGTCACATAGTTCAATGGGTAAGGAAAATTTATTGGTATGACTTTTCTGAACACATTTACTTGAACTTCAGCAAATATGAAAATGTATGCTATTGACATCTTGGTGTAGTGTTTAGGGATGGGGTCTCACCAACTGACAAAAGGAACTTACAGATGCAGTGGTCATTTCCTTAATGAGATTCAAGATGAAATCTGTTGTTACGCACAGATGTGCAGTGACATTTACCAAACGTGTGCTGATGTTTTTGAATTAGGCACAATGTTTGAAATGTGCCAACCCTCAGGAAATCATGTCACCACAAAGGGTTGCCAGCCAATCCATCTCAGGAGCGTGCCAGACACTGAAGTTTTTGATTTATGCCCCGAGTATGATGCCTTTGGAGCCTCACTGCTGTGAAATGGACCCTTCTGTGTATTGAAAGCTCATTGAACATGGATCTCATTAAAGCCGGTGGCTCCCCAGCCTCCACTGTCCTCTCTTAAAGAATCACAAGCCACCTATTTAATTTTTTATTCTACTTCTTTCCTCGGCTTTGACATCAATTAAATAAAATGGGGCTGTTTATAATATTAAAGCCTCCCCTGAGATGAAAAGTGGAGAGGCAGTTATGCCTTAGAATGCCAGACAAGAATATGTATGAGTTATTCAGTATTTATTGGCCCTTTATTGTGTGTCAGGAGGTAGAAATAAAGGATGAAGTCACATTTCTTGCCTTCAAGGTCTTCTGTGCTGCTTTAAGGTGGTGCTTTGACCTTTGTACCTTAATACCACATGCTCAGTCATTCTTAATCTTAATTTTCTCTGTTAGCCTCACAGCCTGCGTAAACCTGGGTGCCCTTTACCAGAGTGTTTCTTTTCTATACTGAGTTAGTGAAGCAAATCTGTGAACTTTTCTTTTTAAGCCCATCAAAATTCATTGTCACCACCCTATAGATTAGCTAAATTAGCTAAATATAATATAACACAATATAATATAATATAATATAATATAATATAATATAAATTTATATTTATATTAAAGGTCACTGATAACTGAACTATATTTTCATGTCATCTACTATTTCAAAAGTCATTGTTAAGGACAGTTCCATTTTGCATACTATTTCTATTTCTTGTAAGAGACCATTAGTAAGATCTTACAATAATTTCTTTTTTTTTTTAAGTAAATTTATTTTACAACATCATTTAGTTCAACATAATAGCCACAGATTCCCCTGTTCTCCCACTCTCGCCCCCTCCCCCTCCCTCCACCCCACCCCCCATTCCCACCTCCTCCAGATCAAGGTCTCCCCCGAGGACTGGGATTGACCTGGTAGACTCAGTCCAGCCAGGTCCAGTCCCCCCCTCCCAGACCGAGCCAAGCCTCCCTGCATAGGTCCCAGGATTCTTACAATAATTTCTTAAGGCTACACACTCTTGGAGGAGGAAAGCAAAATGCCCACACTTGCCCAATTTAAGATTATTGTCTCTGATTATAGCATTCTGCCTCCCACCTTTGTTTCTTTTGATTCTGCCAGTCAAAAGACGATTTATCACTTTGTTAGTAAACATGTACTATCACCTCTTTTCCAGATATTTCCTTCTTCCACTTCCTCCTGTACATATTTGCTGTTGCGATAGATGAATCTTTATTTTAATATCTGATCTGAGGGCTGGAGATGTACTTCAGTTGGCAGAGTGCTCGACTACCATGTAGGTAGTCTGGGTCCTGAGTTCCCTTCCCAGCACCCTGTAAATCTGGCGGAGTGCTGATGCACACCATCAATCTCAGCACTCAGGAGGTAGATGCAAGAGGAGGGGACAGCACTTGGGGTCATCTTTGATTACATAGAGAGTTCAAGGTCAGTGTAGCACCTTATCTGCCAGCTCAGAGTTTCTACCGGGAGCTGAAGCCTTCACAATTTTTCTCATATATGGCCCCTTAATGAAAGGCTTTGTAGCAGGTGCTGATGCTGCCTTGGATGCCAGCTTATCCTCTTCTGCTTCCTTGGTAGTCTTTCCCCTTGTTCTTGCTGTCTGTCTAATGGGTTTCTAATCCCCTTTGGCCATTGCATCAGAGATGCACCAGTGGCAGCCTCTGGAGCTGATCAATCATCAGCCTCTTTCTTCTCTAATTTCTTACAACTTTCCTTTTTTTTTTTTTTTTTTTTTTTGGTTTTTCGAGACAGGGTTTCTCTGTGTAGCTTTGCGCCTTTCCTGGGACTCACTTGGTAGTCCAGGCTGGCCTCGAACTCACAGAGATCCACCTGGCTCTGCCTCCCGAGTGCTGGGATTAAAGGCGTGTGCCACCACCGCCCGGCTACAACTTTCCTTTTGTGCTCTTTTTTTTAGTAGAGCACAATTTTCTGGTCAAAGATACTGCTAGAAAAGAAGTTCTGATTCTGTTTGCATTGAGAAATATAAAACCTTCATATTGGTCTCAATATAATGCTAGCATGTCCAGGACGGATCTAAAGTCTTTCTGGTGGCAGCTGGAAAGAAAATGAAGAGCTAGACATCTGAACTTCTAATGTAGAGTTGGTCTTTACGCTGCATTTTTTTTTTTTTTTTTTTTTTGGAATAATGCTTCCCAAAGAGGGATGTTGCTGCTGGCTAGTTATCACACATTCAGGCCTACAGTTCATCCTTCATTCCATTGCTCCTTAGGCTCATACAAAATCTGATGGTCCCGTCACTCCTTTAAGTTAATCCAAATCCATTCCCCATACGATTCAGTTCTATTTTCTTTAACATTAGTAAAATTGCCAATGTGAACACTTTGCACCCAAGAAACTTGTTAGCCTGATTCAGCCATTGCTTATTCTGTCTCTGTCTTTAAACTGAGTCTTAATTGCCAACCCTTTCAACTCTTAAAACTGATCTTAGTTCCATCTTTGATAAATCAGGAAAAAAATGACTCATAATTCAGGAGACATTATCCGATGATTGTCTCAAATTTAACTTGACAAGGAGCAATTAAGACTTGTACGCTTAGAATGGAAGGATAAAAGAACTGAGTATGTAAATGAAGAGGAAAGGTTAAGAAATGAAGCTTGTAGCATTAACATCATAATGGAGAGCAATGTCTGTATCTCATTTTTTTGTTTGTTTGTTAATTTTTTTTTTAGACGGAGTCTCTCTCTCTAGCCCAGGGTTGTTCCATCTTGTAGTGCAGATAAAATGTAGTTATGAATATATTTAGCATTCCAAAAGGTGAAGTAGGGAACTTACTGAATGAGTTTTGAGAAACAGGGAGCTTCATTTCCTTAAAATGAAGTGGCTTTTAACTTCCCTGTGCCTCATTAGCACTTTGCAACGTGATAATATGATTTAATGGCCTAATATTAATGTAATACTTATATTTAGCATCTTCACAATGGAATTTGTACTTTAGGTTTCATATATCTATTATTAAATCATCTTTTCACTGTTGTTTCCTAACTTGTAGCAATGTTAAACAGAAATTCATGTATTTTCCAGAAATTATTTCCACTTTTCTTCCTGCTCTTTTGCCTACTCCTCCTGACCTTTACTAGTGTTGTCACAGTTGACCTAAGGTTTATCTATTCACTGTTTATTTTATTTATTTCTTATTTCCATGTTCCACATCTATGCTAGCTAATCCTGAGCCCCAATTAACAATATACATATTGTTAATCATATATAATATATAGTTATGTAATATATGTTAGTTTTCCTAGACAGAGTTTCTCTGTGTAGCCCTGGATATCCTGGAACTCGCTCTGTAGACCAGGCTGGCCCCAAACTCAGAGAATTGTGTGCCCCTGCCTTCCAAGTGCAACAGTATTTCCTTATGGAAGTGTATTACTATAGCACTCCCTGTAATTTGATTTTGGTTTATTAGATAGAAAGTGACACAGTTGCATTGCTGTGAACAAGAATTGTGAGAAGAAAGAGTAGGACAACCAGGAAATTCCCTGCATCCTATTTTTCATGCCCAGAACTTGTTAGTCTTCAGAATCTTTGTCTTGGTATTTATGGGTTTTAGCCAAAAAGCAGTGAGACAGAGACAGAATTCTGTATAAGTTAAAAATGACTGATTGACCTGAGCTTCCATCTACATCCACTCCAGTTGCCATGGTAACTGCCCTAACTAGAATCAGGACAATTTGCATTGCTGTGACTTTTAAAAATGGATTCTTTAACCCCGTTGAGTTACTCTGCATGAAGTACCAGTCAGTGGAGAGAAGGCTTTCTGAACTTACACAAAAGGTTCCTTCAACACAGAAGGCGAAGGGCATTCCAGATACCCAGAGAATGTTGTCAAGAGGTCCCAAATGCCATTGAAGCCTCCTAGAATATTGAAACCATAGATAAAATTTGCAGGTTACTTGTGCTTATGTGACTTAAGGAAATCCTCCCCACCTCAACTACTTCATCAGAATTATATTCCATTTTTTTGAGCATTTAATAAGAAATTGTAAAATAATTTAAAAAATTAAAAAATAAATGATTTTGAGCATTTAATAAAGATAACTAGGTCAATAATAGGGAACAGCTAAATTGACTAAAGGAAGCTAACCAGTTCTAGAATTTAAGAAGCAGCTGTTTGTGAAAAGAACTAGGCTTTGGTGTTAGAATAAAACTCTATTATATGTATGGTCTGAGCAGTAAGTTAGCCTTTGTGAGACTCAGTTTTCATATTCAGAGAAAGTAGATAAGGATACTGCACTGCAGCAATGATTCCATATTAAACAGACATTTACATCATGGAATACATTTAGTAGATGTTCTCATAAAGATAGCTCACATAATGATTGTTGTTATATCATCAAATCTTTAAAAATGTATCACCATACACTTGATCTTTCAAGTGTCCTTAACTTTTAAATATAAAGTCCAATTAAAAAGTCATTTTGTTAATTGTTTCCCAACAGTTTTCAAAAGTCACTCCTTGGCCTTTACTGAGTGTTTTAATTATGATTTAATTATTTGTGATCTGGGCAGTTAGTGAGACTGTGCAAGGTATGAAGTAAGACAGAGTTGAATGGAAAGACCTATGTTTCTCCTCACTTTATTACCAGTCAATACAATACACTGCATCCTCTGGAATAGAGAACATCATAGCAACATTCATGGTGAATTTTCTCCTGTTAAATTTGTAACAATGATGATTTTCATCTACAGTATGCAGTGTTATAATTTCCCCTCTTCGCATTATAAACAAATTAGCATCAACATATTTAATCATTTAGTCATTAAAAATATAGCTTTCCTAGGAAGCAAGTTTAAAGCATATTTTTAGAATTAGCGGGGAAGTGATTTGTACAGTGGAGATTGGTGTGTACAGCTGCATGGGCTCCAGCAAATGGTCTTTTCTAATTATGAAGCATTTGTCTCAGAACATTTGGCAGCTGAAATTTAGCTTGAGGAAAACATATGCCCTTACAATGTTGAGGAGCAGTTGTGAGTTCCATGGAGTCCCTCGAGGTCTCTTCCAAGCCCCTGATTCTGTCACACTAAGTATTTGGGTGTTCATAGATGATTTCAGCATGAAGTGAAGGACAACAGCAGGAAGCTTGTAGAATCCTTGGGGCATCTTATGGCAGAAGTTGTTGTTCTTTAGTGTTGAAAGTGAAGTAGAAACATAGCTAAGGATTCTTTCCTTATGATTCTTATAGGTTAGCAAAAGTTTTATGTGGGTCCCATCTACTGAGATGATTCACTGAGAAACAGCTGAGTAGATGTTTAGCTTTGCTTTTTGTTGCCAGTAATAAATGACATGACCAAAAACAATTTGGAGAGAAAGGGGTTTATTTCATTTTGCAGCTCATAGTCCTCCATGAAGGAGAGTAAGGGCAGGGTCTCAAGGCAGAAACCTGGAGGCAGGAACTGAAGCAGAGGCCTTAGAGGTTAAACACTGTCAACTGCCTTCCTCTTATGGTTTGCATTGACTGCTTTCTCCCACCCAGGGTGACACTGATCCAGTGTGCTGGGACCTCCCACCTCCATCATTAACCAAGAAAAATGCTCCCCTAGACTTTCTCATGGACCATTCTGATAAAGGCATTTTATCAATTTCTCTTCCCAGATGACTCTAACTTGTTTCAAGTTAACAGAAACCTAACCAGGACTCTTGAGAAAATAAATCTCTTTGGAATCCTTGTCAGAAAATTTAACTAATAGAGAAAGATGCTAAAGCATGGTGTGAACTGAAGAATCAGCTGTCTTCTAACGTGAGGACCTGTGGCACTTTTGCAGTGAAGTATAAAAACAGAGGAGAACATTGCCTATACACCATATTTATGTATACATATTTAAAGTTAGAATGTATTCGAGGAGTTCTTGGTTTGTGCCATTCCAGGATGCAAAGAAGTCTTTAGTAGGGAAATGGATATCTCATTGCTCTTCTAGAGCCTCACTGACCAAGAGAAACATAATATGAGTTAGATACATAACTTCATTCTTCCACAGCTTCCATCCAAAAGCATACGGAAACAGGTATATTTTATTTAATCAAACACCTCCCCCAAATATTATCATTTTAAGACATGGTCAATCTGAAATCATTCATGGATTTTCTTACTGTCTTAAAAATGCAGGTGTGATTTACATGTATTTGCCACATTGCAAGGGAACAGTAACCATAGCTGTCATATTAAGCAGTGAAGACTGGTGATGTACACCTTTGATTCCAGCACTCAGGAGGCAGAGGAAGGTGTATTTTTGAGTTCAAGGCCAGCTTAATCTACAGAGTGAGTTTCAGGACAGCCAGGACTGTTACACAGAGAAATCTTGTCTCTGGGAAAACAAAACAAACAAACAAGTATATGGAGAATATAAAAAAAATCAAGGCTGCAGAAAGTTTTGTCTACAGACTGTCTGAAAACTTAAACTATGATTACAAACTCAACATCTAATGGTTAATTTTACATTTTGACTTGCTTGGGTGTAGCAATATTGGGGCAGTAGGCAAAATACCACTTATGGGTGTGCTTCCAAAAGAGACTAACATTGGCATCAGTACAATGAGTCAAGAAGGTCTGACCTCTCCTGTGTGGTTCTAGACAGAGCAAAATGTGGAGGAAACTCTGTTCTCTCATCTGACCTCTGTGGTTATATGAGCTAGTCTTTGTAATGAGTCCCCTCTCTTGTGCCTATACACAATCATGCACCTGGGATGCCATCATTATGTATTAGCTATCCCAGCTTATGTATGTAGATAACTCGGTGATGGTCACACAGTGATGACATCATCTAAAACATACTCCTCAGGATGTGCCCTCTTGTTCTTTTGTAGATACTTGTGTCAGTCTTTTGGAAAATGAAAAGACAACAGGAATGCATTTTATTTGGTTATCTCACCATGTAAATCCATCTGACCAATGCTTTGTTTATCAAGATGGAGCACACATAACATGTATCATTCTAACAATTTAAAGAATGCAGTTCCATGATATTTAAATATATTCACGTTGCTAGCTGCAGGAATCTTCACCACCCTAGACTCAAACTCAAACTCAAACTCGGTACAAATAAAACAGTGACTTGCTATTTTCCTCACTCCCTGTGCCTAGCATCCACTTTTTTATGTTTATTTTTTTAATTTTTCTGTCTTTGAATTTGGTTCTATGCATCTCCTATCAGCTGGAATCAGATAACATTTGTCCATGGGATATTATTTATTTAACTGTGCATATTCTTAAAGTTAAACTGTATTATACCATGTGTCTGAAATTTTAAGACTGAATAACAGTTGGTCATGTGTTTATTCATACTTTGTTTATCAGTTCACTCCCCAGAGGACATTTGGATCATTTCAATCTTGCTACTATTATGACATGCCACAGTGAATATTGGCATACAGATACCTCCTTGTGTTCCTGTTAGCATTGATTTAGGGATGTATCTTGTAACCTTTTGGCAATACATGGGGTTCTGATTTCTTCACATCTTCAGCAATAGTTATTTTCACTAATGAGAGCCACCACAGTGGCTATTAACTACTATTTCTTGGTATGTTGCTGCTGTTGAGTGCTTTTTGCTTCCTTCTTGGCTCTCTGTATATCTTCTTGACTAAGTTACAGAAAAAACACACTTGTCCTCAAACATAACATTTACTTAGATACTTGATAATTTTTCTGCCTCTTTAGAATGGCCCAAATTACTTTTCTATTAAAATATTTGTCCTAAGACTTGTAGAAACTGGGTACATTTATTTCTAGTGCACAAATTTCTATTAGACCCAAAATATCAAGAGTAGTGTTAAGATAATTTGACTTTTTGTTATAGCAAGAATAATTTAAAAAACGCAGAGGAATCTATCTGAAAACATTGAGAATATATCTTACATTTATAATGTAGAAGCAAAAGAATTAAAAGACAATTTTGCTTATTATAAGTCACTTACATATGACTTTAAATTGTACGGATTTTTTTTGTTGTTTTTTTGGTTTTTTGTTTTGTTTTGTTTTGGTTTTTTTTTTTTTTTTTTTTTTTTTTGGCCTGGAAATATAAAGAAGTTATTTGCAAATATACCGTCACTTGCACTTTTGAATAATGTGAACACAACATTTATTTTTCTGGTACTGCAATTGCATTCACATCTGTGTAGACTGTGGGATTTTAGGGTCAAATTCCCTCTCTGAGTTATCTACCTGAGTTCTTTAATGCTGATTCACCTCTCTAACTTTATTGTTGTTACCAGACTCTATGCTGTAGGATAATTAAAAGAGCTGCTAACTGATCTCCCTGTCCCTGCCCCTCTCTTCTTCTCCTCCTTTTCCTCCCCCTATCTCCCATTCCCCTGTCTCCTCCTATGTCTTCTCCACCTTTTCACTGGCATGCTACTGCTAATGTATTCCTTTGGAAGTAAATTACGTACTGTAACTGCCTCTTTTCCGACTTGTGTATCTAGACCAAGATTCACAGGCAGTCAGCCAGAGCCATCACACTCTAACCCTGTGGATTTTCCTTACCAGTTCAGTCTCTCTTCTAACTACCTCCTATCTCATCCAACAAACATCTCAGTCCATCTGGACCACTTGTGGTTTCCTCCAAGTGCTCCCTCCCCACTCTCCTGACCCCCCTCTCCCCTTTCTGGCAAATGAGAGGGATATTAAAACGTCCTACCATCTCTACTGAGTACTTAATTCTGGAAAAAGGTCTTGCCAGGCTCCCACTAAGCTCAGGTTTACTCTTTAGTTACTGAATTGTGCACACCCTTGGGGAGTGGCCCCAGGGAAGTCAGAGAGGTCACTGTTCATAAATAACACCATGATATTTTAATATTTCAATATCACCCATGGGTGCAAGCTAGTGAAGACCCAGTCATTATTACTGGGTTTTTATATTTTTCCTGAAAGAGTTGCTTAGGACAGGAGGTTCTATCTTTAGCTCCTCTCCTACTCTCCGTGGTTCTTAGGGATTTAATCCAAGGCTTCACAGTGTTCTAAGTTGGGTCTTCACCACTGACCCACACCTTCAGCCCAGGTGTAGCTTATGGATGCTAAAGACCTATTGTCAGTTTGATGGAGCATCTAGACCCCTCTATATATTTAAAGCATTAATCAAGGATCACTGGAAAATAAATCCATTTCTATTGAAACTGGTGAAACATAATGATGAATTGGGATATAACAACTATCTAAAAATAAGACAAATAACTCCCATAATTTAAAAAAATCATCATGAATATAAATTATATTTAAGGACTCTATAGCAAATGTTAGCATGATATAAAAATAGCTGTGGTTTCTGTTGGTGAGGTTTGTTGCTCACATTTAAAGATTAGAAAAAATGCTACATTTCAACTACAGGGTAGTAAAAATAAAAGTGTTGTTTGCCTCCCTCACATTTAAGAATCCCTTGAATTTTGTTGGGGATATAGGCCAGCTCTAGAGCACATACCTAATTTATGAGACCCTAGGTTTAATCTCCTAAACATGCAAAAAAAAAAAAAAACCCAAACAGAATTTTCTGAGTTCCATGTTCTTTACGGTGCTTTGCTGATGCCAGCCATTACCCTCATTCAGGAAGATAGAACAAACATTATAGGCTGTCTGTCTCACAACACAGGCACATGTTTCTTAGTGTTCTGGATCTGAAGTCCTAGACCATGGCATCAGCATGCTGTGGTTTCCTCCCATGAACACTTGGTACAAGTGTGCAGACAGAGGCTGGTCTGCTACATCTCCTCCTGGTAGATCACTAACCCTATTATTTAAGCATCCTCTTTCTGGCCTCATCTAAACACAACCAACTCTTAAAGGCCCCATCTCCTAATACTACCTTTTTCAGTAGTTAGGGCTTCAAGTGACAAAGTTGGGGGAAATAAACATATTTAGTCCACAACACTAGGTGAACAACCATGAATCTGAAGATCGTTAAATCTCTCTTCAGCCAGCTCTTTTCACTGCCCCATCCCCACTCTTGGGAAGTATGTGTTGCTTTTCCTGAGTGTATACAGCCCTGGAAACCTAGCTTAGCTTCTGATTTTTCTTGTCTGCTGGAGCAGGAATCAGCAGGTGCTTTCTGAAAAGGGCCTATGATGGGAAATATTTTAGGCTTTGGGATCCATATGGTCTCTGTCACAGTTACTCAATTCATCCAGAGACAATATGTAAATGAACAGGCGTGGCTGGGTACCAAGAAGAATTTTATGGACATTGAAATTTATTTCAGATAATTTTCAAGTGTCATAAAATATGCTTCTATTTAAAAATCTTCAACTGTGTGAAAATTTAAAATCCATTCTTTGCTAGCAGACTACGAAAAACAAACCACTGGCCAGCCTTAGTGCAGATGGTAGCGTGTGAGCCTGTGTAGTAGATCCTACGTTGATGTTAAGACTGTGAATTTGTTTTGTTTTTTTTCTTCCATATCAAGCATCAGTGTCTGCCATATTGGTATGATATAAATATAGGCTGAATAAATATTTGAGTCTGGCAGTGCTTTGTACTCATCGTAGATGCTTTCTCTGTATTCTTCCAGAATTTGCATTGGACAGCAGACGAATTCCTCCCTAGAAGTTAAGCTAAATCCAGATTTGTGATTTTAGTCTAGCACAATTTTATGCCTACATCCTCTGGAATCTTGGTTTTCTGTAAGTGACAGCCAGTTGTTTCCTGTGTTGAAGGCATTGCCATTCTACTAGTATGCTTAGAAATCTCAGTGATGAGAGGTTATGTATTTCCCCTGAGTGGAGCGTGACTTTAAGGTAAGAACATGGTGTGCTTTGGGCAAGACTTTTAGAAGCATGCTTCAGTGCAAAGAAAGATTGCTTCTCCATCTCTGCCTTATGTCCTTTAGACTTTATAGGTCTTTAAAATTTTATTGTTGAGATTTCATATATGAGTTTTGTAATTATATCATCCTCATCTCCTCCAGCTCTTCCTATGTATCCACCATATCCCTTCTCAGATTCACAGCTTCTTATTATTGCTTTACACACACACACACACACACACACACACACACACGCACGCACGCACGCACGCACGCACGCACGCACGCACGCGCACACACACACACACACACACTCACACACTCACACACACATAAATTTATAAACACAACCTCTTGGGTTCATTTGGTGTTATTCATATATAATTAGGGTTGACCTCTTGGGATTGAATAACCTATTAAGGACCTTGTCCCTGGAGAAAATGGCCTCTCTCAGCAGCTATTAATTTCATGTAGCTCTCCATTTAGTGGTGGAGCCTTGGGAAATTTCCCCCTCCATGTTGACATGTCAGTTGGTTTTGCCATTTTTCAGATCTTGTTTAGGCAACCATGTTGCTGACATTTCCTGGTGTAGTTTACATGTGTCATATAGAGGACACTATCAGCCAGAGTCCTCTGGCTCTTCAGATTGTTCCACCCTTTTTCCTGAGATGTTTCCTGAGACTTAGGTGTAGGGGATATGTTGTCGAGATATCAATTGGGGATGGGTACCTTGCAGTCAATTTTTCTCTGCATTTTGACCAGTTGTGGAATTTTGGTCTCTGGTGCACAAAGAAGCTTCTTTGATGAGGAGTGAAACATATGCTTGTCTATGGGCATAAGGGTAAGTACTTAGAATGCAGTTAGAAATCATACTGGTTGTCTTTGTTATTCTTCTATTGTTGTGAAGAGATACAATGACAAAGGTTATTCTTGTAAAATAAAGCGTTTAATTGGGGGCCTTGCTTACAGTTTCAGAGGTTTAGTCCTTTATCTTTATGGTGGGAAGTAGGCAGACATGGTGCTAGGGCAGTAGCTGAGAGCTTTACATCCTGATCCATAGGAAGCGGTCAGATGGAGGGAGGGAACAACTAGTCCTGGGATGGTCTTTTGAAACTTCAAATCCCACCCCCAGAGATATATGTCCTCCAACAAGGTCACACCTCCTACTCCTTCTAATCTTTCTCAAGTAGTTCAACAACTGGGGACTAAGCATGCAAATATCTGACCCTACAGGGGCCAGTCTCATCCAAACCGCCACGGTGGTTTGGGGAAATGGCAGTAGTAGGCCCTCTTTCAGCATACATCACCTCAACAGCCATAGATAATGAACCAGGTTTATGGTACTAGGCATGAATGTCCTCCTATTTAGTGGAACTTAAATCCAATTAGACTGCTGTTGGCTTCCCACAGGATGTAAGTGCCTGTTGGGATATCTTGCCATTCAGTCATTGTTGTCTGTAAGGCATTACAACTGGGTAGGACAATTGGTTGTTTTTCTCCCTTGGCAAGGTGCATGTCTCTTTCCAGTACTACAAGAGCTAATCCCTAGGGAGAGGCTTGCAGGTAATTTCTGGCCCCATTTCTCAAAGTCCTATGTCCTCAGTGTGGTGTCTTCAGCAATAGATCTTACCTTCAGTTTCTGGCAGGCAACCAAGGACAGCGTCAATAGCCTGTATTGTCATAGTTTAACTGCAATCATCATCATGAGAGTCTCAGGTATTTCCTTCATACAGAGATGATTCCCTGTAGAGATTAATAAGACACTTAAAATTGAAGATAAAGAAAGATTTCTTTTATTGGTCTCTTTAAGGGAGCAACAGACTTACACCCCGGCAGGTGACTTAAGCAAGATGTTAATCACAGCTCTAAAACTGCATTTTTAATGATAAGACAGGTCATGCTTGCCTACCTATAAAATGCCAACATGTAGTGGTTTAAAGTGCAAAAAGGTTTTGACATGTTATTCAAGGTCATGGATACATTTTCTGTTTTGTCAACCCATGGTCATTACCATGAAGCAATATTATCTGAAATGAAATTTCACTTAGGGACATTTTAGTAGCCCAAGTAAGCAAATCATTGAATTCTGTAAATTCATTTTCAGAAGTCATTAAAAATATATATGGATAGTGAAATCTGATAAATTCAGTTTGGAGACTTGATTATAACATGTGAAATAATGTAGCCTTACTTTTTCACATGAAGATTTTTTTTAGGTGAACTCTGTATATAAATTTCATTTATCAAGAAGTATACCTAATGCTTATCAGTGAATGCCCATTTCTGCTGGTTTGAGTAATATAAAGAAACAAGAAATTTGTCTCTGGAAGATTATATACTTTTTTTTTTAGGAAACATTAAATATACATACAAGAGATAAATGCTATATTAACCACATATGCTCACATATGTCACTAAGTTGCATAGTGATCACAGGAACACATACACCGATATATGCAGACACACATGGCCACACCGAGATACACACAAGGATATACACATACACTCTACATACCCACATTGCCAAGCCTTTGCTCTTATTCTTATTGCTGGCACACTCAGTGTGATTTTCTTTCTTGATTCCTGAGTTGCTTGTGGCCTCACTAGATATGTATCCCTCCTTGTCTGAAACTACACCCTATGAATTACCAAGGTGATTTTCCTTACCAGACCTTTCATCATATTACTACAGCTCTCTACAGATACTATCTGGACTGTTACTTATTGACACCTTGCTGGTCTGTAGACCACTGGACTCTGGGCTCTCCTAATCTAATATGTGTCCCTCCTAGATTGTGTTGCTCACTGTCACTATGGCCGTAGCTCTCAGATTCTATAAAGGACATCTCATGCCCTGCTGTTCAGAGGGTGAAAATATTAAGTCTTTTCTTCCTGCCATGCTATGGCTTTAAGATGTATCCACCCTGAACTTCACTCAGCCTTTCCATTTCTAGTCATCAACTAATGTGTATTGGAAAACTGTATGTGTGTCAGTTAATCATATTTAAAAAAATAGTAACGTTGGGGCCAGCAAGATGGCTCATTGAGTAGGGGTGTCTGACACCAAGCCTGAGGAGCCAAGTGGTTCCTCTGGGACCCATATGGTAGAAAGAAAGAAACAACTCTTGCAAGTTATCCTTTGACTTCTGCACACATGCCCTGACATGCACAACCTATACACATAAACACAATCAAAATAGAAATGTTAAATGTAAAAAATTAGAATCATTGATTGGTGCAATCTAATTTTTCCTTTGGTGGTGGGTATACATACATACATATATATGCCATACCTACTGCTAAAAATGAGGATGAGTTTGGAATTCTTTTATTTTATTACACACAAACATTCTAAAACACATTGGTGTGCCCAGGGCACATTCTTTTAAATTTTGCTGATTTGCTTTCTTTCATTTGTGTCTTAGAGATCTCTAACAGATTTCTGTTATTCATCAAATGAATTCTTACTCCATAAGTCTGTGTTTCAGAGTCCTGTATCAGCTCACTCTGAAATTATGCCACAAATCTCAGCCGTTTGGTGCTGCTTTATGGTGCTGGTCTCCATAGCTCACGTCTAGCTGGATTTTGGTTCCAGGTCTTTCCTCACTGTGTCCACTTCATCCATCCCCCCATTCAAGCGTCATCATTTCCCAAGGTCTCCCTTGTGGGTCTGTTCTTGAGTCATTTGTTCTGGTGTTCCACCTTTTTGTTATTGTATCATATAGTCTTATGGTTTGTGTTAGGTAAACAGGTGTTCTGGAAATGAGCCTGACATCAGGAGAGCTAGACTGTGACTGGAGAATACCTGTGATGACTGTGTGAAGAAGTTTCATTTTCAGAAGATATTTGGAATGGAGCCTTGCATACATAACTTCTTTCTGCTTTCTTCTTTTTCTACTTTACTGAATGTTTTTCAACCACATTCACATTTCTTAGCCTCAAAGAGATTTGCAAAGAACGTTAGGTAAAATTCCAGAATTAAGTTTGCCTTAGAGTCTAACATTCCATTTATCTTCGTTCTCTCTTGTTCTTTTCATGTTGCTTCTGCCCCATCTTCTCAAGGCACATGTATATTTTAACTATGCTGGTGATGTTTCCTCCCCTCCTAACCTGGCTCTCTCAGTTTAACTATGTTCACTTGTACTGTCTTGTGGCTCCTCCCAGTAGTTTCACTCAGTACCATCTGCTGTTGCATCTCTTATATTTTCCTTTATTATTATTTTTTCTCTTGATTCTTTGAGACAGGGTTTCTCTGTGTAGCTTTGACTGTCCTGGAACTCACTCTGTAGACAAGGCTGGCCTTGAACTCACAGAGATCTGCCTGCCTCTACCTCCTGAGTGCTGGGATTAAAAGCATGCACTACCACCGCTTGGCTTTGGGGCATCTCCTTTGTTTTTGAGTACAGTATATGATCCTGTCTTTTAAAGCTCTCATGCTTGCATGGATTAAGCACATTGGTGATTAACTCCAATAATGCACCATTGTTTCACTAAGGAAAGACAAACAGTACTTCCTCTTGAAATCATTTAACTAAGAGCAAATTCAGATTTGAACTATCTACTTCACATTTTCTGTGTGTTCCGTCCTCCATCTGTCTGTTGTAGGAGTCTGAATCAGTGCCTGCCTGAAGGTTGTCTGTCTGTGTTTGTCGGTTTTGTCTGGGTGTGTCTGTGTTCTGTCTGTGTCTTCTGTCTTTTTGTCTCTGTCCCTAACAAAGGGCATCACTCTATATTTGCTGACCAGCACAGAAACCATCACATGAGGAAGGAATAGGACACCTTACAGAAATCTCTAACAGAGTTTTTACAATGATTAAGTCAACTGGATCCAACTGACCTCAACTGACCAGACAACAATCAGTACTACAAACAGCATTGTTTGTCAAGCAATATCCAAATCTAGTTGCATTCAACATGTATGGTGGATATTCATTTTAAAGGATTGAGTTCAATCTCTGTATTTGCTGCTTTCAGTAAATGATACACATGCATTATTCTGGGTCAGGGGTATACAAGAGTACATAATTTAAGATTACAGCTATGCATTAACTTAAATTGTAAAAGTTGATTATATGGAAAACTCAAGGCAAGTAAGGTTGATTGTTACATTGTTCTCCTAAAAGTGGGCTAAATGAACAGGCTGAGTGCACAGTAGGACAGCAGTCTTAAGTGACCTCAAGGTATATTATCAACTCTGGCTTTGAGGTCCAGGGAAAGTTTTAGTCCCTTAGAATGCAGAAGATATTTTTCCTCACATTGCATCAACACACATGCTGACAACATTTTCTATTATGAAAATGTGAAGATATGTGTAAAGATAGAGAGCATAATAAACCTATCATATACTTACCACAAGTTCATTTACCAAGATTTTAATATGCTTGTCTTTTAACATTTTAAAATTTGATGTGCATGAATGTGTTGTATACATATATATCTGTGCACAACATGCATGCCTTTTTGCCTGTGGAGGCCAGCAGAGGACACTGATGCCCTGAAACTGCAATTATAGATGTTATGAGCTGCCATGTGGGTGCTGAGACTCGAACCTGGGTCCCCTAGATGAGCCGTCAGTGATCCTAACTGCTGAGCTCTTCAGTACTCAATATGCTCATCTTGTTTTTTTTTTTTTTTTTTTGGTTTTTTCGAGACAGGGTTTCTCTGTGTAGCTTTGCGCCTTTCCTGGAGCTCACTTGGTAGCCCAGGCTGGCCTCGAACTCACAAAGATCCGCCTGCCTCTGCCTCCCAAGTGCTGGGATTAAAGGCGTGCGCCACCACCGCCCGGCGATCTTGTTTTTAATACATAAGTTTACCTTGATAAATTATTGTATTACATCTATAACACCCGCCATTTTGTTCTTAATCTTGTCTATTAATCATGGACTTAATGATTCTGTGGTATTCAGCTTCAACATTTAATTGTACATTGTCAAAGATAGAAGATGTAAGAGAGAAATTAAAATTCAACAAATATATCTAATAAAACTTCTACATGGACTGTGCACAAGTTACAATTTGTTAAACAAGCGTTGTGTAGAAATTGCTGCATAATTATTATTTCAGTTATATTGAATCCCCCCAAATGGAAATTAATTATTTTATTTGTACTTTTTAATAATTAAAATATGATTATGTGGGTCATTAATAATCTTCTGGGTAGCTAGCAGGGAGAATTGTTTCTTGGGAGCTTCTTTTTACCTTATTCTGTTCCCTTCATGCAGTCTTTAATGTGTACTTTTGAATGGCTGGACAGAGACGCAAAAGCAATAGGAACTTTCTTGGCAGACAACAATATTAGATAGAGAACCAGGAACCACATGTTGCTGCCAACTGTAGCTGACTTTTTGATGAAATAGGACAGCTTAGCACTATGAGCTTTAAATGTGTCTAAAAGGTTAATCATTTTCATACCTCTCATGAATAACTAATCTCTTTTACAGGGTGTTGTTCACAAGTGAAATTCTCTAATTAATTTCCCCCTGATTGCTTTGTTTTCTCTTCCTCCAGCTCTTGTAAATGTGAAACTCTGGGCCATTGATCGACAATGTTTTCAAACGATAATGATGAGGACGGGACTCATCAAGCATACCGAGTACATGGAGTTTTTAAAAAGGTAGGACACTTGTTTTGCCTTTCCATTTGGAAGACGTCGGTGCCTCTTTGAAATGCAGCTTTGTGTGTGTGTGGTGGCGGGGAGTGGATGTGGGTGTGCAAGTGCGTGCATGCGCCTTTATCTCAGTATTAATTGCCTATCAATTTGTGGAAGGGCCAGATTTGGGTAAGCCTTGTTATATTTCTGCTACTGGTTCTCAGGATGTGTGGTTAAGTCAGGACATGCACATTGTGCCCATTATCCTCAGACATGCAGGATTTTCTCAGAGACACAAATGAGAATTCACCTGAGCAGGAAAGGGTGTGCATTCTCACAATCTTGTAGTTAATGTGTTTACACTGCTTCCTCTAACCAGACCGCAGAGCCTCACGAGGTGTCCCGTGTGGGTCTCCATAGAAAAAGCAACACAGCTAAAGAAGAGACATTCCACAAGGCAGCTTATTAACCTGTAATCCCGAGATTAATTTCCAAAATTCATTCATTTCCAGTTCCTTTTTTTAATTCATAAATTATTGTGATAACTCAATATAGGATGAGGATTTAAATAAAAAACCTACTTCTCATTTCTTAGAAAAACACTGATATTCACTGCCATTAAAGTTTAACATATATATGTTATTTTTAGCATATATATAAAATTTTGTTTGAAAGGAACATTGGCAATTCTAGTGATTTTAAAATATTTTGTATTGTGGGCTCGGGGATGGCTAGGTGGTTGAGCATGCTCGCTGAACAAACTTGAGGTCATAGAAGATTGCTAGGCATGGACGCGTGCATGTCTGCAACCCTCGTGTGGTGGGGGACGGGGCTGAGATGGGACTGTTGCTGGAGCTTGCTGTCTAAGTCAGCCAGTCTAACTAAAATGGCAAGCCACAGGTTCAGTAAGAGACCTTGTTTCAAGATGGGGAGAGGGATAGAGCAGGTCACCCGATGTCCTTCTCTTGCTGGTGTGCATGTGCACACACACATACACACACACATACAATACACACATAAACACACACACACACACACACACACACACACACACACACACATTGTGCATACACATCCACACAACCACAATTTGTATCATTTTACTTTTGAAAACTAAAGCATTATTCAAAAGCAACGTACAGATTATGGGAAGCAAGGCCAGTGCACACTGAGGCTTCCTTTTTGATGGCTAGAACTTGTTTCCACAGTTTCATTTTGTGTGAACAAGTGGTTAAAGTGGAGTTAATAAGTCAAGTTCACATTTTATTTCAGTAATATATCTTCACAGATATCTACTGAGGTTTCTTAAAATACAATTTTAATGTCCCTTACTTGGGTATTTCTGTTAATTAATTTTGTTTCTGCTTCATCTTTTATACATTTTTCATTTCCACATGAAATCTTTTTGTTATATTCCTGCTGAAGGGACAATAAAATTCTAATTTGATATCAAGTAATAATATATTAAAATAGTTCAATGTCAGCGGGGTGTTTTCGTTTCCCCTTGGTGTGATTAGATGAGGAGAGGTGGAATATAAATTTCTTTTGAAGTTCAGTATAGTTTGAAAGGAAATTAAATTACTGAGATGCCATATTTATGTGGGAGGATATATATATGTGTGTTTGTGTGTGTGTGTGTGTGTGTGTGTGTATTGAGAGACTGAGAGAAAGATAAAGAATGCATATTCATTTTAAGCCTTAAAGTGCAAAGCTATTGATCTGCAAACACTCCGATGAAAACTCAATTGGTAATCAATGAAATGCTTGTGTGGAGGCTGGGGCTTGCCACTTGTGTGGAATCTCTCAGCTTGAGTTCTCAAGATGCTGATTTTAGCTTCCATGAATTTGTAATCTCAAGGAATGGGCCAAGTGGCAATCAAAGTCTCTTTCCGGTGATTCCAGGAAGATCTCCTTTTCTACTGGCACTGTTTTAGGAGGGTGTGTGTGTGTGTGTGTGTGTGTGTGTGTGTGTGTGTGTAATTAGAGCCACCTTAGTCTTACAATCTGTTTTGACACCGAATATTAATGGTTCTCTAGAATGAGTGATTTCTGTTGTCCTTAGTTAGCTCAGGGCAAGCAGAAATGACAGGTAGAATGAAAGAGAAGCAGGCACTACTGACTTTGATGTCACTTTGCATTTGGCCACTGTGCAAAAACAATTTCTCACTGTATGTTAAATAGCACAGGGCTGCCGAGAACCTAGAGAGTAGGCAAGGTGGTCATCCGTGTGCTTTAATCTTCAGAAATGGTGACTGTGACTTGGTGGCTCCATCTCTACAGTCTTTTAGTGGCTCGCAGTTAGGTTATTGATAGTCTCATTGGTTAGATATTCTAGGCCCGTATCCACCAACAGCTGACTAGTTTTCTTGGCCTGGGTTCTTGAGATAACACACACCGAGTGATTCCCTGTGACCAGGAGCCTATTTCCAGGTTTTCCTACAGCACACTCATCTCTGTCTTTCCTCCCAGCTGTCGTTGGTTGTCTTTTTTCTTCATTTGAATCCAGTTTAAAAGCTTTCTTTCCCACTGATGCTGATCTCAACCATGGGGCTGTTGTCTTTCACTCTGAAGTTTCACCCCTTTCGCGCAATTTACTGCCCACTGTCTTTGATTATAATTCTGTTACTATTCTTATTCCTACTTCTATGCTATAAACGTTTTAATACAAGGGATAGTTCTTAAGCATTTTATTGTTTTTGTTTGGCATTGCTTTGCAGATAGTTTACTTTTCATTACACACTTTTCAAGGTTCATTGCAAATGTTAATACAGGCTCCCATCTTTCAAAAATTGTCTAAAATTCATGATGACAGCCCAATATTAAATCAAGAATGGGTTCCTAATGAGTGCAAACCCTTTGCTATGGTACAGGTCACATGCCCACAAAGCTCAAATAGTGAAAAACATTCAACCTTCCCACACGTTCCCAGGACAATTGTTCTTGGTACCATTGATTTTTTTGAGGCTTTTAAAAGAGGGTGTAACAGGGCTAGAGAATGGCTCAGCAGTTAAGAGCACTGGCTGGTCTTCTAGAGGACCTAAATTTGACTCCACAAACCCATATGGTGGCTTACAAACATCTACGTCTGTAGTCTTGGGGGAGCTGACACCCTCTTCTGGCCTCCCCAGGTACTGCATGCATGTGGTGCACAGACAGACATGCAGACAAAACATCTGTACACATGAAATAAAAGCAAATTAAAGTAGAAGAAGGGCACAACAACACCCACGGGAAATGATGAAAAGTCTTCTAAAATGTAGAATTCTAAAATCAATTAAAATTTTATACTATGAATTTAGAATCACTTATTATCCTATTCATTATTTTTAAAGCACATTTACTTGCTGCTCATTTGTATAATGTAAAACATTAAAGTTTTGCAAGGTAAATGCAATCTAATGTTTTCTTTATGACTTCATGTTGAGAAAGGGTTACCTAGCTTAATATTATAAAAAGATGAAAAATTTTAAAGGTCTCCTTAGTGCTCTGTGGCAGGTGTGGGGGCATATTTCTCTCTGTGCCTGCCCAATAAAAATTAGATCTGAAGTTATCTAGTATTGATAAAGAGGCAAAGCAATTGTGACACTGTTTGAAAAAAGTTTAGGAAATGATAGTAGAATAATATTATGATGCAGTAATGTAATGACAGTTCTTAGTGGGAGTCTCATTTCACATCCTAGACCTTCATAAGGGAGGAATGTTGGGAGTGGCAGGGTTGAAAGGGAGTAAGTCTGTGTCAGGGCCATCTCCCTTTGTTATTTGCCCTCCTTGTTTTCCTAAATAAGCACACACATTTGGAGATGAACACACTTGTGTAAACTCAAAGCACAACTCTCACCTCGAAGGGAATAGGAGATAGTTTGTTCTGAGGCAGGGTGCGTGGCACACACACTCGTGACAGAGCCAGGCAGATCTCTGAGTTCCAGGCTAGCCGGGGCTATATAGTGAGACTCTGCCTCAAAAACAAAAACAAAAGTAAGATTATCCCAAATCCCATGTTCTGATGTGGGAAAATTGCTGCAAGTTTTTCAGTTGCAGAACAAGAAACCATCAGTCAAAGCACTACTTTTCAAATACATTGGTAGAAACATCAAACAGGTAGGTTATATCTACTCTAGGAATTTCCTACCACAGATTGTCTGATGACATCCTTAGTTTCTAAGTTGGTAGAAACTGGTGCTTTATTAAGTTAGTACATCCCCCAATTTCTGCCTGATAGTCACGGCGATGCTGGGTCAGACCTAGCTAGAGGTAGGCATTGAGTGGTTACTAAGGGAGTAAACATAACACTAGGTAGTTTGGTTTTTTTTTTTGGTTCTGCAACACTCCAGCTGTCAATGTTGCCCTTGTAGACTCTTTCACACAGGTATAGAATTTTCTTTGATAACTTCAGTTCATGCTAGGCACAAACACACACACACACACACACACACACACACACACACACACACACATATGACTATGTATGAATATATATATGACTATGTATGTATATATATGACTAGTAGTTATACTAGTAGAGAGTGTTTCCTTTTTGTCAAAGTTGGGTTTTATTTTGATTTCAGTGTAGTTATCCATTTTGTAACTATCATTCATACAGTTTGGTTCCCTCTTTGCTGTTCAATGCCACATCAGACTGTGATTCTGGAGTTTTATTTAGTTATTTCTGTTCTGTGCCTGTGTTACACATTCCCTGATGTAGATACAGATGTTACTTTGCAAGCACAACACAAAGTAAGTCAAATAAAGTGACTAATAGGGACTGAAAATAGCTCAAGGGGCAGTGCTAGGAAGCATGGCATGATGGCTGTCTGTCAAGCAGTTTCTTTGCCGTTTGTCATGGCTTCTAGAAAATGAGCCAAATAACTTCCATAGTTAATTTAAACTGTTTCTCTCTAAGCATATCTTCTGGTGCTAGTGTTGGTAGTGTTTCCACATGCAAAGGACCATTAGGAAATAACTGTGTGACCAGTGGGCTCTGCTGATATGAAGTGAGATTTCATTTAGCTCTATACTATGATGGTTATGACAATGATAGTGATGGGCCATAGTTCATGATGGTGATGAGGATGATGGTGATGGACCATGGTTTATGATAGTGATGATGATGGTGATGGACCATGGTTTATGAGAGTGATGGCAATTATGGTGATGGACCATGGTTTATGAT